>NW_010973093.1:263782-280265 GCF_000737465.1 Haliaeetus leucocephalus | reverse complement strand
AGCACTGTTCGGGGCGGGGAGGAGGGTGACCCTCTGCGCATGCGCGGAAGGGCGACGCGGCAGGTAGTCGTTTCCTCACGGTCTCGGGGCTCCCCTCAGGCTCCGATCCTCTCCCCGCCCGGGCCCCGGCTCTCCCCTCAGGCCCCAGGGTTCCCCTCAGGCCCGCGTTGTGTCGGAGCAGGGGATCGCCACCACCGCCTGGGTCATGAGGCGTTCAGTGGCCCCTGTCAGGGCAGACCCCCGGCCGCTGTTGGGCCTCCGAGGGCACTCGGCACCGACAGAGCCCTGCCCCGGGTCGGGGGGAGCAGGGGGGACGCGGGAAGGTTGCTGTGAGGGGGATTGGGAGGAGCTGGGGTCTGTCTGCACAGTGAGAGGGGCTGCCGAAGGGCTCCAAGGGGTCCCGTCCCATTCCTTGGCCTCGCTGGAGACACGGAGTGGGGTGTTGGGTCTCTCTCTCTCAGCACAGAGGCCATGAAGATTAACCAGAACACTGTGCTGCAAGGAAAGAGGGTGACCCTGGTGCCATACACTTCTGCACATGTGCCCCGGTACGTGGCTCGTGTCCTCTGATAGTCTAGGCTGTCTGGCTCGCTTCTCTTTTTAAAAGGAGTGTGGTGTTCGGAAAGGGTGCTGGCTTGACAACTGCAGGGCCCTCTTCCCCCTGGGAACCACACAGCAGAAAGAGCACTCGTAGAAAGGCGATCAGTTTTGCGACAGACATCCCTGGCAGGTCTGTGCTCTTTGCCAGGTCTGCTGACAAAGAGAACGTCACCTGTGCCGCTCTGTACCCACGGAAGGGGAAATACCTGGCTGTGAGTGAGCCGCCAACAGTTCTCTTGTTAATTGATCTCTTTCCCTATTGACAGTGGAAGAGCAAAACTTCAATGTGCAAAGCCAGATGGATGTTTGATAAATGGGAAGCAGGCGTGCAGGCAGTTTGTAAAGTGCTGGCCTGGCCAGCTGCAGCCTCAACACAAAGATGCCAGTATTAGTCTTTTTGTCAGTGTCCAGGAGATGCTGTATCAATGTAAGTCGGGATGAAATGTGCCGGAACTCAATACTCAGTACTTTTAAAAACATCAAGTTTGCACCGGGCAGTCTTCAGACAAAGCTACAGGATGGACAAACTTGTTAAATTTCCATGGAGAACACCGATTCCTGTGTTAGATAAGGGAGGGAGGCTTGTGGATATTTTCAGTTGATAAGTATGCTAGTGTTTCCAGAACTGTTTTCTGACAGCCTGATCCTCCAAGCACTTGTGGAAATCAGGCTCTGATGCTGTAGCTCAGGCAGTGATCTGGTTCTGGGTCCCGTTGTCAGGTACCACAAGTGGATGCAGTCAGAGGAGCTGCAGCGCCTGACCGCCTCTGAACCACTCAGCCTGGAGCAGGAGTATGAGATGCAGCGCAGCTGGCGGGACGATGCAGACAGTGAGGATCTTAATCATTTTCTAAGGGTGGGTGGGAGTGGTGAGCAGGTCCCTTCTGTCCTGTAAAGGACCCACAGTGGGCTGAGAGCGCCTGGTGAGTGGGCTCTACTTGCTGAAGCAGATGGGATGTGAGACCTTGTGCAACAGTAGCTTCAGACTGGCTTTCTGTTTACAGCTGGTATATGCTATGGGAAGTAGAGAATGTCCAGGGCTGTTGGTGTCCTTTTTATGCAGTTTTTCAAAGATTACAGTGATTTACTTCCCACAGCATTATGTGCTGAGCTGCTCCTGCACAGTCAACGCTCCCCAGGTCTGACTGTCATAAAAAAGCTGGAAGGGGGTTGTATTTTTCCTTGAGAAATCGAATTACTTTACCTGGTCGAGGTGTGCTGACTGAATTTGTTCCCTGGCTCTCCTGCAGGTAATGAATCACTGCCCATAAAAGCCTGGTAGAAATATATGGAGCTGCAAAATACTGAGGCTAGCAAAGACCTCAGTCTGGAACATTTGTCTTAGCTGGCGTTAAAAGCCTTACTAAAAACAAAAATAATATGGACTAGGTGAATCACTAGGTCTCAGTCTCTTGTGCACCAAACAATTCTTTGCCCAAACTTGCTGCAGAGTGAGACAAGGCAGGGAGACCTCAGTCATGGGATGAAAGTTTTAATGCACCTTAAATAGGCTGTTTCTAGTCTTGGTGTCTATGTCACCCTCACAACAGGTTTTTCAGAATATTTCTTATATTTCTAGGGATAGGACCAGGCACACTGTGCATAGGAGGCCTAATTATTAGCTCTTCCTCACTGTTAACATGTGGAAACTGTTGTTCCTCTGTCCATTGCATGCCTTGAATTTCATCCTTCAGTAATTTGTGAATAATTCTCAGCGTGCCCTGAAAATGCTGCTACACTTTTGTTTTCCCCAGAGTGCACCTTCATTGTGCTGGACACAGAGCGGTGGTCTGGGCAGGCGTGTGCGGATGAGGACTGCATGGTGGGGGATGTGAATCTCTTCCTCACTGATGCTGAGGATCCGACTTTGGGCGAGATTGAAATTATGATTGCAGGTCAAGTTCTGCTTCATAGCTTGGACTTTTGTTGCTGTGGCTAAAGCCAGCTGCAGGCAGATGTTACGTACAGCAGCTTTTTATTCTCATTGCTTTACCATGGCTGTTCAGTCCTGCTCAGCATCCTTTGCTGGTCCAGGTCACAGTCTCTTCTGAAAAGTGTCTGGCCTGGCTGATTTGTCTCACGTAACTGGATGCTGTCTTCTGTGGCTGTCTCTTTCAGAGCCCAGCTACCGAGGCAGAGGGTTTGGCAAGGAGGCAACTCTGATGATGATGTCCTATGGTAAGGGTGGCTTTGTGCAAGGGAACGGGAGTACGGTTGGGATGCGATCTAGAAGCACGTATTCCCAGTGATACAGACAGGGTAGTAAGGGATGCATCTGTCCCAGAAATTGGGAGTCCTGTGCTTTCATAGATGTGGCAGCCAAGCAGGTAATAGAAATGCTTCTCTTTCTGGTTTCTTTTGCAGGAGTGAGAAACCTGGGGATCACCAAATTTGAGGCTAAGATTGGTCAGGAAAATGAAGCCAGTATCTGCATGTTCAAAAAGCTTCATTTCAAGGAGGTGCGGTAACAGCCCGTCTTCTACCCAGAGAACGTGAGCAGTGTTTGCCCTGTGACTGGGATTGAGCTGCTTTTCCTCTGATACAGGTTGCTGTGAACAGTGTTTTCCAAGAGGTGACGTTGAGGCTGGATGTCAGTGACCAGGAGAGACGATGGCTCCTGGAACAGACAGACCACGTGGAGGAGAAGAGCTATGTTGAACTGAAGCTGCCAGCTGGGGTGCTGGAGACTTGACAGACACATCCAGTCACAGGCCTGGTTTCCAGGGAGGAATTGGACGCTGTTGTGAGCTCTGGGTATGGAGGACATCAGTGAGCCAACACTGCACTTAACTGTTTTCATCTGTCTCTTTTGGTTACTTTGTCATCTTGTCAGCTTTGCACCTTGTTGCATCAGCCAGGATTACTGCCTGAAATTTGGACCTGGAGAGCAGCCATTAATTCACAGGCTTGACTAGGAATGACTATAACCTTAACATGCTGTTCCAGCAGAGCCTAAAATCACCAGCAGTTAATTGATTCCTGGTGTGACCAGTTTCTGGACAAGCAGCACCCACTGTTCCTTCTTCCACTGCCCTTAGAGCAGGATTCAGCAATTTGGTAGAGGCAGTCTCAGTGCACTGGTAGCTCAGTCTGTTTCCTCCTGAATAAAAAAACCTGACAAAAATCTGAGGTTTCCCCAGAGCTATCTGGGAGCAGTGGGACTCGGCTGCTCGCTTTGGCTGGTGAGAGGGTGGTTAGAAGTTGTAAAGAACAGCAGAGACTCTTTGAACCCTATTTTCTGGGGTGTAGTGGGTTGCAGGGGGGGCATTGCTGGGTCCTGGAAGTGAGAGGCCCAGGTGTGGTGGGTGAGCACAACCAAGAGCAAGTTAACACAATGAAAATTACTGATACCAGCCAACCAAGACTAGAGCAGAGCCTCGCCACAATTGCTGCGTAATGGGGGGACTGGCACCTGCAGGAGGCTGCTGAGACAAAACCCCATGAATTTCAGGGCCATGCTTTGGACCTGGAAACCTCAGGTCACCCGTGAAGGAATATTACACTTCATTTTGTACCAGGCTGCTTTTATGAAAGTGAGGAGGAGGAGAACACAACTGAAAGGAGATGGAATAGTGATCCCCGGCTTCAGGGAGCTCAGGGCTTGCTCTGCTGAGCCTGGAGGCTCTGTTCACTGCTCTCCAGTAAGCTGAATGGGGGGAAGTATACCTCTTACCCGGGGCAGATATATTTAGGGCAGTAACCAGCCAGCAGGCCTCCACTGTGATACAGCGGAGATCTGTCGCTGAAGAAGAGGCACTTGCCTGACTCCCACTGGACAGACATTTTAATGCAGTTATTTAGCCTGACCTTTCCTGCCCTACACAGCATGCTCTCCACAGCAGGGAAGCTTGCTAAGAGGAGAGGACAGAAGGTAAGGAGGATAACTGATGCTCCTTTGCGTTTTCCCACTGTAATAGCAGCCGTAATGCCTAATTCTAGACCAGAAATTATTTGTTCCAATTACGCAGTGTCAGGTAATAGCTTTCAGATTTGCCCAGGAATGGTTTTATCAGAGATTGGTAGACTGTGGAATTTTTAGTATTGCTGTGCCTGTATTTTTAGGGCCTGGAGGTTTTAGTTTTCCAATTTTAGTTCATTTAAATACATCATTCCTGTGACTAATATTAAAACCCAGTGCAGGAATCGTGTATCGTGGTATTTTAAACAACAAGTATTTAGCATGGATTTAGTTGTAGCAAAAGATTTGTGCGGTAATAAAGTGAAGAGCAGCTCTGCTTCCTGCTGGGATTACCATGACAAGGGCTACTAATCCTTATGCTCTTCGTCACCTGCTGCAGGCAGGAATGGATTCTGTCCCCCAGAACAAGATTTGCAGAACCTGCCAGGTGAACTGCTGGCTCTGTGCTCCTTCCATGGGACATTTCATCCCTCTGCCAGAGAAGCAAGGTCAGACGGGCAGGAGACATGTAGCTGAGGTGGGATTTGCTCCCCTAAAAAGTGAAAAACATGGGAAAAATAATTTCTTTTAACCTCTGCCGCCAGGTGGGGGGTACAGTGAAACCATGCTGCCCTCCGGCCCCACCACAGCTCCCTGTGCCTGGCTGGTTGCTCCGGCGCCAGCGAGTGCCCCGCTTGGCATCCCCAGTCCCCCGGCAACGCCGGCGCACTCCCCCGCCTCCATGGGCGGCTGGGAAAAGCCTTTGCCCTGGCAACCCGAAACAAAGTTGGGTCTGTCCTGCAGCCACAGCCCTCCCCCAGGCTGGGGGGGGTCCCAGCGGGGCTCAACCGGGGTTCCCACAGAGAACCAGTCCCCAGGCTGCTCCGACTGGGTGAAGAGGCAAAAGATGCTCCTGGTACCTGCCGGGTACCCCTGCTCCTGCCCTGCATGGGCAGCCCCAGCCCATGGCATCGCACCACGTCCCAGGCAGGGACACCCTGCTTGTCCCAAGGGGGTGAGGGTGGGAAAGGAGGGGACAGGGGCTCACCTTCACTCAGCAGCACTGCCACAGAGGACACAACTTCGGAGAATGAGGCAGGTTGAAACAGGCTACCCCAGCTTACAGCTTACTGTGCATCCCCCGCAGATGTGGTGGCACTTTGTCACTTGGTTGTCATTTGAGCTGCAGACCTCTGTGACCACTCCTCTGCTCAGGTAGAGGAGCTTGTCTGGGGGTTTGGAGCACGAAAAAAGAGTGTGCAGAAGAGGAGGAAGCAAAGATGCCAGGCAGGGGCTGGGGCTGCAGGTGCACAGCACGCCACGGCCCCTGCTGAGAGCACAGCCCTGCCTTGTCCCTGGGAGCTGCCATCCCACCCTCCCCAGTCCAGCTGAGCTGCCACCAGACTGGCCCTGCTAAGCCACCCAGGCACAGCATGCTCCTGCGCTCACCCGCTGCAGCAGGAGGGCTTCGCTTGGCCATGTATAAGCTGCCCCACATGGGCTTAAAATTAGCCTTGGGGACATCCTAGCCCCACCACGCTGTACCCCCAGCCCCTTCCAGCCACGACACCATCACCAACCCCATGTTGAAACACCTCTCTGCCCTGCTTTCCTCTGCTTCACTCCCCAGACAGGGCTAAGATCCAGCAATTTAGAGGGACAAGCAAACCCTCACCCCACCAATCCCCCCCTACCTTCCCCCAACCCAAGATGCAACCCTGGGGCTCAGGCTCACTCCAAACCCCCCCAGAGGGGCTGGAGGCAGATTTGGGCTGCCCCCAGCAGAGCTGCTGCCCTCCAACCAGGCCAGCAGACACAGATTACAGCCTTGCATCGCTTCCCCCCCCCTCCACTCCCCAGGGGATTAAAGCCCTTTAATCACCCTAGGCATTAACCCACACTGGGACCAGCAGGTCCCTCCCCAACCCCCCCAGCCTGGCCCCACTGGGTGCCGAGGGGCACCCAAAGCAGCCCTAGTGTCCCCCACCACTGGGAGCATTACCTGCCTCTTTCCCCAGCCCTCGCGGCACAGCGAGCCCCCGATGAGCCCCCGCACACCCTCGTGCTTTAGAAGGATTTAGCCTTAAACCGGACACGTGAAGTCAGGAAGGTTTATTCCAGTAAACAGAATTTGTCTTGAGCTCGACAGTACGACAACACCCGATCGCAATACATGGAAACAAAACATCCACAGGAAGAATTTCCACAAAATACATTTAAAAAAAAATAAAACAGTGTGATTGGAAAACTCTTATTTCAGAAAAAAAAAAAAAGAGTCTATTGAGAAGCCTTTAAATTAAACAGTGTCAGATTCAAACCCTAATGGGCTCTGTCTCCAGGAGTGAGTGGGAGCAAAGGAGATGATTATTGCTTGCTGCACTGGCTCCAGACACCCTCTCCTCTCCCAAAATAGCCCCAGGGGCAGAGTGCTGGGGGCTCCCCACCGTGCTGGGCACCCATGTCCCTCCTTGCAGCTGGAGGACAAAGGGACAGGGTCATCATGGACGGAGCTTGCCAGGCAGGGGTCAAACACCCCAGGGAGGAATAACTGTGGTCAGTGGCTGGGCAGATGGGGTTTGCTAAAAGTCACTAAAAGCCTCAGGTTTTGCAGTTAAAGGGCAATTTGGGCAGGGGGGGGGCTCAAATGGAGATGGGGTTTGGGGTGGGGGAAGAACCAGGGAACAGCGGGGATCAGAAGTGTTGGGCATCAGGCCACCCCAAATCCTTGACTCCCCCTCCCTGAACCCCTGCTTGTGCCTACCAGGGTGCACAGGGCTTCAAGGCTGGTCTGGAGGAGCACCCTGGGGATGGACTCACGGGAGGGGGCACCCCCCCCCAGCTCTCTCTAGCCTAAAACTACCACCCAGGACCCTGCTGCAGGGATGCTTGCTGGCCACTGAGCCCCATTGCTCAGGTCAAGGTGGTGGGGAGCAGCCCTGCATCCCCGCTGGGACCCTGTGGCAGGGAGGAGGGGGATGCAGGAGAGGTGGGTGCAAGGCTGGGGGGGCGGGCAGCGGACCCTCACCCCTGCCCTGGGGCCTTCACAGGTTGCTGAACAGTTCATTTTTCTTGCTCCAGTCCATCTGGGGTGCCCGCTTGCTGGTACGCTTCTGGTGTGCCCGTTCCTTGGCCACGGCCAGCGGGATGTCAAGGTCGAGGAGGGAGCCGGATGCTGAATGGCGCTTGTCACCCTCCTGCATGTCAGGCTGGGGGGGAGAGGCTGCATCAGCCCCGCTGTGCCCCCCCGGGACAGCCCCACAGTGGGGGCTCAGCCCAGACCCCGCTTTCCAGCCACTGCCTCCCCGCCAGCATCCCCAGCCTTACCTCGCTGTGGGTCTCTCCAGAATCGGGGGACACAGCCAGCAGCCCGGGACTGGACGGGCTCTCGGACACTGAGTTGGACTGTGAGTCTCCACCATTTTCATTTTCCTGGGGGGGAGCAGGGAGCAAACGTGAGCAGGGCAGCTCCAGCCCTGAGGTTTGGGAACAGCCCCTGGAGTTGTGAGTCCCACCCAGGGGGCCATGAAATCCGCCCTCCCCACACATAATCCCCTGCGAGCTCCAGGCTCATAAATACCTCCAGCGCTGCCCATCCGGGGCGAGGAAGGATTACACCCCAGCCTGACTGCCCCAGCTTTAGCAGGAGGAGGAGGACGGCTGCAGGGCTGGATGCTACTTCCCTGCAGCAGCACAAGGTGTCTCAGCCCTGCAGCATCATGAGGATGGAGGAGGAAGAGGAGGAAGGCAGGCATTGCAGCCACCTTCATGACACACAGCCCCACAAGCAACCCCCTTCCTGGGGGGCACCAGCTCCCAGTCCCCTTCCCAGTGGCACCTACTGTTGTGTGGCAGCCTGGGAGCACTGTAGTCCCTGGTGGCATCACCCACCCATGGGCAGAGGGGACACCTAAACAGGCACAGTTCCTGGCTGTAGACTGGCACAGATGGGATTAAAAGCAAGATGAGGCTCTCTTACCTTCCCTAGATCACCATTGGCAACTGGTTCTGGCAAGGGACCTGCAGGGTGAGGACACAGGTGCTGGGTGAGGATGTGTTTGCTCTGCCCCCTTGCCTACGGGCACAGCAGTGCCCAGCAAAGGCTGCACGTGGCCACCACTCACCCACCCACAGTCTAGCCAGGTCCCAAATTTTTTTAACCCACCCCTTGCAGCCAGCCCCACAGCATGAGGGGATGCTGCTGGGCACCGGGTACATCCCCATGATGACAGCCACAACATGGAGCCCAGTGAGACCCCCCCATCCTCCCAGGGACCACCGTGACAGCAGGGAGGGGGCCACGGCTGAGCCGAGGCTGCAGAGGAGAGCAAAGAACAGCTGCTGCCTGCTCGCTCCCCAAACCATAAACCCTGCCAAAGTGCAACCCGGGGCCATAAACCTGCCTTCCCACAGAGCCCACATCAGCCTCACCACCCTGGCACGGGGCCCGCAGCCGGGCCAGGAAGGTGCCAAAGCCGGGTGACCCTGCTTGGCCCCAGGGTGATGAGACCTCCACCTCCCAGGGCTCGGGGACTCCCCCAGCACCCCCATGCTTGGTGACAAGGTGACACAGAGCCGGCAGAGGTGGCACAAACCCCCTTCCCTGCAGCACAGCCCCCAGCCCACCTGCCAGGTGCTCCTCCGAGGGCACCACCTTGCACTTCTTGAAGAACTCATCCGTGAGGACATCCACCACCAGCAGCCTGGTCTCATCACCGCCCGCCTTGATGGCTGCCACCACATCGGCATGCTGCTTGCCCTCCATGCACACCCCGTTCACCTGCGGGCATGGCACGATGTCACTGCCAGGGCCAGGGGACATCCGTCCCTCGGGAGCCCCACGGAGGGGCCGGGTACCAGCCTTGGTACCAGTCACAGCCCCAGCACGGCCACCCCACAGCCCCTGCAGGTATCCACAGCCTTGCGGGGATTAGCGGTGAAGCCAGCAAAACCTCATTAAAAGCAGATTTTCCTCTGAGTGATTAGCACGGGATCGTACGGGCAAAGCTGGCAGGGAGCGTCCAGCAGCGCGCAGACCCAGGGCTGGCGCAGAAGATGGGCAGCACGGGTGAGGCACAAAGCCCTTGTGCCAGGGCACGGTCCCTGGAGACCCCCAAAGCTTTTGGGGCAAAGAGGCAGCAGCCCCCTGCCCTGGTGAGCAGCGGGGTCGGAGCTCAGCTGGTCCTTGCCCTCGTGGGTCACCATCCTGCCTGGTCCAAACCCTGTCCCCATCCCCACCCTGGTCACAGCCGGCAGCAGGGCTTAGGGGCCATCGTGCACCTTGTCCTCATCCTGCCCCACCCTAGGGACAGCCCAGGGACACTCCTGCTCGGAGCAGAGGACGGTGCTACCGCCGCTTCACGTGCAGCCAGCTAATTAGTGCTCAGCCCCAGCCCTCCGCGGTGCTGCTCCCCGCCACCCACTCGGCTGCACCCCTGGGTGGGGACGGCCAGGCCGGTGCGGGTCAGGTGGCTGCACCGTGAGTCACCGCCGGCACCGGGGATGCCGCGCACCGTCCCGGCAAAGGGCGGCTCCCTCCCGGGCACCGGGATGCGAGGGAGCACTGAGTTTTTTGGGGAGATGCCCCAGCCCGCCAGCAGCCCCCCTGCCCCAGCATACCTCGATGATGCGGTCCTGGGGGGCCAGCCCCGCCGCCTCAGCCGGTGAATCGGGGTCGATGGCACGCACGTACTGCCCTGGGCGGCTCTTGTCGCTGTGCAGGTTGAAGCCGTAGCCATTGGGACCCTTCTTCATGCAGCAGAGCCGGGGCCGCAGTTCCTCCTGCAACGGGGAGAGCCTGTGGGAAAGCTGCTCCCGGACCCCCCCAACACCCAGGGACAGCACTGGGACCACCAGACACCTGCTTGGGTGGCAGGAACACAATCCTCGGGTGGCCACCTGCACCCACAGATGCCTTGAGTTGGGACACAGGGTGCCAAAACACCCTATAAACCCAGGCTCTACTTAATTAACTGGGTGCAGAGCACACTAATTGCAGCAAAACATTAAAGAAACACGTTATTATGGGTGTCCCCAGACAACGCTCTTCCTTTTGGGGTCAGGATTGCAACTGCCATGTGAAGGGGGAGGAGGAAACACAGCCCAGGCTGCTGGGAAGCATCCCCATCCCACCCGGGAAGCCTTTGCTACTGGAGAAGTCTCAGTCTCCAGCACAGGTCCCCTCCATCACTCCCTTGCAAGCTGCAGCCCCCCTCCACAGCAAACCCGAGCCATGGGACCAGCGGGACCCCCCAATCCAAAGCACCCCGCAGCCATTGCCAGCAGGGAAGGGGCACATGGAGCTTGGGCAGGCAGCTGGGATCCAGACAGAGCAGCCCCAATGCCGAGGTGCCCCAATGCTCCCGCATGACCCTCTGTGATTGCAGAAGAGAAACCAGCTCAACTGGGGCGGCGCAAGGTGGGAAGTTCACATCTCCAGGAGGCAACACCCAGCTCGTCTGCGCCCAGTTTCACCCTGACCTGTGGATCCGCCAGCACCCGGAGCCAGGGAACATGACTGGGACAGCCACAGCCCCACACCTGGTCCCCCATCAGCCCTCTAAGAGCACAGTTCCCCACAATGTAAGCAGCAGGGAGAAGCAGGAGCATCCCCAGGAGCCTGGCAAATAGGAGCTGCTTTTGCTCGCCCTGCGGGGAGCAGGATGTCCCGGAAGCATCGGAGGAACCAGGCGACTCGAACCAGCTGCCTGCATGCAGTGCTGTCAGAACTGCTCCAACCCCAGCACTGAAACACCACTTCTACATATTTATATATAAAATGGTTTGATCCTGCCTTGACCACCAGCTCCTGGGCTTTGGTAGGGCTGTCCCAGCAGCCAAGCCACGCTTGAGCTCTTGAAATATTCCTGACCAGGGAGTTTAATATTTATTTTATCTTCTCAGATTGTTTGTTCTCCTTTGGTACCCATAGCATCACCAGGGACATGCACTGCAGGAATTTCCCCTTCCACACCTGCACCGTGCTGCTCTTTACCCCCTGTAGAGCACACTCGCTTCTCGCTATGAAATCCCCTTTGCACCCTGCCAGGAAAGCCTGGTCCCTGGGGTGCTGGCACCCCACGTCTGGCAGAGCTGCAGTGGCAACAGGGTCCCGCATGGGCCAGGGTGACGCGTTTGCAATCGCTAAGCCCAACCCTGTGATAAAACCCCATCCTCTTGCACAACGCCTTCCTGCAGGGTCAAGGCTGGCTGCCGCCCCGGTACCGCTCGCCAACGCCCCGGGAAGGAAGGCGCAAACAAGCACCCAACCGGGTCTGCCGGGGAGTGAAGGTGAGCCCGGGATGCCGCAGCGCTGGCAGTCACGCAGGACCCGCTCCACCCACGGCTCGGCTGGGCGATGTCTGGTGCAAGAGCCCGGCTGCACCTTGGGGAGCTGGTGGTGTCTCCCCCGCAGACCGGCAGCGGGTTCCCTGGCTGGGTGGAAGATTGTGACACCTCGACTTCGCCCCGGCCACCCCTCGGTCCCTGCGTGCCAGGCGGTTGGGCTACGGGCTCTGCCCCGGTCCCCATGCCTGGGTGGCAGCAGGTTCATGGGGTGCCCAGGCTGTGGTGACTGCACCTTCCACCCAGGCAGCAATCCCCAGCGAGGGTGGGGGACAAAGAAGACCCAAAACAAGGCCAAAAAGCAGGAGCTGGTGGAGCCTGGAAGAAGGCAGCACCTCCCTGGGTCCCTGCCCTGGGCCGGCCCCGGGAAGGGGGTTTGGGCTCTGCAAGCACCCATGCTCCCGGTGCCCTTGGCAGCGCCACGAGGTTGCTCCACGCCGATAGCTCAGGACAAAGCCGGAGGGAGCACCCGGCAAGCGGTGCTGGCAGCGCTCCCGGGTGAGAAGGAGGGGGGAGGACTTTGCTCCCACCCATACCAACAAAGCCTGGGCAGCTCAGGCTCTCCGAGACACTGGGGCCACGAATTTAGGGGTGGGGGGGGATAGCCCTGCAGGATGGACAGATGCGCTGGGGCAAGGGGACAGGTCATGGCAGCGAGGGAGGCACCAAGCCCTCAAAGGCGGCCGGCAAAGGCAGGAGCACCCAGTACAAGGGCAGCCTGGCCGAGCCGTGACCTGGCCCCCCAGCATCCCCCCACCAGTGGCTGGCAGCTCCTCCAGCCCAGCGTGCCAGGCTGCCTTCGCTCTCCCCAAATCCCTCGTGCCAGCAGAAACCCGGCGGGCAGCCACGGTTCTGCATCCCTGAGAGAAAAATATAAATGCATCTGATTCTCCAGCAGCCGTATCCTGCCCATCCACTGGGCATCCCTCCAGCCCCAAAGTCCCCCCTGGCCAGAAGGGACCCGAGGTGAGAGGGTCTGGGGTCAACACCTGGGATGCGGAGAAGCCCCATGGCTGCGGGGCCAGGAGCTGGAGAGCAGGAAAACGGAAATGCCCCTAATTTCTATAAGCTTTTGCGTCCTCTCCTCCAACGCCAGCAGCCCTCCCGCCGTGCTTGGGCACGGATTAGCGGGTAGAGCCTCGTTACGAGCAATTACAACCTCCGGCGGGGAGGGCGGCGGGGGAAGCCAGACTCAGCCCCCAGCATGGACATCCCATGCCACCCCTCTCCGCTGTACCCAGGGGTGGCACAGGGACATCTCCTGCCCACAGATATGCCCACTTGGGATTCGGAGCTCAGCGGCATCGCATCCCTCTTCCTGCCCTGGAACAGGACTTGGGGCACATCTGGACCCTTCTCCTTCCAGGAGCATACCAGATCATCCTTCCCCAGCACCTTCGGCCACTTGGCAGGACCAGCAGCCCCAGGGACGTGGGGACCCCAATCGCATGGTGTGCCAGAACCCGCTCCCCAGTTCCCAGCCCTCCAAAAACAATTTCAGGACAGCTTTTGAAGCCCCAAGTCCCAGGAAACTCCCCACAGCCCTACAAGCAGCAACAAGCCCGTCGGCAGCAGCATTCCCAGTTACTCAAAGAGAAACACAACAGCTCTGAGGACGCCTGGGCCAGCAAATTCACACGGGTCCCGAAATCTGGCGCACACATTCGGGCTTCATACAAAGGGGATGCAAAGCAGCCTCCTCGCAGCATCCCCGTCACGTCCCGTTTGACTGGAGCTGCTTTTCATGCAGCTGCCTTGAGAGGAAATTTAATTCATTTCCTAATTAGACACCAGCTACCCCCAGTGCAATGCTCCCAAATGGGGGGGGAGGAGGATCTGCTCCCTGTTATACCCCGAAACTCAGCCCTGGGAGGCTCACCCAGCTTTTACAAGGAGGGATGAGCATTGCTGGCAGGGAGAGCTCTAATTTAGCACTAAATTTGCAAGAGGGAAGCCCGGGGCTGGTAGCAAAAGCCATGCCCTGGTAAAAGCAGCCCTAGCCTGTGCCAGGGCGCTGGGCTGGCAGCTGCCAGTGCTGCTTCGCTAACGCCGTGCAGTTTGCATGAAACTTTCTCAAGACACTCCCAAGCAGTCGAAGGCTCCGGAAACGCAGGTGGGGGGAGGATGAGCTGTCACGGCTCCCAGCCCAGCGCTGGGGACAGTCCCCAGGGTGCAGGGCCGGCCCCGGGTGTAAAACTGTCACCTCGCTGGCTCAGCGCCACAGAAGGGGGATGCACGGATCAGCGCCACAGGTGCCTCCACAGAGGCTCAAAACCTCCACCCCAGCATCAAGGAGGATTTGCATGCCCAGGGTTTTATAGGAATGAGAAGGGAGCCCATGACAACCCCCCCCAAAACCTCCTCAGCCCATGCCCAGCACTGGGAGCCACAGGGGTGTCCTGACCATGCAGGACCCAGCAGGGTTTGGAGAGGTTGGATCCTGCCCAAAGGAGGGAGGTGTTAAACCCTCGCTCAGCCCCAGGCAGGGTGTGGGTGCTGCCGGCCGGCTCTCACAGCAGTGAGTGTCTCCAGGCTCGGTAAGCAAATAAAGGCAAGTCCATCCCATAAAGCAAACAGGACTCTGACACAGGCTCCCCACCGCAGCGATCCTGGGGGAATCCCACCAACCCATGGGGCTGAGACAGGGCTGCCTGGGGACGGGGCAGCAGGCACCGGCTGCCCACCAGCGACCAGAGAACAGGCACACCAGTGTGTTCCCAGCTCACCAGAGAGAAATCCCATTCTGCCAGCTCTGGCTCGGCATCTTCCCACCCTGCTCGGTGGGCGCCCAGATGGGGCGATGTCTCCAAACCCACTTGCCTTCGTTTTCCTGCCCCAGGCACCGGGCCCTGCCCCCAGCCACAAGATTTCCTGCTACCTGTTGAGAAACCGTCCGGGGCTGTGCAGCAATGTCACCCCATGTCACCCGCTTCCTGCTCCCGCAACAGAGAAACCGCCTGCGGTAACTCTGCACGGGGCACACCCCGAGCCTGCACCCCAAGACCGTGGGGCATCTCCAGCCAGGGATGCCTCCCCCCCCAAAGTTTGTGGGGCATCTCCAGCTTCCCTGGCCCTTTGCATCGCTCCGGCCAGCACAGCTCCTGCGAGCAGGCAGCCACCCCGCAGCATGTCAGGGCTCCATCCCCCCTTGGGGACTGCACACCCGCAGCCCCCCAAGCCTGGCAGGGGACTCACCTGAGCTGCATTAACTACATCCCCTTTATTTTTCCCAGCTTATGGAGAGATCTGGGAGAAGAAAGCACAGCACAGACGGTCTCGCTGGCCTCGAGGGAGCGTTGCCACTGCGACATACGGGAGGGCAGGCACGCTCCCCCCCATGCAGGGCAGCACTGCAGCCCGGCACAGGGCCAGACCCAAGGGACCAGGGATGCCACAGGGGACAGCATGTGGCACAGTGACAGGGACAGAGCCTGGTTGTTCCCACCTGAACAAGCCCATCGAGGAGGTGCCGGAGCGGTGCTTTAGCCAGGCAGGGGTGAGACCGGTGCCCTGCAATGGATCAGTCCGACCAGGGGCAGCCGGCAAGAGGCTAAAGTCCAACAGGAGACACAACCAATAAAAACACCTGATCCTCAGCAAAACCCTGCGTGACAACAGCTCATGAGGCATCAAAGTCTGCCTAGGGCTCAGCACCAGCACTGGGAAGGCCCCACAGCACCAACCCTTCCCAGCTGATCTTTGGGAGCCGGTCATAAGAGCTCCCCAGAAGGTCCCTCACCCCAGGGACACCAAGAGCCTGCTTCCCAGGAAGACTATCAACATCTCTGTTGTAACAACAAATGTGTTTTTGCTGGGTAAATAAAAAGCAGTATTACCTCCGGCAGCCTAGAGTGTTTCTTAGGAACGGCTCCGGGCAGGAAAGGTCAGCTATTTCTCAATTCTCACCTTTCTACATCGCTTTGTTTGTGCAACCGCTAGTTCCCACGTGCCGCTTCAGGCCAACATTCCTGAATTAGTAAGTGTCTGTACTTAGTATCTGTACACGGAGACCTGACCGACAGGATCGGTCCCCCAGGTTTGGGAAGGGCTGCGGCATCTCTGCTCCACAGCAGAGATCGGACACACTTCAGGGCACGAGTGACTGCCGCCCACACCTGCGGTCACAACCCCCCCAAAAAATACCCTCTGCTACAGCTTTTTTTGTTGTATTTCGGAGCGGTTAACACTGCACGTCGAAGCTCACCACCGCCCTCGCTGCCTGTTGCTTTTTCTCGCTCTGTTTTACCGGCCCTGCAGCACAAGGACGGGCCAAAGGGCTCCAAGACACGACGGGCTGCTCGGTTTACGGTTCCAAACCGTCCCCTGTGCCCGCCTGCCTCCGCTCGTCACCCAGCAAGGCTGGTAGAGAAAAGTGTTAAGGAGACAAAAAAAAAAAAAAAATTACAATCGAAAAGGAAAAGCAGCAGGGCGGGCCCCAGTGCTCCTAGGGAACGGTGTTTAAAGCAAACCGAAAAACAACCGAGAGCGAAACCACACGGGGCGCCCGGGGGAGGCCGGGGCATACGCGCCGGCTGCCGCTCCCGCTCGCTCGGCTGGAAGGCGACGACCGGGGCCGGTCCCGGGACTCCCCCACCCGCATCCCCCCTGACCCCCAAAAAACTTTCCAGCTCCCGAGCTCCCCCC
>NW_010973093.1:244784-263723 GCF_000737465.1 Haliaeetus leucocephalus | reverse complement strand
CGGGGCCGCCTGCCCGCCGCCCACGGGGGGCTCGGTCCCCGGCCCGCCCCGCTTCTGCAGCTGCTCGTCGGCCAGCGGGTCCACGACGAGGAGGCTGACGGCACCGGCGGCGGCGCGGATGCGCTCCACCACCTGCTGATGGCTCTCCCGCTCCACGTTCTCGCCGTCCACCTCCAGCAGCCGGTCCCCGGCCCGCAGCCCCGAGCGCTCGGCCGGCGAGCCCGCCTCCACCAGCCGGATGAACTGGCCCGGCTTGCCCTTCTCGCCGTGCAGGTGGAAGCCGTAGCCGTCCGGCCCCCGCTCCAGGCGGCACAGCCGCGCCGCGGGGCCCGCCGTGCTGCTGCCGCCGCTGCTCATGGCGGGAGGGGCGGGAGCGGCTCCGCCGCCCGTCCCCGCCAGCCGCGCCGAGCGCCTCTGCGCGCCCGCCCCCTCCGCCCGTCGTTCTTATACCCGGGGGCGGGGCGCGGCGCGGGCGGCCGCCAATCGGAGAGCGGGGCGGGGCGAGACCCGCCAAACAAGGAGATCCACGGGGCGAGGGCATGCAACCATAGGGGATGCGGTTATGCAAATCTACTGGAGGGGTGGGGTTATGCAAATATAGCTCGCCCCGCCGGGGCGTCCCGGGCAGGGTACAGCGGCGGCGGCGCCGCGGTCCTGCCGCCCATCCCCGTGGGGCCGGGTCGCTCCCGCGTGGGGTCGGGCCGCTCCCCCGGGGCCACCTCCGCCTCTCCCCGCCAGTCGCCTGGGCAGCGCCCGCTCCCCGTTGAGCCCTCCCCTCCCATCCGCCGTGGGCCGGCTTTGCCTCCCCCCGGGGTCACGGCAGACAGCCCCGACGCTGGCTGGAGACCGGCGGGGCGCTCCCCGCTCTCCCCGCTCCGTCCGGGGCACGTCCCGGGTGGCACACCTCGGCCTCTCGGGGCTCGGCCTCCCCGTCCCCTCGGCCGGTGCTCGAACGCCGCTCTCGGTGCCGGCCCCCGTGCTGCTCCGAGGCAGATGGGGTGATGGGATGCTCAAGAGCTTCAAAAGCAAAATAAAAACCCCAAACTGAAACTGCGTGGGAAAGCAGCATGGGAGGCCGCGTTCGCGGGTAACCCGCTGTGCGGCGGAAATGAGAGAGCAGCCCTGTTCCCCCAAGCAGCTCCCTGGCCCCCGCTCAGCACCCTGGAGCTGGGGGACCCAAGGATGGGGAGCTGGGGGGGAACTCGGGGGGGATTTGCTCTGCCCAGCCCCAATGTGCTCTGCTCGCGACCTGGGAAGCAGAATTGGCTGCAGGGGATTACGAGAGTGTGAAATCCTGGGGTTTCGGGTCAGCCAGGGCAGAGCGAGGCAGAAGCAAGCCTGGGCTGCTCCGGCACCGCAGCAGGGCTGCTGGGGCCAGGCAGAGCTGGCCCCGGGCTCCCGGGATCATCCCGGGGAGAGTGGCACGGAGATACGTCAGTGTCTCTTACTGCCGGGCTTCAGGGCCTAGCTGAAGTTCAGGCTGGCCAAAGGTCCTCAGGGCAGCCGGGTTCACGTTTAACCATGCTGCAGCCGGGCAAGCAAGGAGGTGATGGCAGCATTGCCGCAGGACATGTCCCTCCCGGGTGGCTCTGTGCCGAACCCCTGCTGCAGGGACCCCAGCAGCTGAGAAACCCCCCGTGTGCTGGGGGGGTGCTGGGGGTTGGCCTTGTTCCAGCTCCGTGGGGCCGAGCTGGGAGCGAAGGGTGGGCTCATTTGTTTCCTCCACTCGGCTGAGCATTTGCCCACGGCCGCTCAGCCCTGAGAAAGGCAGCAGAGAGGAATCCCACGGCGGCCGGCGGCAGATGCCTGCGGAGAGGAAAACCAGGGCAAGCATGTCACAGTACAGCCCCAGGACAGGGGGGTCCATCGCCTGCAGCATCAATGTGGCACAGCCCTCCCTTTGGCAAGGGGGTTGTGAGAGACACAGCCCTGCGAGCATGTGTGTTCTGGGGGGGAGGCGGGGGGGGGACACTTTTTGGGAACGCTGCCCTAAGTCAGGAAACAAAAGACAGCTCCAAGAGGGCTGGTTTGAGCATGGGACCGTGATAAGGAAGAAAGGCAGCAGCAAAGGAAACAGCCGGAGCTGGTTTTGGGTCCGGCAGACATCGGCAGCACCCGCAGGATGGCAGGGTGCAGGCAGCACCGTTGCACCCCAGCTGCCTCCTCCTGCCAGGGCCCTTTGCGGCTCGGTGTGACGTTAAGGGAGCTCAGGCTGGAGGAGGGAAAGCAGAAAAGAGCCAACGTCTGTTTGTGTTGAAGCCATCCAGCATTTTTTGCAGACATCAGCCAAGCAGCAGCAGCAATGCCATTGGTGGGAAGACGGAGTTATTTGGGGAATGCTGGACTCCGCACCATGAGAACAGCAGGGGAGGAGGTTGGTTTTAATTTAACAGGCCATGTTTACTCTTCCCCTCTCACCTTTGGACTGTCTGAAATGTTCAAGGAAAGCCCCAGCAGGGAGGAAGGGGCTGCGTGTTCTTCCCCCTCCCCACAGCTGCTCCCAGGGCCCCCCCGGCCCCGCAGCTCTGCAGCGCTGGACTGCAGCAGCCTCCCACGTTGCAGTCCCCGGGCAGAGATTTCTCACACAATGAAAAAACAGGCAGATGCAAAGCCTTGAAAATACCCAGCTTTAATCTGTAAACTTGCAAAGAAAGACCCGGGAGCAGAGCAGAGGCGAAGGAGGGACGGGGGCAGGTGAGAGACAAGCAGCTGGGGCGCAGGGCCAGGGAAGATGCTGGTGGGGACAGATGTGCCGGACAGTCCCCGACTCTGACGTGCAAAAGTGCCATGCCCTCCGCAGCTGCCCTTCGCATCAACTCTTCAGCTATATAACCAAATATTCACCATCTCACCACCCTTGGTAGCAGTCAGAGGAGCCGGCAGCGTGCTGGAGGGATCGGCAGGGTCAGGCTGAGCACCGGGGATGTGCAGCAACGCAGGGCCCAAGCCTTGTACCTTGTGCCCCGTGTAGCAGCATTTGCTGGCTGAAACATCTCACACATCTGCTCTCCAGAGAGTGGGTTTCAGCTGCTATTTGCCAGTGGCAGGAAGAAACAGTTGTATGACATGTGCAGCGATGGGACAGAAACCCAGGCCACCCTGGGAGCCGGCAGGCACAGCAGCCCCAGGCCACCGCGGGCACCTCCACCCCACCAGCTCCAGCCTGCGTGAGGCCGGAGATGGTTTTGTCTGGAGGGATTGAAAACAAAAAGGCTTTTCTTGTAAAAGAAAAAGTCTCTAATTCCTGTGGCTACAAGAGGGGGGAAATAAAGTTTTTTTCCAAATTGCCGTGTGTACTAGAACTGCCCCAAGCATCACTCGGGTGCTCCAAGGGGAGTTTTATGTCTCACATCAGCTGCGCAGGCAGGGAGCAGGCTTGGCTGGACGCTTCCCCATCCCGGCCCTTCCCTCCGGCAGAACCAGGACACAACAGGGATATCGCTGCCCTCGTGGCGGCAGGAGGATAAAAGCTGACATTAGCAACTGCAGCAGTGAGGAGTCACGGTGAGTGTGGGCACCGGCTGGACTCAGCTGGGGGGCAGCCTGGGGGGCAGAGCTGAGGCTCCCTGGAGGGAAGCCAGAGCCTGGCAGCACCGGGGACGTGGGGGCTGGATCAGGCCCTTTCAGCCGGACGAGAGCAGTGCCGAGAGTGGGGATGGCTGCAGGGGAGGAGAGGACCGGCGGCTGTACGAAGGCTCATCCATGGCACACACGCAGCCCCTCCAGCCGCTCCCAGGAGCCCTCAGCTAGCTGCAGGGCCGTATCCTGCTCAGGTGATGGAGGCACCACAATGGCTCGCTGGCCAGGCTGGCAGTCATCACAACGTGGTTACTCCCCCAGTAGCACACAGTAAGCTCCAGGCATTGCCCCGCAGGGCAGCAGGATCTGGCCCCTGGATCCTGGCGCCAGGGCAATGGCTCTCCCTGTGCATGCTTCACTCTGCCGAATTGTCCCGTCCACGCTTGGCTTGTCAGAGCCTGGTTTCCTCGGGCACGCAAGGGCAGGATTAGGCCCCTGCTCTGCCTCCTGCCTGCCTGCCTGCACCCCCGGGGCTGCCAGCTCCTCCCGGCCACTCTCAGGCGAAGGCACAGCAGCTTGATTTCTTCTTCTGTGACTCGATGTAGTCGTGGATCTGGAAGCGGGGCTCGTCCGGTGGCTGCACCGCGCGCTGCTTCAGCTCCCTGGGGTGGTGGGGCCGTGTTACCCCCCCTGCCTGCTCCAGTGCCAGTGCGGGAGGCAGTGGGGTCGGGGGGAGACCTCCCTTGCCCGGGTCCCCCAGGTACTCACTTGGCAATGGCCAGGAAGGCTAGCTCCACGTTCATGCCCGTCTTGGCACTCGTCTCCATGAAAGGCACCCCGTACTCCTGCAAGGGCAGCACGGCCCTGTCAGCGACCAGCCCCAAAATTCCCACCTGTCCCTCCGAATCATCCCTGTCACTTGGCTGAGTCTTGGGGACAAGGTGCCTTCCCCTCCCTGCCTTGCCCCAGGGTTTGTGTGCAAGCGGCTGCCATGCTGCCCGTGCTAGAGCCAGGTGGGTCTGGGTACCTATTAGAGGGGATGGCACAGCTGCACGGGGACCCTGAGTGATGTGCAATTGTCTGGGGGGGGGGCTGCGGTTGGGGTAGACCCTGGCATGGCTCACCCTGGCCAGCGATGCTCCATCTTCCATCCTCACGGCCCTCTCACTGCTCACATCAGCCTGCCAAGGGAAGGAAAGTGTCATCGCGTACCAGGGCCAGCTGGCACCCTGGGGGCATCTGGCAAGCAGGCAATGTGGGGTGTGCAAGGGGCTGCCAGGAACTGGGGGTGTCAGGGACCCAGGAATATCCAGTGCCCAGAGGTGAATCCAATACCTGTTGAGCATCTGGAACCTGGTGGCATTGAGGATATGGGGGGACATCCAGGACCTGGGGACCTGGGGCAGCACCCAGTGGGTACCTGTGGGCATCCAGGAGGGCTTCTGGTACCCTGCTGGGCATCAAGTATCCAGCATCATCCAGGATTCAGAGAGCAACCAGTCCCAGGGGAAAATCCAGTACCCAGTCTGGCATTGGGCACCCAGCAGCATCTGGGACCCCTGGAGAGAATGTGGGTCCTGGTTGGGCATCTGGGACTTGGGGCTACCTGGGATCTGGGAGTGCATCCAGGACCTGGGTGGCCATCCCATACCCACCAGCATCCCATACCCACCAGCATCCAGTACCGGTAGCATCCCATACTGGGAGCCTCAGCTTCGTGCTGCCCCCCACTGGCTGCCGGGGACACTACCCGCCCCGAACCCCAAAAACCTCTGGGGTCACCTCTGGGGCTTGGCTGAGCCCAGAAAGCAGCAGAGCCCCATGGAGGGTGTAGGCTGGCTGCACCCAGCCGGCAGGCAGAGCACCCACGGAGCCCCATCCCTCCACAGCCACAGGGACGGCAAGGGCACGGCACGGCAAACCGCGGGGTGAAGGGGGACCCTGCACGCACCTTATTGCCCAGCAGCATGATGACCACGTCCTTCTGGGCGTACTCGTGGATCTCCGTCAGCCAGGCCTGTGGGGCAGCAGGGATGTGTCAGGGTGAGCGGTACCCTCGTCCCTCCCCTTCCAGCCCTCACTCACCCCCATAAGGATGGGGAAAATGACTTTTTTTTTGGCATGGCAACCATTCCAGCATGACAGCTGAATAGTCCTGAAAACACCCAGTCTCCTGGCTACGGCCCAAGCCTACACGTAGTTCACGTCCATCCCAAACCACGTTTTCTCCCTCCAGCCATTTACCATGTCCCTAAACAAAACTCACCCAGCCATGCAGCACCCAGCCAGGCGCCCCAGGGACGAGCTCCCAGCCGGCTGGGTCTGGCCAAAACAGCCGGTGCTTACATGTAAAACAGGCTTCAAACTGCCCCAAACACCCAGCAAGCAGTACACGGCACCCACGACCCCAGTTCCCGGGGAGAAATACGTTCCCGACCCACGGAGGGGACTCACGCGGATGTTGTCAAAGGACATCTTGCTGGTGATATCGTAGAGCAGGAGCAGGGCTGGAAGGGAAGAGGCAGAGGCATTGCCCTGCTGCAGGGATGTGCTCCGGCTGGTATTCCCCCGTCCCCACCAGACCCCAAACCCACCTTGGGCATCTCTGTAGTAGGCATGGGTGACGCTGCGGAAACGCTCCTGTCCTGCCGTGTCCCAGATCTGCCAAAAAGCCGCCCCATTGAGAGCAGGGAGGGGAAAACCCTCCCAGGTGGGGATGCCCCTGTGGCTCCCAGCCCTGCCGGACCACCGCTCTCAGCCTGGGGGGGAGTTCAAGCAATCTGGCTGGGAATTGCTCACCCCCTCTCAAAGCTCACCTGCAACTTCACCTTCACGCCATCCACGGCCACCACTTTGTTCTGCAGAAGAGAAGGAGAGCACGTTCATCAGCCCAAAGCATGCCTTGGTGTGGGTGCTGGCCAGCCCTGGCGTGGAACCTGTCATGCCCCAGCCCCTCGGCTGCTCTCCCCTGGCCAGCAGGATGAAGCCAGGCTGCCCGTGGGGATGGACATTGAAGCCTCATTGCTACAAACCCTGGTCCTGCTGGGGGGCTGCGATGCCACGCGGTGGCTGTGGGGACATCCCAGAGCAGCATCCCCTCATGTCAGGGTGGAAAAGAGCAGAATCAGGCCCTGATGGAGACAGGACACCAAGATCCCAGCCTGCTTTGGATCTGGTGCCTTGCTCACCTCCTACAGCCAGCACCCCCATCTTTGTGGCTCCCAAGTCCCATAATGAGCTGGATAACGATGCAGGCTGCCCCGCAAAGCCCGGGGATGCCGATCTGCTCCGGCTCCTGCTGGGCAGCCCCCGGCTTGCCCACGTGGCCAGGGGAAGTTCGGCAGAGCTGGGGAAGTGGGGAGGTCTTGCATGAACTACATGCAAATGTGCATTCATTAATAATGTCTTGGTGTGTTTTCATAATGTTTGCCCGCCATAAAGCCCTGACCCTTCTGCCACGATTCCTCTGCTCCCTGTGCCGAATGAACCACTACTGCACTAAAAATTTGGGCTATTTGCAGCAATTTAAGGCCTTCACGTGCTACGAGCTGCCTGGGGACACTCAGTGGGCGATGCTGGGTCTCCAGCTCAGGTTTCTTTGCTGGTGGGAGCCTTTCTTGGCCCTTAAAGGTGGTTGCAAACACTGAACTGGGGGGGTTGCAGGTAGCACATAGCTTTATCCAGCACAGCAGGAGGAAATCTGAGTTAGTTAGGGTGGTTTGCAGCCAGGCAGCCAGCCTGGGACTGGGGAAGTGAAGAGGCATTTGCAAGTGAGTGGAGAAGTCAGTTACTGGGGCTTAAGCAATTGCTGTACCCAACTCAGAAGAGCACGGCCTTCTCTCCAGAGGCCCGAGAAAAGAAAAGCAGGAGTTACTGAAGGGCTATTTTAAGACTATTAAAGAATTGTACCTGGAGGGATGATTCTGGAAAGCGAAGACCCCTATAAATAATTTGGTTGCCTGAAATTGTTTGAAATGGAAATTCAGCCCATGTGGAGATGATAAAAGTTGAGAAAATGGGCTGAATAAAACAAAAAACATGCCCTAGGAGACACTGGAAATTATTTACCAGCAGCAAGCCATGAGCTGCTGGAGGGGATGCTTGCACAGGGCAGAGTGGGTACCTACGAGCTGACAACATCCCTGGGGCCACCAGCGCTGAGCCCAGCAGTGGGACGGGGCAGATTTTCCTTCTTTCCCGACTTTATTGGAAGGACAGGCCATGAGACCCCTCCAAAGTGAACCTCCAGCCCTCTCCCCCAGGCCCTGCTCCCCAACCCCCCAGTTCCCCCCTGCAAGCCAAGAGCAGCCCAGGCAGCAAATGCAGCAGAAAACCAGAGCAGCTGCAGCTGCGGAGGCAGAGGAAGCGCCGACCACGCTCGACACGTGTCGGCAGCCACAGGCAGAGCCCAGACCGGGGACAACCCCCGTGACTTCCAGCCTGCTGAAACGCCGCTCTACCCTGAGCTGCAAACAGCTCTGCCCGCCTGTGCATCCCCAGAGACACCCTGCAGGTGAAATTTGGTGAACAGAGAGCAGCGGGAAGGTTTAAATGGGATCTGGTGACCTTAACAACTCCTTGGCAGCCCATTTCAGCCCTTTCCAAAGCACAAAATTACAGCAACCAGCGTTTGCCCCCAAAGCTGTTGGCCTCAGCCTGGCCGGTGGGTCATGCCAGCTGCCCACCGCACACCCCGAGCCCACGCATCCAGCCGGGATGGGCCAAACCGAGGCTTTTTGCTGATTTAAAGGCAAGAGGTGACAGTCCCAGCGGGCTCTTCCCTCTGTTACAGCTCTCCCAGGGAGAGGTGGAAGGGTTTCAGCAAGTGCCTGTAGCTGGTTGGGAGAATATTTGGGGTGCAGAGGCTGGAAACCCCCTGTCCCTCCTTCCCAGCACCCCGTCCTGGCTGAGGTGCAGGTCGGGGGAGGCAAGGGGCTGGCAGCTGTGGTGGTCTCACCCGGAAATCTATGCCCACGGTGGCTATGAACGTCCCGGAGAGAAAGGCCCCGTCTTTGAACTGGAGCAGGAAGCAGGTTTTCCCCACGCCTGAGTCTCCAAGTAACATCACCTGCAAGATGGGCGCAGGGAGACGTGTCAGCGGGACGGGGAGGGCGCAGCGTCCCTGGGTGGTGCTGAGCCCCCCCCGGTCCCATGTGTCCCTCCGTTTCTTTCCCCAGGGCTGGTCCGGCTGGGTCTGGGGATGCCCCTGAGAGCTGGGGGTTGGATGGGACCCCCAAGGGTACAGCCAGGTGATGCCCCAGGGCAGCGGAGCAGCCCCCAGCCACTGAAAAGGGGGAGAGCAGAAGAGGAGAGCTGGTGGGAAGGCAGGTACCACACCAAGAAGAGATGTCTCCGGGCTGGCCCCTGGCCATCTCCCAGCCCAGCAGGCTCCTGGAGAACCGGCCGCAGCTCCCGGACACACGGAGCCGCCTCCACCCACGCTTTGCCCCGGGCCCCGGGTGTGCCCAGTCCAAGGGGTAGTGCATGGCTTGGGCAAACGCCGCCGTGTCTGGGAATCTCACCCTGCCTGCCACAGACACCAAAGCAAACACGGCACCTTTTCCCCTCCTGCTAAGCAAACAGGCTTAGCCCAGGCTCCCCAACTGCTCTGGCACTGCCAGACTCGGGCAGGCAGCAGCCAGGACCATTGCTGGTCTCCGTAAGCACAGCCTTACCCGATGCCTTGATGCCTGCTCGCCAGCAGCAGCCCTTTCCTGCCCGGCAATAATTAACCTGACACTGACTGCATCTAGCCCCTGCCTAAAAATGGCAGCAAGCAGGACTCCAGCAAGAAGGTCCATCCCTGCAAGCCCACCCTGCTGGGATTCTGGAGCCTGCAGAGCAAACCCATGCAGCCCCGCTCCCTGGGCAAACCCAGAGAGCTGTGGCCACCCTCCGCAGCGATGTCACAGCAAAATGCCCTGCGGGCCAGCACAGCCAGAGCTGGGAGCTGAAAATGCTCTGCCTCCTGCTAATTCACTTTGCTGGTAAAATCCTTCCCCAGGACACCCCAACCCTGCCCAGGCTGGAGGGCAGCTGGGAACACTGCTCAGTTCTGCCTCCACCTTGCTCCAGACCAAGCTGGCAACTGATTTCCTCCCTCAAACACAAAAATTGCCCTCCACTGAAAGGAGTCAGAGTGGAGAGGATGAGGGCAAAGGACTAAAAGTGTTTTGGGGAAGGTGGCAGCACACGGGACCGCTTTGGGAGCCAGCTCAGTGAGGTGGCAGGACTGTCAGTGCTGGGCTCAGCCTGCGGCTGCATATTAAATTTTTTGGACAAAAGGTTCATCAGCCCTGTGCCTCCTCTCTGCTGCCAGGAAGAGGAGGGTGCTTCCCCGGGGTGACCCTTGGCGGAGCTGGGCTGGGGAAGAGGGGGGCACTCGGGGAGGAGGGTCCTCACCCCGATGCCTGGCAGGGGTGCAGGGGTGTTTGTAGTGTGGGGGCTGAGGGCTGGGTGCGGGGCCCTGGCCTGGCTCGGCTTTGGGGCACACACGCTGCCTCCCTCCCCGGTGCCCTTGGGGTGCTGCGATGGGCTGGATGGGGTCCTGTTTCCCCTGCCCTGTATCACGGAGGGTACTGCTGCCCCAGCTGGCAGGACCCCCCCTTGCCTGGAGAAGTGCAGGACGGGCTTTCAGAAGGCAGAGCTCGGCCGTGTCCCACCCCCAAGTAAGTCCCACAGCCCACCCACCAAGCCGAGACCCCCCAAACCCCCTATTTCTGCAGGTGGGCGACCGGGGGGACGGGACCCCCGTCGCCACCTTGGGGCAGGGACCCCCTATCTCCACTTCCCGGGGGGAGAGGACCCCCATCCTCACATCTGCTCGATCTGGGACCCCCCCGGGCTAGGGGCGGGCAGGGCTGGGGGGGTTCCGCTGGGGCCGCCGCCTCCTTCCCCTTCCCCTTCCCCTTCCCCTTCCCCGGCCCGCAGCCGCTTCCTGGGCGCCATCGCGGCACCAGAGGAAGCGGGCGGCCCCCGGGACCCCCCCCGGACCCCTCCCGGTCTCCCCCGGGCCGGGGGGGGCGAGCCCCAACCTCCAACCCCGGCAGAACTTTTGGGGGTCCCTCCCCGCTCCCCCCTCACCCCGCGCCACCTCCCACCTTGCCGGCCAGCTCGTAGTCCCGGGGCAGAGCCGGGGGGTCCCCGTTCCCCTCCGGGGGGGTCCCGCTCCCCGCCGTCCCTCCGGGACCGCTCATGGTGCGTCCGAGCGGAGCCGCCGAGTCCCGGTCCCGGCCCGCCTTCCTCCTCCTCTTCCTCCTCCTCCCCGGCCGATGCCACCCCCAAGGCTGTGCCCTGGCCACCTCCCTGCCCTGCCCGGCCCGGCCCCGGGATGAGGAAGAGGAGGCTCAAGGCTGGAAACCTGCACATCCCCCCCCCCCGCACCCCGACACCGGGGACCCCGGGGTGCTTGGGTTTGCCAGGGGCTCGGCGGCACCGGCCGGTGGGCAGAGCCGTGGCACGTCCCACCAGGCACACGGATGGGGAGAGAAGGAACCGCTCACCCCACAAATGAACAGCCCCCAGCCCCCCCCCCAGGGTGTGGGGATGAAGACCCCAGTGCTGCTAAATCACCCCCGCCACGCCGGCTCGGTGGGGACGGTAGCTCCCGCTCCCACCCCACCGGTCCAGTCGAGGGTGGGGGGTTTAGCCCGTCTGCTGCAGCCCCGACGGCTGCTGAACTGGGCCCCGGGTTTGCACCGAGGCGC
Organism: Haliaeetus leucocephalus; assembly: GCF_000737465.1. Lineage (NCBI taxonomy): Eukaryota > Metazoa > Chordata > Aves > Accipitriformes > Accipitridae > Haliaeetus > Haliaeetus leucocephalus. Next base: position 252,498 of record NW_010973093.1, on the reverse strand, counting down.
AGAGAAGCCAGGAGGAAAGCAGAAGCAGCGGCCGTTAGCCGGAAGCCATGCACTGCGGCGAGCCAGTTCAGCGGCTCGGCTGGGACGCCTGCCAGGGCTCCCGCTCCCCCCGGCTTGCTCACGGCCCCCAGCATCCTACACCGGCCATTGGGATGTGGTTTGTAGCGCTCTTCATTTGGGAAAAGGCCAAGCGTGGGAATGCGGGAGAAGTCCTGGGGGAGAGCCAGGAATGTTGCATCGCCCAAAAACTCACTCCATAAAACCCCATCCAGGTCCATATCTCTTCAAGCTTACAGGCACCACTCCACAGACAGGAGCCTTCAGCTCCCTCTGATTTATTCTCCCCGGGGATGCCCAGCCCATTGCCCCAGCAAGTCCAGGGCTAATCTCAGTGCGAAGGCCACGCGTGGCTGCGGGAGGTCCGATGGCAGAGATGCCCTCTGCGAGGTCACCCACCTCCATGTCTTCCTCGGCTGCCGGCTCCTGCTCCAGCCAAGCCTTCCTCTGCCCCTCGGGAAAGGGAACCTGTATTTCCAGTCCCGTAACTGTGCTCAGACCCAGCCAGGGGATTTATAGTTTATATACCCTCTTTCACCAGGAAAGTGCCCAGAGCTGAAGGCTGGAGACACTCCGAGCTCCTGGAAGCGGCTGAGCTCCCCTGCAGCTTGCTGGGGAGGGGGGCTGGAAGGATACGGCAAACCGTGTTGGCGCTCACGGAGTTGCCTGGGCAGGAAAAACGCCTGGCTGAGCATCACCTCCCCATGCTGTCATTTGCTGCAGGAGAAACAAAGCAGCTGAGAGCTGGCAAAGGTCAGGAGCACGGCTGAACCTCCTCTGCCTGCCCAGGGCTCGGCACTGCCCGCAGGGGCACTCTTGGCTGCCAGACCCTGGGCTGCTTGGCCCCAGACCCCCCATGCTGGTACCACATGTTTCCCTGCTTCCTTGGCCTGGACTCGAGAGAAAATCCCCACGGGTAATAGCATCCTCATGGGTAATAGCCATCCCATGGGTAATGGCCTCTTGCTGAGCCCCAGCCTTGTCACGGATGCTGGAGGGATGCTGGTCTCACTGCGCAGTGAGGTCCAAAGCGCTGTCTCTGTCCCAGTCTCCCCCAGGAGAGAGGACACACGTGTCAGAGCCACTCACCAGCCCCGCAGCAGCTCTGCAAATAGTGCTGGACGGCAGCCGAGTGCTTTTTCCAGGCGCTGTAGCCATCTGCCTGACTTTTCGTGAGGGCCCTGGGCCGCACAGGCAGGACACAGGCTGGCTTCTCCCTGGGAGAGCAGGGCCGCTCCAAAGGCAGCTTTCTGGGTGTGAAGCAAAAGGCTGCACTCAGGCACGGCTCCACAGAGAGGTTTGGGATGTGAAGCCTCATCTGTCCTCCATCCCCTCCAGCAACCGAAGCGCGCCTGCCCCCAGCTTGCCGGCAAGCACACGGCCAAACAGGGCCCCTCATCCAGCAGCACCAAAGCAAATTCTCCCAATTCTTTGTGCTTAGCACCGCTTAGAAGCATAGAAACATAGCTTATGATTACCCAAGTAAAACTGCTTCCCCAAGGGTAAGCAAGGTTGCACAGCCCAGGGACCAGGAATTGGGTTCTTACCGTAAACCCAATGCCCACAGTAGCAGAGAAGGAGCCAGGAATGAACTTGCCCTGGTCAAACTGGACCAGCAGAGATGTCTTCCCCACACCGCTGTCTCCAACCAGGATCGTCTGCAAGGACCAGGTAAAGAGAAGTCAGCGCATGGGAGCAGGCGATGCCCAAGCCTGCAGGCACAGCGTGCAGCCAGGGGCTGGGCGTTTAGGGAGAGGGTGCTGTGGGGATGCAGCAGTGAACACAGCAGGATCGGGAGGGACCAGCCTGGCCCCAGATCATGGCAGAGCCGTGGGCCCCATGGAAACCCCATGGCAGCCCCCCTGCACAGCCCTGCCCAGCAGCAGATTGTCCCCATGGGCTGCTGGGTGCCAGGATCAGGGCCAGATGGCTTGTCCCACTGTGCCCAGTTCTTTGCTGTCCCCTTGGGTCTTGCCACCTGCCTGGGGAGGAATTTCCACCTCTCTGACCATTACTGTAATAAATGAAATGTGCCCCAGACTGAGCTTCAGGCATTAGCCCACTGTGCCCTCCCCAAGTGCAGAGGTGGAAGAGAAAGCAAAGTGCAGCCCGTCATGGGGAGAGAGCAGGAGAGACACTCCTGCCCCAGCTTGGGAAGCTGCTGAGCAGAGGCAGCCTTGGCTTGCACAGCCCTGGTGGAAAACCTCTGTGGGAGGACTCTGGTGGCACTGGGTTATGTCCAAAACTGTTTAGTAAAGGCAGCATCTCCTGCAGCTGCTGCACACAGCCACTGCCACAGCCACGCAGTCTCTCTGGGGCACTGGGCTGTTTTCATGCTGCATTAATGCCGTGGACCCACAGTGCTCCCCGCCGGCAGGGTGCTGGGTTTGAAGTCATGGAACCTCTCTGCCTCTCCAGCCCTTCATGGGAAGCCCCAGGGCTGTCCTGCAGGGGGCAAAGCTTGCTTGTCCCCGAGCAGAAGGGACAAGGGAGCTGTGCAGGTGTCAGAGCTGGGGCATTGCCATCACCTCCCGAGCAGCTCCCAAGCTGCCAGCCTGTGGCCCTGGTACCCACACCACATTCCTGGGGAGCCCATCCTCCCTTCTGCTCCTGCCCGTGTTCCTTCAAATCCCTGGCCTAAGGGAGAGCAATGGTGCAAATGCAAATCCCTCCCTCCCCTCTCTGCCAGTATCTGGGTTTTGTTTGCAGAGCCACCGGCACAAACATTCCCATCCTTTCAGGAGACCAAGGCACTTTCAACCCTTTCAGAGGGACACAAGTTAAAATAAACACTCTGCTAACCGGTTTCTTGCTCAGAAGTGATTTTGGCTCTCTCTTTCAGGACACAGGTATTGCTGTAGCTGCTGCCCTGGCAAGCACTGAGCTGGCCCTGGGGCAGTGTCCCGTCCCCCCATCATGGGTCCTCTGCCACCCCTGAGGCTGCAGGGCTGAGCCAGCGAGGTGCCGGGCCTGAACCCCCCCCCTCTCTGCCTCCACCTGTGCTGCACTTCTCTGCATCTGTTGTTTCCCCCTCGATTTGTGTTTAGTCCAATAAAGCTCCAGCAGCCCTGCTCAATCCCAGGACACCTCAGCTCTTCATCCCCACCCTGGGTGACATCGTGAAGGTCACTCTTTGCCTGCCAAGTGGAAGCTGTTGCTTCAGCTTCTTCCTGATGGCCAAGAGAGCCTCCACATATGGCCGGTCCCATCCCTCCATCACCTGCCCTGTACTGAGGGGCTCTGAGGTGAAACCCAGGCTGACACCACTTCAGGCACTGCACATACCCCCTTGTGAAGAGTAGGGCAGAGGAGCATGGAGGAATGTGTTTAATCAAGTGCCCAAACAGCCCTGGCAGCTCAAGAACTGATTTTGTGCTCCACGAGGCCATGGGGGATCCAGCCACCAGGCACATGCCACAGCACCCAGCACCACAGTTCCTGCCACTTCACGGCCCCAAAGGAGTGGGCTGAAACCAAAAGCCAAGGAGCTTGAGGACCACAAATGAAGCAGGAACATGGACTGGCAGGAGACCAGCATCATGCCTTGCATAAATCACCGCACCACAACCTGCCTGGAGCCTTTTAATGCCGATACACTTCAGTGAAATGCTCGCTTCGATGAATCAGCATTTTCCCTCGGAAAAAACATCCCAAACCCCAAACACCTCCTGGGAAAAGCCTGACATGATGAGCAGAGCTTTTGGCAGGAGGGAGCCCTGCACCTCTGCAGGGCTCAGAGGCAGCAACCTGGGGTCAGATCTGCAGCCAGAGATTTCTGTGCCCTCCCTAGCTAGATGTCAGGCTGTTTGCAGGTTACTTGTACGTTCAGAGCAGCCTCGTGTGTTGGGAGCCTGTGCGAGAGCTGGGGGGATGTTGGGAGGCAGAAATCTCTGGGTGAAGTCCTTGCACGTGGGCCAGAGGAGCTGGGTCATCCCTTTCCCTGGGGGAATTTCCTTGCCCAAACCCCCTTTGGCTTTGCCCTGGGGCCCAGACACATTCCCTGTGCAGAGAGAAGGATCTGCCCTGGAGCAGCCACATAGGAAAACACCCCAAGAGTTCATTACCGTGGGGCTCCTGCACCCCAGCACTGCATTCTTTGGTGCTACACTATTCCCAGGTAAAACACTGGTGCTGGGAGGTGCAACAGAACCAGCTGCACCCTGCATCACTGTCTTTGGGAGCAGTTAATGCAGAAAATGGCATTAATTATGGAGGGAGGAGAGATGGCTGGAATGAGCACCAGAAAGCCTCTAGAGCCCAGGATTTACAGAGAACATGTATAAAAGGCAGGCTCTGCTATCAATAATTTAACTGGTATTTATAAGAGAGACAACTCATGAATTGCTTCATGACTGAATAATAATAACAGTAAAAGTTGGCCTGAATCAGCCAAGAGATTCCTAATGACTTCAGGAAAAGCTCATGGGCTCTGTAGAGGTACAGCACAGTGGAAATCACCACGGCCTTCCTGGCTATGAAATAAGCATAAAAGAAGAATAAAAACCCCTCTGTGGAGTGGATGTGGCTAGCCAGCTGTTGAAATCTCAGTTTGGACATGCCTGAGTCATGATAGGAAGCCTCCCAGTGGCAAAGCTCCGTACCTGCCCTGCCTCTTGCCAGCATCCTCGGCCACAGCCCAGCCTGCCAAGCACCCTGCATTTTCCCGGGGGTTTTCCTTTGCCTGGAAAACTTTGGCAAAAACGTTCAGAGATTCCTTTTGGTGCTGTAGTTCTTTTCTGCATGGTGGTGTGGGGATGGAGCAGTGCTTTGCCAGGGTGCATGCACAGGTGGGCTGGCCAAGGCACAGAGGGAAACCTGGCCAAGACCGGGAAAGCCACTGGCTGAAAGTCCCAAAGCACCGCTCCTGAGCCCCAGTACAATCAGAGAAGTTCTTGTTTCCAGCTAAAGGAAATTATTTCCACTGTGTGGGCAGAGGTAACTTCGCTTCTCCACCACCCCACAGCTCGCCTGCTCCACAGCCCCAGCAGAAAAGCAGGCACAGCTTGTAACACACCCCCGAGCAGACCTGTCTGCCAGCTCTGCCTTAGGGAAAGAGCAAATATCCCTCCCCACAACTCAAATTAGGGGCTTTGGGGTAATTCAGATCCAGGTGAATCACCTCCCTTCAAAACCGCTGCCGGCTCAGTGCAGGTTGCAGATACAAGGCAGAGCGATGGGGCAGTGAGGGCAAACCCACTCAGATCTCCCCTGCCCGTGCTGGCAGCCAGTGAGCAAAGGAGATATTTTGGTCTAACATGCCTAGGGAAGAGAGGTTTTGCATGGCTGTCAAAGCAGTGTAGGGAGGTGATTGCTGCATTTCCAGTGCCAGCCAAGCGGGAGGAGATCTAGGACAGCGTGTGTGGTTTCAGGTTTTCTTCCTAGTTCATTTTGAGCTTTAACACGTGGTAGCTGGACCTGAGCTAACATGTAGCTAGTAGGAGCCTGACAGTGTAAAACTCCAGTCCTGGGGGATGCAGGGAGAAGAGAGGTGCCCTCCACAGCCTCTGCTGCTGCTTTCAGAAAGCTGCTGAAGCCCCAAACCCAAAGACTTGCTCACAGGTCAGCAGGATTTGTCGCAACAAATTGTGGCGATTGCGTACGTGCACCCCAGCACAACTGCCTGCAGAGCTCAGCCAGGGCGCAGCACTGGGAGAGGTGTAAGAGTGAAGCCGTGGCTGCTTTCGGCCCCTGGCCACCCTGCTGTCATGGTCTCTCAGGGATGCATTACCGAGACTTATTTCTACCTGCTCTATGTACAAAATTGTGTTACCTCTCCCCTCCTCCAGGCAGTGCTCCAAGGCAACTTGGATGCTGCTGGATGATGCCTTGAGCTGTCCTGTGCCACAGGGACACCTCAGGGCTGTCCCCAGCCATCCCAGGCACTGTTTCACCACGGCCAAGCCCCTTACACTGGCTCGAGCCAGAGCCCTGGGCCCTCTGCCAGCCCAGCTGGACCCTTGCCCTGGCAGAGACTGCATTTCAGCCCTGTAGACACGAGCTCTAGGGCTGCACATCAAACAAAAGCTGGCTTAGGTCACACAGGGGATCCCTGTTTGCAACCCCCCTGCTAACACCTTGGATCAACCACAGCCCAGGGTCATGTCCCTCTCCCCCTGGGGCTTGTTCCAGCTAAATGGATCCAAGCATCCAATGGGAGGAAGAAGAATTTGGCAATGGGTCAAATCACCTGAAAGCAGAATCTGTCATTTTGTGCCAAGTGAAACTTTTCTGGAACAGCCCAGAACAAACCCCTGCTGTTCCCACTTTGATTTGCTCCTAGCCCGTTTCCTTCCCAGGCCTGGGTTTAGCCACCAATCAGAAATCATTTAACCTTTGCCTCCAGAGTGCAAAGCTCTTTTGGGGTTTCTCAGCACATCTGAAATGTGATTCCTTGCTCAGAAACAAGATCTAGCAAGGTATTTGCTGCCTCACATCCCTGGAGCAGAGCAGGCTTGTTTCTGCATGACAAGCAACCCAGCTAGGAGCGGCAGCGTAATACCAAGGGAAACAGCAGAGAACTGGGATGGTTATTTGTCTGGGCAGCTCTTCTGCCCAGAGACTCATTTCCACCAGTGTTGTTCCTTTACTGCAGCAGCTCATTGCTGGAGAAGAGAGAGTTAAGGTTTTGCAAAGAATCAAAGTTTCTTGAGTCATCCCTGGAGGCATGTCCTACGTACTAGGTGTAGAACAGAAATGAGAGTTGCTAGTAATTGATATTTTCCTGCTAATCAAGGGCTGGGCACATTGCCCTGAGTAGAGCAGGATGTAAAATAGACTGGGATTTTTGAAGAGGGATCAACACAGCCCCAGCCCTTTCCCCTGCTCTGCTCTACCCTGCTTTTCCCCTGCTGCCCAAGGGTGTCGGTCCCTGCACAGTCACTGGGGACTGCAGCAGAGGCTTCAGGACAGCAAGAGGGAGTGATGGGTGGATCTGGCAGAGCTCAGCGTCTCCTCCATGTCTCCTGGAGTTGCAGGGCATCGTCTGACTGCAGGGAGAAAAAGCCCTGCTCCAGCAAAGCCTGCAGCAGAGCTTGAGCCACCCAGGTCTTGGGGGGACAGCAGCAGCCCCGGCCACCTTCTGTGCAACGTGGAGTTACAAAACGCAGTCCCAGGCACCCCGCAGAAGAGAAAGATTTTAAAGCAAGGAGGGCAGGGATGGACGTCTCTTGGGACACCGCTATTTCATGGCAGGGAGGTCTGGGCTTCTTCGGCTGCCTCTGGCAAACAGAGCCCCGGAGCGCAGGTCCCCCCAACCCCCCGGAGCATGCACAGGACAGCCGGCTGCGGGCTGTGCTGCGGGGCTGGCCCCTCTCCAGCTCTCACTCCCGCTTTGCTTCGCAAACACGCCCGATCCTGCCGCCCCCTCCCCACCGCCACCCGGGAGGAGCCGGGGACCGGGGCCGAGCCCCGTGGGTTGCCCAGCCCCGGCCGCCGCGAATTGGGGGGGGGCGGGTAGAAGAGCTGCAGCCGCATCACCCCCCCACCCCGCCAGGACGGCGGGTGGCGAATGGACCCCACCGAGACAAGAGGAGCGAGGAGGGGAGAGGGACAGAGTTTGCCGGGGAAGTTCAAGCAGGCGCCCAACCCCAGCAATTGCTCTCAGGCCGCCCCGGCACACCCCCCGCCCCCCCGGGTTCCCCCTCTCTCCGCGCACCAC
>NW_010973093.1:219821-244774 GCF_000737465.1 Haliaeetus leucocephalus | reverse complement strand
ACCACGGACAGCAGCCGCGCCGCCTTCAGCACCACGGACAGCGGCCGCGCCGCCTTCAGCACCACGGACAGCGGCGGACCCCCCACACCCGGCCCGGCCCGCTCCGGTCCCGTTAGTCCCGGTCTGGCTCCGCAGGGGCCGCGGTTCGGCCCGGCCCGGTTCAGCACAGCACGGCTGGGTTTGGTCCGGTTGGGTTTTGATCGGCGCGGCCCGGTTCAGCACGGCTCGGTTCGGGCCCCCGCAGGACAGCGGAGCTGTGCCCGGCTCCTCGCCGCCGCCGCTGCCGTGCCCGCCCCGCTCGCAGGGTTCCCCCGCCCGGAGGAGGTGGTTGGGGGGAGGCCGGTCCCGCCCGGGGGCGGGGAGGCCGTGGGAGCTCCCCTCCACGCCGGCAGGGCCCGTGGCAACTTCCACACAACCGCTGGTCCCTCTCCAAGCCCACCCCCATCATCTCAGTCCGCAGTGATGGAGGCCCCCCCGCCTCTGCAGAGATCCCGGGGCTCCCTGCCCAAGGGCACAGCGATCCCTCACCCTCGCTACTGGGAAACGCTGCCCTTCCTCCCTCCGCTGCGGGACACGGTCAGGCAGGGCTGGAAGGCAGCCCTAGGCAGAGAGTTTTCTTGCTGCCAGCTCCAATCAACTGCTGAGCTGAGAGAATGAAGCCAGGTCCGCTGCACCGCTTGAGCTGTGCTTCACACCCGGCTCGTTGGCACTTGTGTTAGGGAGCCCCACGCCTGCACTCTGGCTACTCCGGCTGACACCCCTCCAGCCATCAGCCCATACAGCCTTCAGGCATCCCTGGGTAGTGGCAAAGCACAGACCTGGGTGGTCAGCAGTGTCACCCCAGGGAGGGGCAGCGGCTTGCGCTAGCCAGGTCATTTCAGCTTCTTTACGAAATTGGTGCTAACCTGAGCCTGGCTACCCTGGCAGCTGCCCTTTGGAAACTCACTGCATTTACAGGGCCCAGTTAGGAGCCTGCTTGGAGTGGAAAACCAATTGTGTTTAAAAACGGGAGGAATCTGTGCCTAAACCTGGAGATGCCAGTCGATATCTCATTGAGATCCTTTTATTTACAGCTCCCCTTAGAGCAATCTGGTGTTGTCAGTTAGACTGGAAAGAAATTAATCTTTACTGAGAAGTTTATTTAAGAGAAACTCAATTCAATCTCCAGTTCCCTCCTTCCAGATCAGCAGACAGCCCCAAGCCAGAGGAACAGACCATGCTTCCAAGAGCCATCTGCATGCGTCCGATTGCTGTTTGACTGCCTGGGCCTGACATTGCTAATTATATCTGCCCGTTATTTCCTCTGACATCAGAGACAGTTCTGCCGGGTCAGATGATCGGTCTTGGCAACAACAGCCAGAAAAGATGAAAAACAACCCAGAGGGATAGGGGGTTTTCAGGCTTGCCTAAGGCCAAGAAGCTAAACCCAGGCCCGACACAGACCATCCTGCAGCCAGATCACCCATTGGTCTCAAGCACTGGAAGACAATCAACAGCACAAACCCAAGCTATATCATGAGCCACAGTGTCTGGATCAGATAATTTAGAAGTGGTGTGGCCAGCATCATGGTTCAACATAGCGCACACACTCCACAGCAGGTAGGGCCAGGGAGATGAGAGCAACAAACCTCAGGGAGACTTCAGCAAAGCCAAGGCAACTCTCTGACCTCTTAAATACACCAAGAACTTGTCAAAAAGCCCATGGGTGTCAGCACAATCCTTTCCATGGGTGTCCCAGTGCTGTAATGGCCCCTTGAGGATGGAGACCTCATGCTAACATGTTTCAAGTGCATGCTCAGCCTTCTCCTGCCCCAGTGCCTGCACAGAGCAGGGTACCGCCCCAACCTGAGCTGCCTGCTGGGTCACACAGACCTAGATCTGCCACAGGCACCATGTGGCTCCGTCCTGGGTACCCAAGCTGTGCTGGTGCTCAGGCAAACCTCTCCCAGGGCGTGGGATGAACTTAACCCCCAGTGACGAGGAGAGGAAGCCTCCAGTGTGCTACCAGCTCCAAGACACCAGCCCTGCTTACCTCTGAAGGGGTATTACTGGCACATCCCTGTTGCAGGAGGGGCTCTGAGGGCATCCTCTGACCCGTTTCAATTCCAGCAACATTTGTCTCCCTTTTCTGAGTCGCAAAGGAGAGCAGCGAGGAGCTGCTGCTGAGCGAGGGCCTGGCTGGGAGGAAGGAAAGCCTTGTAAAGCCGAATTCTCCTTTCCTACTGTAGGCACTGGCATTACACCAGAGACACATTTGGTCCTGCAGGCTTAACAGCACTCAGGAGGAAGACAATTTTCCTATCTATCATGATATCACCAAGTGTAATGCAGCCTAATGAGACAACACAGATTGATGGCAAAAGACAGGCACCAGCACAGCCTGGCGCTGCTCCAAGGGCTTTATACCATTTTATGGCTCTGGGGCACCTGACCCACTGCAGATAAGTGGTACCAGAAGCTTTATCAGAGCCCAGCAGCCTGACACCTGCATCACCCTCCTCCTCTCACACACCAATTAATATGTTTCCCCACCACCCAAAGCAAACCACTTGCTCTCCCAGACCGCCCCCACACACACACCTCCCCCAACCCCAGCAGAGGTTTCTGGAAGCCAGCAAACAGTTTATAGCCCTAAGCAAACGCTGACCAGCAGAAAACAGTGCAGAGCAATGAAATCAGAGGAAATGACCCACAAACACAGGAGTGATTTCAAATGAACCTGCAATTTAGCTCCATTGTTTGGTCTCCTTTGCTGGTAGACTGTATCTCTGATAGCTTCATTACTTGTCTATTTGCCTTGAGAAGTACAGCTATAACAGCTCTGGAGTTTCTGCTTTACTGTACTCCTCTCTTTCTCCTGCTTGTTCTCCATTAACCCACTGTAGTATCTCCCTGGACTGCCTGTACAATACTTTTGGGAGGAGATCTGAGCCCTGCCAAAGTCATTCCCTCCCCATGAACTAGGGAGGAGTCAGAATGTCATCCTCTGAATCTGTTGAATTTTTCTTTCTTCATTTCATTGCAATAACTAATCCCTGCTCTTTAGCCCTTTCTGGCTGAGGAGTCCAACCTAAGGCACAGCCCAGAGTAAACCCTCCACCACCACGGAGTCTGCAAGTATTTCTCTCTTTTACTAGCTTTGCTAAGTCAGGAGATCTGGAAATGATCTGGGTTTATCTTGGTTATCTGAGATGGCAGCGGAAAGGAGAGATCAGACAGTGCGAGCTCAATCAGTCAGCACTAAAGGAGCTGCATTAGCAATTACTCAGCCTTATCTCCTAAGGACAATTTCACCAAAATTGCCAAAGCTGCCCATGAAAGCACAGTCTGAAACACCCAGATTCTTTTTCAAAGGTCCTAGATTAAATAACAGAATCAGGGGTTGGAAATGTCACTGAAGCCCAGAGCAGAGGAGGACTCTGGAAAGGCTTAGCTGTGGTGGTGGACAGTAAAGTGGGATGGGAGCTAGAGCAGATCTGTTGGTGCAGGGCCATGCACCAAGGGGGTGCACACACCGATTGATTCAATTACTGCCAGTCCCAGGAGGGCTCTGAGCCTTTTTTTTAAGGCCACTGCCAGAGACTAAACCCCGACCCAGAATCTCGCCAGAGCCGGGGCAAAAGCAGCGTCTGATCGTGTTGCTCCATGTCCCATCACTGCTGGGCAGGGGCTGGGAATGCTGCCCACAGGCAGGCACTGGGCAGGGGCTGCAGGAGCGCAGGTGTCAGCTCATCTCCCACTGCTGTGTTCCCATCACCAGCGATCGCTCTGCCACTGCCGGGGCCACTTTGCTCACTGACACAGCTACTGAGCCTCACACAAGTGCTCGCTTCAGCCCCAAGTGTGGCTGAGATGAAAAGACAAACCGATTTGTTCCTGTCGGGATGCATCACTGGGTTTCCTGAGAAGTGTTCTGGCAACGTTTCTTCTCACTCATACAGAATAGCCTTGCCTTCTGTTTCCTGAGCCACTTGCTGCCTAAAGAGAGAGGGTCTCGGTAGAAAAGCAGGGCAGGACCCAGTTGTCCCCATCAGGACCCCCTTGCCCTGCCAGTGGTGGGGAGGACAGCATCTTCCCAGCCACAGCTGCCCCACAGAGATGCTGGTGCAGAGCCCAGTGCCTTCCTCTGCTCTTCACTGCAGCCTTCTCTAAAGGTGGCTGCATTTATTCATTCCTCCCCAGGGTATCTGCAGCACCCCAGCACCCATGCCTGTGCCCCAGCTGGAGGGTGTCAGGGGTGGAGGCTCTGCACGAGGGGTTCTCCATTTCTGCAAGGGATCAGGCAGCATGGCTCCACACCATGCTCTGCTGCATTGGTTTCTGTCTGAATTGCTTCACTCCCTTTCTGGTTTCATCACTTTCAACCTGACACTCGCTTTAATTGGGATAAATATCACAGCCCTTCACGTGACGGAACCTCTTGAGTTGGTGCTCTGGGGCTCTTCACTCCTGCTTGCTCCTGTCTTGCTCTTCCTCTCCAGCAGCATGTTCACAGGCTGCTGAGGTGGTTTGGGGCTGAGGTGCTGAGGCAGAGCCATGCCTTTTGCAAAACCTTCATCAATGCCCCTCAGCCAGCATCCCTGCTGCAGCCATGGCCCCTTTGTCCAACCGCTGAAAGGAGAAATATCAGGGTAAAACCCCATGTGGGAATTGTAGCGTCAGTGCTGGGTGGCTGTAAAGCCCTGCAGTGTCCTCAGGGGCAGGCAGGAGCCCTGTGTTCAGCCACTGCAATGGAGTCAGGAGCTCTCTGGAGGGTAACGTAGTCCTGAGGACTGTGACAATGAGGAAGAACTGCCCCCAGTCTGTGCCGGGGCTCCCAGCTCCTCCTGCCCAGAAGCCAAACCTGAAACAGAGAAAGGGAAATGATACCTCTTATCTGACAGCAATAACACGGATGTGGCTGGAAAATTCCCCCAACCTCTCTACCAAAGTGGCTTTTTGACAAGTGCTTCTGGCTGCTTTTGGATAACCGAGCTGCCCTCAAAATCCTCAGCCAGCAAATGCCTTTGTAGGTGCCTTCCCCGCGCATGTTCCAGCTGGAGCCTCCACCTCTGAGCAGCGTCTCCCAGTCCTCCTCCTTCCTCGAGGGAATGGTGGGAAGGGCTTACTGCACTTTGCCGAGCAGTGGCAGGGATGCCTGCACATCTCCTTGCGTCTCTCCAGTCCGCGTGCAAAAACACTTGCAGGGTAACTTGGTGTCTGCCTCTCCTGCCTGACAGGTTCCCAGGTGGGTTGACACCTTCTTGTTTGTGTGTCAAAGAGCTCGGTCCTCTGCCATATCCCACAGGTCAGTGTGCTGTATGTCAGCAGCTCTTGTGTACCATCAGCCATACACCACCACAGGGAGAGCCGGTGCGTGACACCTTGCTGAGGGGCAGCTCTCCCACCCTGGCACCAGTGCTCCTGGTCACACCAGGGCTGGCTCTGGGCAGCACAGGGCAGATGGAAACTAAACCCCAGCTCTTCCAGCTGCTGCTCCTCATGTGCGCAGCCCAGAGCAGCCCAGCACATGGGTACCAGTGGGAGCAGAGCACGGGCCGCTGGCCAATAGTGATTTGGCCATCCTCAGTGTATTTCTCCTCTTCGACATCAGCTTTTCCCCTTTGAAAAGCTGAACTTAATTTTTCATTAGCCCTGAAACTCTTAAACAGAAAGTGAAGGCTGAGTTTAGCCTCGCGAGGTCTTTGCCTAAGCCGTCCCCCTACTTCCGACCCCCTTCTCGGCTTCCTGGCTGCCAGAGCTGCTGGCAAGGGCAAAGTTACAGCTCAGGCTGAGTGAGTTTGGAAAGAAGCGGTTGGTGTGGGTCTCCCTGGCCCAGAGGAACAGCCCTACATGCTTCCCCAAGCTAGAGAAGTGAGGCGACACCCACGCCCTGGGGGAAGTGAAGCTGGGGCAGGAAGCCAAGGAGCCGCACCGCGGTGGTGAAGGGCTGGAGCCCGGCATGGCCGCTACTGGGGACATGTAGCTCTGGGGACCGACGGCTGAGCCTGCGACCACCCGGTGAGCGGGATGCGGGCAAATCTCCTGGTCTGGACCTGGATTCTCCTCCCAGGTGAGAGCGGGACCTTCTCGTGTTAATGGGAGTGGGTGAGGGCTCACTGAGGCTGTGCCGACCTTCCAAAATCCACATCCTCATCCTGTAGTGACGGAAATGCCTCATGGATATATTTCTTTCCTACTTTCCCCTCTGCCAAGAACTGATTAATTATTTCAATCCCACATAGAGCTTGGCAACCTATTCTAACTCACAGAGCCCTAAAAACACCCTGTGGGAGGCTGCAGGGAGCCTGCAAATCCTGTGTCCCCCCTGTGCCATGAGAGCAACAGGCAGGGCAGGCAGGGCTGGCAGGGTGGGCTTCCTACCTTGTGCTTGCTGTCAGAGATGGCTTTAACAGAAACCGAAACACTTTGGGGCGGGCAGCAGCGTCCCAGAGGGGCAGCTTTTCTCAGAGAGTCCACTGGCAGAAGCAGAAGTGGCTTTCCAGGCACTGGGCGTTCACAGAGAGGCAAAGAGAGACCAAGTGGTTCCCCCCATGCCCTCCCTCCTTCCTCAGCCCCTGGCCCCACATAGCCTCCCCCCACCTCAAACCACCTCCCCTGGCTGTGGGAGAGGTTTTCCAGGGGTAGCACAAAGCAGATCCCGTGGCAGGGGGACGGGCAGCAGGCTGGGCACAGGCAGGAGGCTTGTGCGTGGGCTTGTGCTTGCCTGCAGGCTGGCATGGCCTCTTTCCCTGCAGGATGCTGGGCTCTGAGGGGCCCTGCAGAGGTGAGCGGCTTCCCTGGGGGCTCCGTGGAGGTACCCTGCGAGTACGAGCCGAAGCTGGTGGATGCCAATAAGTACTGGTGCAGGGGCAGCAGCTGGTTTTCCTGCTCCATCCTCGTTCAGACTACGGCCCCCGGAGATAAGGCAAGGGGGGACAGGGTGTCCCTGCAAGACGACCCCACTCGGCACGTGTTCGTGGTGACCATGGCGAACCTGAGCATGGAGGACGGGGATCAGTACTGGTGTGGGATCCAGGTAGCCTGGTACGACCCCATGTTTCCCGTTGTGGTGTCTGTTCTCCCAGGTAAGCACCTGGTGTGGCTGTTCTGCTTTGATGGAGGCTGGTAGGGCAGAGGGAATGGAGAGAGGGGAGGCTTAGGAGGGAGGACGGGGAGAGCCAGGGATGGAAGCCCTCCCCGTCCCAGTTTTCTTCAGTGATGCCCCAGCATCCCCCACCTTGCTCCCGTGGTGCATGCAGCCCCTCTGGGGCCATGCTTGGTGTTTCCCAGCCACCCCCATCACGTCCCCACCACCAGCCTCTGGGGCCCTGAACCCCCCAGTCACCAACCTCAGCTACAGCCCAGGACCAGGTAACATGCACCACAGTGCTTTGCTTCCCATTTGTTTATACCACAGTGCCCAAGACAACACACTATGACTTCCACACGACACAGGGGGAAGAGGCCACATCTGCTCCCACCTTCCCATGGACTGTCCTGGAGGTGGAAAACACCACATCCACGCCAAAAGTCAGAAGCCTGCAGGCTGGGTGAGTGCCAGGGCTACCGAGGAGGAGAGGGACCTTTCCTAGCCCAAGGACCAGGCAGCCCGAGGATGCAGCATCCAGCCTGCCACAGGGCTTTGGGGCCAGCGGGGCATCTCTGGAGGAAGCAAAATGTGATGCTAAGGAGGCTGCTGTACCCCTGCATGCTGTAGGGCTGTACTGGTTGGGGCTCCCAGAGCCTTTGCCCAGGTCCCACAGGGCTGCGGGGCACCCCAACACCCCAGGCAGGTGTGTGCTGCATCTGGGCACTTGTCCATGGAGGTGGGGGATGAATCTGTGCAACTCACTCATGCCAATTTGGCCAGACATGGCATGTACCCATGCACGGATCCCTGGCCAGGAAACTTGGGAGAAATCCTTGGAACATCCTTGCCAGCCCACGGAGTCTCATAGCCCCTGGGGTCATGCCAAATACAAGCACGAAAGCCCTCCCCAGGCCACAGGGCCATGGAGGCAGCAGTGCAGAAGGGCAGTAACAGCCTTTTCTTCCCTCCTAGCACCCCAAACCTGCTTGTCCTGGTCCTGACATCCTGTGCTGCGCTGGTGCTGGTTTTGGGCATCATCATCTGCTGCAGGATGAGAAGAGCATCGCTAGAGAGGAGTGGAGGTACAAGTGATCTGGGGGCCCAAGCTGTGGTTCTCCTCTGTAGGGTGGCTGCGGGGGTCCCCACACTGCTCCCTAGAACCTGTCCCCCCACCCCAGCGCACCACACACTGCCCTCCCACTCCTGTCCCAGGGGTGAGCAGGACTTGGAGTGAAAGGGGCTGGAGCCCTCCCCAGGACCCCAACCTGCTGAGCCCCACAGTCCAGGGTACTCTTGGCAAAGTCAGGCCAGACCTGAGGTTACACAGGAGCTGATGTGACACCCATGGGGAAGGGCTCAGGAACCCCCAAAATGCTCTCCTTCAGCAAAGGGAGCTCCGTATTTGTCTGAGCCATTTCTCTTGCTCTTCCCCCAGCAGCCCAGGCCATGGAGTGGAAGAGGTCCAAGGAGGACCTCCAGGTACCGTGGGTGGGAGGGTGATGGGACAGGGGTCTTGTGATGGCTCCACCATGAAGGAGCCACTGCCTGGAGTCCCCCTTGTCCTCAACACACCTCATGCCCTCCAGGTCACTGCAAGCTGGGAGCGAGCAGACGCTTCCAATAACATCTACATAAACACGGAACTCAGCTCGCCCGAGGATGACTATGAGAACAGCCCGGCCAAGTGGCAGGTAAAAGGGGCTGGGGCAGCTCCACGGGTGCACAGCAAGTTACCCCATGGGTGCTCCTTGTCCCCAGCCCTGTGGCAAGGAGGAGCTGCACCTTGCTTTGGGGTGCAGAGAGGAGGAGCTGCCCTGCTTTGGGGTCACACTCCTTTCCCCACACCAGCCTTTCCCTTCCCTTTAACAGCCTGTCCCAGGCAGCAGCTCACAAACCCAGCAGGAACAGGCATTATGTAGACTCGAGCTTTTAGTGCTCTAGCGTAGGCGGACCTGCAAAGTGCCCCAAATCTTTGCATTTCTCCACCATTTCAGGACTTTGAAAAAGGAGACAAAGTTTCAGTTTCCAGAGCTCCAGAACTGCAGCCGATCTACATGAACACACGCTGAGTGGCTCCGCACTTGGTCCCTCGCTGCCAGAAAGCCCCGTGTCCGAGAACGGTCATTCCCTGCAGCTCTCCCACCATCCAGGTTGTGTTTCCCCACTGCTGCCCGAGCTCTGTCTGCCTTTCCCATTGAGATTCCCTGTATCCCACAGAAGCAGCCCCTGTCCCCTCTGTACTGCATGAGACTGAGGACCCCAGCGTGCCACGGGGTCCCGCAGTGTGACGTGCACACCACAGGGCAAGCAGCATTGTTTATCCCCACCCTGCCATGAGGTTATTAAATGAGAGGAGATCAGAAGGTTTGGGATGTGTTTAAAATATCCTTCAATCAGGGGTTAAAAGCCCAGCATCTCCGGTCCAGGCTGCGGGGGACCAGGGGATGCTGGCATTCCCTTCTCATCCTCCTCGGTTCTTGTGCTTAGCAATAAGGAGCACATGGGGAGGAAGGGAAGGTCAGTGTATGGTCAGAGACGTGACCTCCATCCCTTCCCGGCCCTGGTGACTCCGAGGTGGCCAGGAAGGAGGTGGTGCTGCGGCAAATGCAGTCACCCCTGTTCCCACACAACCCTCAAAGTTCCGCTTCTTTATTTCCACCTGGCACCTTGTTCCCTTTCCTCCGTGTCTCTGCACAGAGCAAAAGGGCCGAAGGGCAGGGTGGGGTGGAGGGAAGGTCCTGGGGGAGCCTGGCTGCAGGGGGTCCCATTCTGCTCCCCCCAGCCCAGCCTCCTGTGTAGACATCAGGATTTCAGCTGCATACGCTGGGTGGAGGAGCTGCGGAAGGAAAAGCCCCTGTTTGGGTAGGTCTCGTCATCTACCCAAATATAATCACCCTGCTGCGAAATGGAAACATACACAGCAGTTTTAGAAAGAGGAAGGAAAACCACAAGGACAGAAAGAAAAAGAAGTGGGGAGATGCTGCAGAAAGGACCTGCGGACAGCCCTGCAGTGGCAGCCTGGGCAGCGGGCGGCCAAGCTGGAGCTCAAGCTGGGGGAAGCTTGGCTCCATCCCTGCCCTGCCATGGGCCACAGGAGGTCCCTAGGACAACCCACGCCTCGTCATCTGCAAGAAGATCCATTGCCAAATGGGGAGCGGGATCATGGGGAGAGCCACTGGCTGGATCAGCTCCAGTGATGCAGGCATGCTCCCAATTTTCCCCTGAGCCCCAGCATGGTCATACCTGAGATACAAAATTGACCCTCTCCCTCCACTGCTGGTAGCCCCGGGGCTACGAGGGCTACAAAAAATACTGGTGCTGGGGGGCAGCCAGGACTCCTGCTGCAAGGTGGTGGGGGTGGCAGGCAGGGAAGCTCCCCGGCAGCACGGCTGGGTCTCCATCCAGGACAGCCATGTCTTCTGTGTGATCCTGCTCATTGTGGAGAACCTCTCCGAGGAAGATGCTGGGAGTTACTGGTATGGGGTCAAGAGGACGAGCAGGGACCTGATGGAGCCGGTGTCTGAGGGTGGTCCCAGGTAAGCCCTGGTGTCTGTCTGGCTGGAGGTTTTGCTGGCCAGGACCAGACGCTGGCTTGTGGGCCAGCAGGGACCTGGGAGGAGGCAGTGATGCAGGATAGAGCCCCTGGGACCCAGTATAAACCAGTGGCAGAAGTTTGGAGGGGTGACAGGTTGGTTTCTTGAGGGGATGCTCGCAGATGCAGACAGAGCATGCTGGAGCCCAGTGCAGGGTCCAGCCCTGTCCTGTTTTTGGGGGTCCTGGCACCAATCATGGCACAGGCAGGATGGCAGAGCTGCCGGCTACAGGCAGCAGCGAGCAGTAACGCTGAGCCCCAGCACTGAGACCAGGGAGCTCCTGCCAAATGATATAACACTGAGTTTCTACACAAGGAAAAGGGGTGGATCCAACCCCATGGGCCTCAGGGAAACCTCTGGTTCACAGCGGGTGGAGAGACATGTCTTGCCATGGGAGACATGGCCCGGAGAGGCAGGTGGGCAGGCAGGCACAGGCAGGTTGTGTCCCTCAAGGATGCCAGCAGGGCAGGAGCATGTGCTGGGAGGGGGCTCACAGGGACACGCAGGGTCTTCACCCATCAGCCTGGGCATTTGGGGGTTATGCAGTGGGGTCCCAGGCCATTGCCCCCACTTTGCATCTCACCGCACAGCTGGCTGCAGAGGGGCTGCGGGAGGGCACCGGCACGCAGGGCACTGCAAAAGCAAAGCCCCAGCCTTGTGATAGAGAGAAGCAGCCCCACTCCTCTCCCCTCACCTCCAGCCCTGAGCACCCTAGTGCCCACCACGGTCCTGCTCTCCCTCCCGGCTGCTGCCGGCTCCACCAGACTCCACCGCATCCTGTGCAGGAGGAGGGAAGGTAACAGTGCCCACGCGTGCCCCGTCCCAGGCACACCCTGGTGCCCATCCCAGGACCTGGGGGACAAACCCACTCTGGGCATGGGGCTGTGGGGAGCTCCTGCTCCCAGTGACACAGAAAACCTGCCCCTGTGTCTCTTCTTTCTGGCACACTGCCCCCTCACAGCAAAGCCCCCGTTGCCCCCCACGAGCTGGGCATCACCACAAAGCCGGGCCATGGCCCCATCTATGACAACAAGCTGGACCTGGCAGAGGTGAGGGCCCCTGGTGCAGGCAGCGTGGGCAGTGCAGGCAGCGTGGGCAGGGGCCACGCAGCACGGCTGCTTGCTCTGGGCAGCCCCCACACCGCCCAGCTGTGTCCCACGGCTGCGGGGACATGCTGTCCCCTCACCAGGGTGGTCGCAGTGGTACGGAGCAGGACCCTGAGCCAGGGGACACTGGTATCTACACAAACACTGTGTCAGGAGGAGGTGATGGAGACACCGAGCCAACATTTCCTGGGAGAAGAGGTTTTCTACTTGTCCTAGGGGAGCATCCCTTGTGGGCAGAGGATCCCTGCGGTGCTACCCCTGGGGATGTCCTTATGATCACCCCTGGGGACGTCCTTGCTGCAGCAGAAAAGGCAAAGGAGCATTGCAGGAGGCGGCCGCTGCTGTCCCATCACTGTGGCGTCTTGGCAGCGTGACAGCCTCTGCCCATGATACTGGAGCCCAAGGCCAAGCTGGAACCATTCCCTGGCCTGTGGGACCCAGAGACCCCCTTGCCCCTGTGTTGCTTTGGCAGACTGACCCACTCCTCTCTGCTGGCAAGAAACCACATCCCTGATTCCTGCACAAGCTAAGAAGCGGGATGTTTTCCCAGCTCAGCAGCAAATATATTGCTTTGGGTTCAGATAAATCCAATAAAGTAATTCTTCTGCAGGGGCTCAGTCTGGAGGGGAGAGGGGGACAATCTGGTGCACCCACAGAGCTGCTCTGTTGCCACCATCCCCTTTGGGGGTCCCCAGGGCACCCCAGTACTGCTGGGGCTGTGTTAGGAGGGGGCAATGGGAACTGACACTCAAAGCAAGGAAGATGAGAGCGGCTGGGGAGGTGGCTGGAGCCCTGGCTGCTCGCCCTTACCAGGAAGGCTTTTCAACAGAAAGCAGGTTTGCAATCTCCAGCCACTTCCTGAGTTTAGATCTTGCTGTTATTTGCAGCGATTCGTCTCACAGCCCATCAGCCGGTTCACTGAGCCGGGAATGAATGGGGTTACTTGATGATCAGAAGGAAAACTCGGAGCTTCCTCTTGCTGTGGCAGGGGGCACGGGTTGGGCAGGGCATGGGGGGAAAGAGCTGCCTCAGCCTTCGGCAGCATCGGCAGTTGGTATTTTCTGCTCTTTCCAAGAAGGATTGAGGAAGAGAGCGGTCAGCAAAGCAGTTGCCTGGAAAGTGGCTTTGCTTTTTGTGTTTGGGTTTCTGAAACTTCCTGTGGAAACATTTAATTTCAGGAGAAAAAAAATGTTGTCACTCAAAACCCACGGCTGTGCCAGAAAAGGCGTTTTGGGGGGGGAAATGAGATACTTCTGCTTGCAAAGACAAACAAAAGCAGCCCAGCTCACACTGGCAGCCGGCTCAGGAGCCGGGGAGCAGCAGTGCAGTGGGGATGGCTGTCCATCAAGCCAGTCCATTATCCCAGTCCATCACATCCCAGTGGTCCCAACCATCCATCCACAGGGGCTGATCTGCATTCACTCTACCCCAGTCCCCAGACCCCAGATCTGGCCCAGCTCCCCTGCAAAGCCCCCTGAAGCCCTTCGGGCTTTGTGCACAGGGAAGGGGCTGTGTTCCCTGCTGGAACAGGCATCACAGCAGAGGAACCCGCTGCATTTTGGCATCTTGCTGGGAACCAGCAGCGGGTTCAGAGCAAAAGCAGAGCGTCTTTCTCATGAGACACCCCCAGTGTGAGTCACGGTCCCTGGCAAAGGGGAGGAAGCAACCGCCTTTAAAAAAGACATCCAGAGTCTGTGCGTAAACACTGCCCAGGGAAGCAACAACAGAAAGGTTTGGGAAACTCCTGGGATGCCCAGGTGCGTGTGAACCTGGCTCCATCCCACAGAGTGCTTTGTCAATAACCACGGGGAAAATTCCGCATCAGGAGCGAGAAGCTGGAAAATGAGGATTTTCCTGGTTTGGACCCTTTTCCCAGGTGAGACCCAGGAGCACAGGTCAGGCGGTTCCCACCGCACAGGCTCTGGCAGACCTGCGGAGAGGCTGGGACCAAGCCAGCCCAGGAAGCCCACCATGGTCATGGCAAGAGCCCAGCTGATACCGACCTTTTCTTCTGGTTAGCAGACAGCTACAGTGGGTGATCTCCAAGATATGCTTATATTGTTGTCATATGAACCCTGGTAATATGGCTTTTTGCTCATTTAATAACACACACGCTTGACGGAGGCTCTTTTTTTAATGACTGGGGACATCTCATCTCAGCACTGCTCCCTGATGCAGCGGCGGGACCCTCCCTCGGGACAGGCTGCTCCCGAGCATCCCGGGCTCAGATCCCTCCTGGTTCCCAGAGGCAATGCTGGTACGTGATTGCAGAACCTCTCCCTGTCCCCCACAGGCAGCTGGGTGGTGATGGGCCTTGCGCAGATGACGGCTGAGCAGGGTGGCTCGCTGACAGTGTCCTGCAGCTACAAACTGGGCTACAAGCTCTACTCCAAGCACTGGTGCCGGCGGGCCTGCCTCTCATTTTGCTTCACCTACATTGCCCAAACCAACGGCTCGGAGGTGACGGTGACGCAGGGCAGGGTGTCCATCAGGGACAACTACTTGGGATGCTCATTCATGATGACACTGGGCAGTGTCAAGCCGGAGGATGCCGGCTGGTACTTCTGCAGGGTGATGAAGAGCCGGGAGTTCAGCCCGCAGCACATCACCGAAGTGATGGTCTCCACAGGTAAAGCCAGGCTGGGAGCAAAGCAGGGGTGTGCAATGGAGCCTGTCACTTGGGTCAGAGCGCTGGGGACAGGGCCACCCCAGCCAGGGGAACACCAGGGTTGTCAAAGCAGGAACAAGCTCCTTGCAGGCACTGAGACCCGCTGGAGACGGCCCCAGTGCAAATTTGGACAAGGGATGGAGGCTGTACAGAGCTTCGTGCAGAGCAGAGCATCTCCCTCACTCCCGTTCAGCATCTCTGCTTCCACAAGCCTGTCCCTTGGGGGTCCCAGTTCCTCCCAGTAAAACCCCCCTTTTTCTTCCTCCTCCTCCTCAGTTCCCAGTGCATTGCCTGGAGACCCCCACCTCCACATCTGTGGCCAAAGTTTTGGGGGAGAGACCCCCTGCGCAGGGGGCAGGACGGGGTGTCGGGGGGTGTCTACTTTGTTCTGACTGTTTTTCTCTCAGCTGTTTCAACCACAACTGAGGGCAGCGACGTGAGCCCATTGACCACCAGCCGCCTGTACCCCACGGGCTGTGAGGACCCTCCAGTGCTGTGAGTCAGGGCTCAGGGTCTGGGCAGGCCCCCAACAGCATCCCCTGCCCTAAGACACCTTTTCCCCTGCATGCATCCCCCAGCCCTGGGTCCCTCCGGTTGCAGCAGCCCCAAGGAGCATCCCGGGGGCAAGCGGGGCAGCTGGCAGACATGCAAGTGCCCCAGTCCCCATCCTTATTGCTCTAGCATCATCTCCTTTCTCCTACACAGGTCCCAGCTCAGCATCACCTATCTGATGCTATTCCTCAGCGTGAAGGTGTTTGTCGCGCTGGCCCTGGCATGCGGGGCTGCCTGGGTGAGGAGCCGGCGCAGGAGCCGTGACCGAGAAAACCTGCGGCTCTCTGAGGCAGCTGGCAGCACCAGGGCACCGGGCTGCCCACCCGCCCCGACCACCTTGGAACCGCAGGGATGCCCTCCTTCCCCCTTGCCCCTTGCCCTGCCAGGGCTGCGCCACCCGTCACGGCCACCCCACGCCGGGAGGTGCTAGGATTTGGGTGCTTCTCTCCCTGTGAATCTTTGGTCCCACCTGGCAGCCCCTGCACTGGAGAGGGGAGGGTTTGGGGCACAGACAGCCTGCCCTTGCTGAGCTGGAGCTGCCAACTGAAGACAATTTTGCAATAAAGCCTGGGTATCTTGCAAGTGCCTGTCTGTGTGTCCACCTGCTCTCTCCTTGGGCTGCCAGCACTGCCCGGGGTGCTGGTGGCTGCTGACGCTGATGTGTGGGGACATGCTGCAGCATGTCTGGGGAGGACATGGGGTGACGGGGGGCCACACGGGCGCCTGCTCCACCATGGCCCGGCTAAGTCTTGGTGCAGGGAGAGGAGCTCTCAGCCCTGCCAGCCCTGCCCAGTGCAACCAAATACCCATCTCCAGCTAAGTGAGAGCCAGGGAACAGTGTCCTTCCACAACTGTCTCCCCAACTTCAGCAACTTTCCACCCTCAGCCTGAGAGCAAAGCTCACATCACACCCAGCTGCACCATGGGCTCCTTTTTTCATTGTTCCTATTATTCTCCAGGTTCTGCATCTTCAAAAAGCAGACACTTGCACACAGCTGAAACCCTGCAGAAACCCTGCTCCTTACATGTGCTTGTGTCCCATGGGATGGCTGACATCAGCAGCCACATCAGGGAGAGCAGCGTAGCAACCTCCATCCTCCTCGGGGCTACGCCACATCCTGCATTTCATGGCACAACCAGCTTCACCAGCATCCCCCCAGAAAGCTCTGGAGGAGAGTTGTTTCTCTGAAGCTCTGTTTAAGGAACCAAAATGCCCGAGGTGCCAGGAGCAGGCATGAACCAGGAACTCGCAGTCCACTCCAGCCCCACATGGCAAAACGTCCACTGCAGACACAGCAGTTTGGCTGCTGGGGAGGGAGCAAGCTGGAGAGCCCGGCCATGTGCCCTGCACCTCGGTGTCCCTGCCACTCCGCTGCCTGCTACTGCTGGTGAGAGCCCACTGGGAGTACAAGGGCCAGGGCTGTGCTTCCACCTGCTGGGGTCCCAACTCCTTGTTTATTGTTTGGTGGGTTTGAAGGGCCTGGGTGAACACATGGGAGCAGGGAAGCTCCAGGAAGGGGACACTGGGGGACCCGGGTGAGACCTCCTGTCCCTAGAATGCCCTATCCAGGGATGGCTCTTGGCACTGTCAGGTGAAGACAGCCCTGCCCCAGAGCCACCACGTGTGGAGGGGATGGAGGTGGCAGCTCCAAGGCAGAGCCATGGGGAACTGCAGGGCTCCCAGGTTGTTCCCTGCAGGAGAAGGGACCCAGCAGCAACTGCACAGGGACCCCCAGCAGCCCAGAGCCCAGCCCGGGTGATGCTCAGGGCAGGGACCCTTTGTCCACAGAGAGCCACTGGCAGGGGCCAGGGGCCAGGGCCAGGCACAAGTCAGGGACAGGGACAGCTCAGTTGTGTCTCCGCCAAGGAAAACCCTCAGCACTGCTAAACTAGAACTGCTGGCAATAAAGCTGTCTCCTCGCCTTTGCTAAGGGCAGAGCTGCGATGGTATCGGTAGCAGGTCCATGTGCAAGGCTTTGGTCTGAGCTGGGACCAGCCCATGGCTGTAGGAGAAAGACCCTGTGACACCCAGCGTGGGTTTGGTCCCTGTGCATGGGCTGCATTTGTCCTGGCTGTCCCCACATATCCCCAAACCCTTCCTCACCCCTGGGAGCTTCTTCCAAACGGTTTGCCCAACCCAGCACAGGCTCAGCCAGTCGCTGAGGGGTGGGAGACAGGACACTGGAGGGGACTGGTACTTCCACGAGACAAGGGATGGAGACGGAGGGAAGGCTGGAGAGACCTGATCAGGGTGCTGGGCATGAGGCTACTGAGCTGCAGAAGGGCTGTGCTGGGGACAGTCCGGGGGGACGTGCTGGCCAGGCCAGCGGGGATGGCTGCTCACATCCAGCTGCACAGGGACAGGAGGCTGCGGCTCCCCCTCTGCATGTCCCATGGAGGGGGGGACAGGGTGCCCATGCAGGAGCACTGCCCCCAACCTGGGGGCACGTTTGGGGCTCAGGGGGTCCCTGTGCAGGGCTGAGCCACCCCTCGAGAGGCAGAACCCCCGCTGGGTGACCTGCCTGGCCAGAGAAGCTGGGCAGTGTGGCAGCGAGGCAGGGGAGAGGCAGAAGTGCACCCCGCCACGGGGGCCATGCCGGGGCAGAAAGGGGAGCCCATGGGGAAGAGGAAGGAGCGGGGGCAGGAGTGCAGCGGCAGGACTCAGAGAACAGTGCACAGCAGTGCTCTGGATGACAGGGACGGCAGGAAGTCAGCTGAGACCAGACGAAACAAGAAATCTCACGCCCTCGCTAAACCTCCAGCAGCAACGGGTTTGGTACCCCAGGCACAAGAGGAAGAAAAGCCCCAGACACACAACGAAGAAGGAGCGTGAGGGGCAGGAGGGCTGCCCTGACGCGTGGCCCAGGCCAGCCTGCCCATGTGGCTCCTGCTGCTCGCTTGGATGCTGCTGCCAGGTAGGGCTGAGGGGACCCCAGGGGCTCAAGCCCCACACTGAAAAGGCCCTATGGGGCAGGAGGCGTCAGTGTGGTGGCAGCGGCACTCCGACAGCTCTGTCTGTCTCCGCAGGCTGCTGGGCAGTGAGGGGGCCTGGCACCGTGCGGGGATTCCTGGGGGGGTCCTTCTCCGTGAACTGCACGTACAAGCCCGGCGAGGAGTTGAAGCCGAAATTCTGGTGCCGTCCGGGAACCTTTTACACCTGTGATACTGACATCATCATCACCTCGGAGCTGCAGCCCGAGGTGCGGCAGGGCCGATTCTCCATCCGGGACGATCGTGCACAGCGGGTGTTCACAGTGACCGTGGAGGGTCTGAAAAAGTCGGACAGGGGCACCTACCGCTGCGGGGTGCGAAAGAGCGTAATCTTGCCTGATGAGAGTGACGACGTGAAGGTGATCGTGTCCCCAGGTCAGTACTTGTGGGTCCCCCAGGTCCAGTGTTGGTGTGTCTTCCACCAAGTGCTGGGAGCGGGGGCTGCAGTGAGGGGCACCCTGGAAGAGGTGGGTGCCCACGCCGCGTGGGGCTGCCTCAGGGTGTGTCACCAGGGCTGGGCAGGCTGCCACCATGGCAGGTGCTGCCTTCACCCATTCCCCGTGCCCAGGTCTCACCACAGCCCCTTCTCGGTGCCCCAGGGTCAGTCACCCCCATCACTGGGGTGCACCATCCTGCTCTCTGTGCCCCATTTTCCCCTCTCATCAGATCCTGCTGGCCCTGTCTGTGCTCTCCTTGCCTTATTTTTTAATACCAGGGAGTTCCTCACACCCCCATGCTGCCCCATTTCCTGCAGTGGGGCAGCCAGTGCCTGTGGGCACCAGACCCTGATGAACATCCCTCTCCGTCCCCTCGCCAGGGACCAGCTCCCATGGTGGGACACTTGTATGTGGTTGTTGTGTTAGTACCAGTCTAGGCATGGGGTGCCCACATGCCCTTCCTGCAGGGTGAACTCTGCTGCATGCATGCACATTTTGGGGGGGACCGGGACCACGAAAAGGCCCCTGGGCAGGGGCAGGGGATTACAGCCCTCCCACCTTGAGGAGTGTGCTCTGGATGTGGCAGAGGGGACCCAGCTTCTCCTGGTGTGACGGTAAGTGGGTCACTTCTGAGTCTCTGCAAAACCCGCAGCATTTTCCCCCGTGGAGGCAGGGAGGCTGACTGAGCCTCTCCTCTTTTTGTAACAGCTTCCTCTTCCTCCTCCCCAGCCCCGACCACCAAGGACCCTGATCTCACTAGCTTTGTATCAGTCCCCACGGAGACAGCTCCCTGGGGGGAGTCTGCACAACCAGGATCAAGTCACTCCCACCCCGAACACTTCGGCCCTCCACAGTGAGTACCAGCTCCTGCCCGCAGCGGTCACCTCCCTCCACGAGGTCTCTCTGGTGTACCTGGAGCCCTGCAACCCTCCAGGCTCTTCACACCTCCCTTAAGGATTCAGACCTCCTGCTTTTGCCTTTAGAGACCAGCATTTCAACCTCTCAGCCAGCCACTCCATGTGGAAAATAATCACAGCGTGCCTGGTCGCTTGGCCCCAGCAAAGCTCTGCTTGTTCCCTGTCCGTCTTGCAGCTTAAGCAAGGCGCAGGTTATCACCATGTGAGAAGTGGTTTCTGGCTGCAACGCTGACCCTGTTTCCTTCCCCAAAACTCAGAGGCACTGTTTGCTTGTGGGAAACCCAGGTCCTGGGCTGGGTCCTGTTCTGCTTTGTAGTCACATGCAGCCTGGCAGAGACAGCTGAGAAGGCATGAGAACGAAGTGGCAGAGCTTCCTCCCTCCTCTTCTGCCTCTTAGAGGTGATGCAAGAAGTGAGCAAAGCTGAGGCTTCCCATCAGCACACTCAAGGGGTAGCTGGCACACCAACCTCGCCTGGTTGCCCGTTACAACAAGGTCAAACGAGCACAAAAAACAGGTGCAGAAACCGATCCTTAAAACAGCGAAGACGCAGCAGTTCTCAGACCCGTTTGCTTCTGCAGTTTTCCGTTTGCTTTGCTCCGTGCCCAGCTTGCAGCCTGACCACCCCCACGCCTGCTTCCCTGCCTCCCGAGGCAAGCACCGTCACCCACAGCCACTGCCTGCCTGCCTGCTCCATGCTGGTTCCTCCCGAGTCTGCTTCTGAGAAGTGTGAGAAGAGAAACTCTTTTTTTCTTGCAGCTTGCAAGTGGTTGAGCACATCCTCACTCCAGGCATCATAATGGTTCTTCTTTTGCTTGCAATTGCTGCTGGCATTTTGGTAAAAATGTCCAGGAAGAGGAAGCAGGGTAAGCGAAGCTGTCACTGCCACACACACGCTGTTTCTGCATCAGAGCCTGTCTTCTGCTATATTTGTTTTTTCCTCTATATTTCATTTTTTCTCCCCCATTCCATACCTGCTCCATCCAGTTCCTGGGTCCACTACTGAGACCTCCAACAAGGAGGTCTCCTTCCCCCGAGGGAGCAGTGGGATCATCCCACAGGTCTCATCCCCATGGGAGCAGGGAATGGCAGCTCTCGGGGTGAGTGCTGCCTGGCACGGTACCCGCTTGAGTTTGTCTGGGCACCGTCAGCTTCTCCAGACATACTTGGTTGCGTAGGCCAGGCTTGCCCTAGGCTTGATGCAAAGTTTAAGGCCGGTGTGAAGGATGGCGAGGGACAGGAGGGGATGTCACCAGCTGGCACGCGGGGTCTGGTTTTATTTGAAGAACTGCTCCAGTTTAGATGGTTGATGGGGCAACAGGTTCCCTTCCTGCTTTACAGTGAGATTTGCAGTGGCAGCGCAGTTTTTTAGTACATTTCTTTTCCTCTGGTTTCACTCATGTCTAACCACATCCATGCTTCATCCAGCCCTCTCCGGAGCAGCTGTAGAGATGGACAGGACTCGCAGCACATCGCGAACAGTAAGATAAACCGCACGAGGTCTTGGGATGGCGTGCTCCGAGCTCGCCTGGAGAGGGGAAATGTTACACCCTGAGCTGAGCAAGCGAGCTGCCAGAGCCATTTGCTTTCAGTGAGGTCCATGGCCCTTTAGGCTGGGAGGGATCCTTCAGGCTCCATTTGCCAACAGAAAGACCCAACCAGGGATTTTGTGTGACTGTCGCTGAGTATTCCTGGGAAGGGAATTTAGGATTAAGCTGAGAGGTTTCTCCCCAAGCCCCTCCAAGAATGGGAGCTGCTTCTCTGGGTGGAACAGCCTTGGGAACCTGCAGTAAAGCACACGTGAGGAGGCTGCGGGGCAGCTGATCTTCGGTCACTGCTTGGGACATATTTTCTAACGTTTTCTGCCAGCTTTCAAGGAGGGGCTGGTGTCACTAACCAGGTTTCCCCTGGGGAATGTTGAGCCAGCCCTTGCTGCAAATTTGCCCCCAACGCTCCCGCAGCCATCTCAGCTCTCACGAGGACAGGCAGTGGGACGGGAGATGTTCCCATCCCTGGGGGCTGCAGGCAGGGGAGCAGCAGTAGGTTAAGAGTTCATCCTTTTCCTTCGCATGTCAGGGAGCGGATGCCTTGAACTATGCGGACATTAACCACCACGCAGGCACAGCCGAGAGCCAGCTGTACAGCAATGCCGAGGCTTTGCGCTGCTTGGCATACACCACGACCGAGTACACGGAGATCACGCAGAGCAATAAGGTAGGAGAATGCAAAGCAGTGCCGAGCTCGAGGCGGTGGGTGGAAAGCTGGGGCGGGTGGGCAGCGGGATGGGCTGGGTGGGTAGGGAGGGAGCTGCAGTGGGACATGCCAAGCTGGGGTGCAAATGACCCTGGGTAACGTGGGTGCCCTCTCCGGTCCCCATGGCTGCTCCTGGGTGCTTAAAGCAGCCGAGAAAGGTTATGGCAGATGGTGTTGCCCTGGAGCAACCCCATGAAGGGTGTTTTTTGTTTATCCCCCTCCTTTCCCAGCATTTGGAAGAGGAAAAAGAGGCTACGTATGCCAACATGCCGTCAGCTCCACAGCCCAGAGAAGAGCTCTACAGTACAGTGAAGAGGGTGTGAGCCGGCCCCTGGCCCCGTGGGCTGCTCGCACTGCCGGCAGTGCCAGGGGGACACGGGCTGGCTTTTGGCTCGGGCAGGAGCTGGCTTGACAGCGGAGCTGCTGCTCTTGTAGGCTAAGACATTTCCTTGGAGCAACCTCGAAGAGGATGAGGTTGAGCAGGAGGCATGGAGTGGGATGAAATCATCCCTCTGCATTTGGAGACCTCACCCATACAGCAATGGTGCTGGGAATAAAAAACTGCCTCTTGCATTGGGGTAGCGCAGGCCAGAGACCAGCCAGGCAGGGTGTGGAAGAGCCCGGCAGTGGTAGGCAAGGGTGGGCTGGGGGTTGTGGGTGGGCTGCCTGGCTCCCTGCACCCAGCACCCACCCCGCTTGCCCCTCTGGCTGTGTTATTCACGTGGGCTGATGCTCCCAAAACTGCTAGTCCCCTCAGACTTTTTTCATGTCGATGCCAGGCAGAGCTGGCAGCTCTTGGGAAGCAGAACAGCAAGAAATGTTATATCCAAATGCATTTGTTATATCCAAATACTGGGGGGCTCGGGTGGAGGGTGTAGTGGATTAGGGTCTTGGTGCAAAGGATATGGCAGAGGTACTCCTGTCCCTCCTGCCCGGCAGCTGGGAAGCGTCTCCCCTGACCCCCCTGGTCCCACAGCCCCCAGGGAGATTTGCTCCTGCTCTCTCTCCCCCGTCATCCCCAAGGACCCCCAGGCTGGGAGCACACGATGGGCTGTAACCGTGACCCTGCTCTTCTCTGCTTATAATTTATTTTCTGCCACCCACTAAATACGTTCTTGTTCTTTCGTGTAAAGTATTGCTCCTTTATCAGTGACAGGAACTGAGAATTTGATAGCATCTAGCACAGTATTTAGCTGTATTCGTACGGCAGCTTTGCACCACGCTAAAGGGATTATTGCAGAGTGTTGCCCCAAAAGCAGGTCCGACCCCTTACTGGTGCCCAGGTGGACTCCAGCAGCGTGGCAACCCAGATCTTTAAGGGCAAGGACTCTGCTGCTCCAGCACAAACCAGCAACCCCATTGCCAGCAGCTGAGGCACGGCTCCCCACCAGGACATTTCATGGGGCTGCGCTTGGGGCACGCTCTTGCCCCCTGCGCTTTGTTTCAGTATTTCTGTAATTGTTTTATTCGAGAAGCCACGTGGAGCATCCCTGCTCTGTCAAAACCAAAGGCGGCTGCAAGTAGATGTCAGTGCTATGACAGTTGTGGTTATTCCTATAGGTTATTCCTATATAAGCTTATCTTCCTATGGAAGCAAAATTCCTCTTGTGTTCGGTCAGGAGGTCCTTCCCACCCTGCTGAGGCCGGGCTTCAGAGAAGGGAGCACACAGGGAACAAACGGCGATGGCACAGACAAGCATCACTGCAATTTGTAATGAAAAGGAGCATCCAGCCAGATTCCAGCCATTGCTGGGAGAAAAGGGAAAGCAAACCCCTCTGCACCCACGGGAACAAACTTCTGCCACAAATTTCATGTGGAACTGGGGAAAAAAAAAGAAAATCACATATTGCTCTTCCTGCTCCCCCATTTATTACTGGAGATAATAACACCCCTTCTCTGAAGGAGTCAGGAGGAGGAATCAGTTGGATTTTTTTTTTAGGTAACCAGGTCCCATTATGCCATATCTGGAGGTAGTTTTCATGCTTTAAAAAAAAGAACTAAATGGCTTACTTAAATTAAAGCCCTCGCTGCTGCGCTAAGGCAGAAATAGCCGCCAGCTTCATGATGGGGGTGCACAGGGGGGTGAAGGGTGCGGCATCCTCGGGGTGTGCAAAGGTGGGGTGTTCAGCAGCACCTTCTGCAAGAGCCATTTTGAGCACCAAAGTTTTAACAGCTGAAGAGTTTCAAGCTTTTTCAGGTAACTTGAAGAGCATGAGAAATTTGCCTTTTCTCCAGCGTTAGTGGTGTTTCAGGGCAGCTGCCTGGAAAAGAGAAATAACGCCTGGCAGGTAAAACCTCTGCATTTTTGGCATTGGAAGGGCTGACTCCTGCTGGAAAGAGGGCTGGGAGCAGAAAACCTGAGCTCTTCCACACACACAGTCCCATGCAAGTGGTTTTGCCCAGGTAGGCAAGTTTTCCCTTGCCATGGGAATTTGGGCGCTGTAGCTCCACACAGCCAGGCTGGTTCCAGGGGCAGGGATGCTGATTTACACCGTGCAACCAACTCTGCCCCAACATCATGATTTCTGAGCTCTGGCTGTGGGAATCTGCTGAAAGTGGAGATGTCCCATCCTGGTGCACAAGCTTTCCTGTAACTCACCCCTTCCCGAAAGGGAACAGTGATTTTTCTGGAAGCACCTAGAGCTGCTTCTCCACCACCTCCTCCAGGCAGATCCCAGCTCTGGGCTGCTAGTTTTGGGGACCTGCAAGGCAGAGCCTGAGCGAGGAGGGACAGCAGGAGGGGATGGATACAGGAAGGTCTTCAACAGGACAGGGGTATTTTGGAAATTCGTTTTTAGAGCTAGGCTCAGTTTCTAGAGCCATTGTGTGCACCCAGCGGTGAACCTCATGGGTGAGGGAGTTGGATACGGCCAGGCAGGGATGCTCCCTGACGTCCACATAGTCCTGCTCCCTTCTCCACCCTCCCTCCGTCGCACCCGTATTTTATAACTCATTCAAGTGTAACAGGGGATGACTTCTGGAATAATTGTCACTGGAATACATATATATTCTGTAACAAAATTTGTTAATACTCAGGGGTGCTCAGCAGGAGAGAAAAGTCTTCTCCCGGCCAGGGAGGGAAGGCAGAGGGTCAGAAGCAGCAATCGAGCCTTGCTGGAGAGAAGAGTGGTTCCTGGGCAAACGGGGAGCTCGTGTGAAGCTGGGGAGAAAGACAAACCCCGGCAGGACAGAGCTAGGAAATCCCCCGCTGCCTGGCTCATTAATGAATTACTGTAGCCTGCAACCCCCAATTAATACAGAAGAAGAGATGAGCAGATAGGATGATCCAAGCAGAGAAGGAGCTTTTCTTCTGCTCTTGCCACAGCAAGATTTTAAGGAAGGGGAGATCATGAACGTAGCCAAGC
>NW_010973093.1:216924-219811 GCF_000737465.1 Haliaeetus leucocephalus | reverse complement strand
CCCCCCCCAGCAGCAGGAGAGCAATCGAGGCAGAGCCACAGGGCTACAAATCCCCAGGGAGCCAGCCTGGGCTTGAGACCAGTTGGGTCTGCTTGCTGCTGGGGAAGCCTTGGCTCCATAAGCAGGAGGGAAGTGTCTTTTTTCTGCTCTTTGGGCTTTGTTTGGCTCTGGGCTGGTTTAAGCCACAAGGTTGAAGCCAGGGGTGAAAAAAGCAGAAGGCTGTGCAGGTAGAGGAGCTCGTGTTGGGGCCAAGATGTGCCTATTGCTGCCTGGGGCTTTTCTAAGGAAGCTGGGCAATAACTGAGTTTAAGTAACTTCTGTAATAAATGGTTTTGGTCATGAGCTGGTAGGAACTTGAGTGTGAGGTGAGTGGCAGGTCTAATGCGGGGGCAGGGGATTATCTGGGGGGCTGCTGGGTGGATTGACATGTTTTATCCCCCTCCACCATGAACTAGGGGTGCGCCCGGCTTCTTGCTCCCGCCGGTCTGGGGAGGAGCGCGGGATTTGGGGAGCACCTCCATCTTTCCTTGGAGCATTTCCCTCCTCTCCATCAGAAAGCACGTCTGCTTGAGCCACCCTGCTCCTCCTTCCCCAGGGACGTGTACCGGGGCGCATACCCTGGCTAAGAAGCCGGTGTAGGGGGGCACGGCTCTTGTACCCCCCGGGGCTGTGCAACTGCTTCCCAAACTGCTCTTGCTACCTGGCAAGCTGGGAAACGACAGGCTGTGGGAATGCCTCTGACTTGTTCTCGATAAACAGCCTCTAAACACCACTAAACTGTGATTTGTTTCTTACGCCTTGCAAGGCGCAGATCTTGAACAGGGGAAGAACACAGGGAAGAACAAATTTCTTCCAGCAGAGGAGGGATGATGAGGTTTTTGTCCTTTTTAATGGCAGGCCGTGCGTTTTCTGGCTCGAGCCTCGCTTACGCGTTGGTCAAAGCACCCATGAGGGAAGAGAGCTGAGGCAGAGCTGTCCCTGTGCTCGCTCCCAGCCCTGGCACCCAGGCTGCCTCCGAAACAGGCTGCCCGCTTGTTACCTGCACCGAGATCCCACTCTTGCACATGGTGAGCCTTTTCCTGCTGCTGTAGAGACGTGGCCACGGACCAAATTGCTCCTGTTACACGGGGAAGCCTGCCTGGAGCTCAGCAGGCTGCACAGAGCCCTCCTGCAGCCCAACGAAGCCCCTCTTATCTAAACCTCTTCCCCCTTAAAACCTTCTGGGCAGTTTTCCCCTTAAAACCCTTTTGCTGCGGTTCCCTCCGCTGTTATCTGCAGAATCTGCCCAAGAAGCTCACAGGAGGTCACAGCTCCGGAGCTGCTATCTCCACCCAGGCACTGTTTCCTATTTCCCCTGCTAAAATACTTGCCCCACAGCAGTTTTTAGGGGGGGGAAGGCAGGGGTCGGCCAGCAAAGCTGGGGCTCCTGTGGTGAGGGTCTGCCTTGGAGCCCAGGTTCCATCCCAGGGCACTTCTGTCTTCTCCCTGCAGCCACCCCCCAGGAGCTCGCCTGGAGCTCTTTTTACTGAGTGGGTGTCCTGAAAGAGGTTTTGAATCTTTTCAGGTTTTATCGCAGCAGAAATAGGACTGGGGTCTTTCTTCTTTTCCTTAAAGCGAGCTCTGCAGCTGGATGCTTTTGTGCAGAAGGCCCTGCCGTGCCCACAGCTTCGTGCGGGTTTTTTCCACCATCGGGGCTGCTCTCGCTCCGACAGGCCGGTGGGTCTGGGGCAGCAGCAGACTCGGCACTCGCCCCTGGGCACCCAAAAAAGTCTCCTCTGCCAGCGGAGGTGGGGGGGGCTGGCCGATACCTCTCACTGCTGAGAGCCCCCTGAGCAGCATCGCGGGGCCGGGGGGGCTCCCCGAGGCTCGGTAAGGCCCTTGCACGCTGCCCGCGGGGAGGAACGGAGGTGTGAGCGTCCCGCGAGGGCACCGGGCCCTGGGCCCAGCCCCGTAACTGGCTGCAAGGGGACCGGGGAACTCAGCACCAGTACGGACATGCTGGTGCAGAGCAGGCTGCTCCATGGGAGGGACCTTCACCCACATGGATGTGCCCCCGTGCACACGTGTGTGTGCTTGTGCACACACACCCCGTGCTCACAGGCTTGTGCCCATACGCCAACATGCACTTGCCAGTCCACGCACGGCCCTACACCCCAGTGCACACCCACAGACATGCTCGTGTGCATGCCCCTGTGCACACACGTGCACGTACGTTAAGTGCCCACAATACACACATGCGGGTGTACGCACACCTCCTGAGGCACACCGGCACATCCCAGTACAGGTAACTGCGTATGTGCCCATCCCAGCATGCAGATATATTTGCACGTGTGCACACCAGCGTGCATACACACGAGGACAAAGGCACACGCTGCAGCGCACGCATGCCCGTGCATACCGCAGCATGCACGAGCACGCGTGCACCCCAGTGCGCGCAGGGAGACCCTGGTGCACGCACGCAGAAGCACATGCACGCCCTGCTGCTCACAAGCACATGGACCTCCAAGGGCACACGTGCACGCCCACACGCACGCCCTGCTGCACACAAGTGCACGAACACGGACACTGCAACGCACGCACGCGCATACACGAAGATATACAGCCCAGCGCACACACGCACACACAACCACACGCACGCACACACAGGCACACACGCAACGCGGCCACGCACACCCCAGTGCACAGACGCACACGCACGCATGCACGCGCGTGTGCACACGCGCACCCCGGGTGCCTCACACGCGCGGGCACGCACACCCGGCGCACGCACGCAGGAACACACGCACCCCCCGGTGCACGCACGCAGACACGCATATACCCATGGTGCACGCATGCACGTACCCGACGGCTACACGCACACCCGTGTCCACACACGCACAGCCCCGGG
>NW_010973093.1:202464-216914 GCF_000737465.1 Haliaeetus leucocephalus | reverse complement strand
CCAGGGTGTCTCTGTGGGACTGGTGAGGCCCTGTCCCAGGACGGGGTCCCTGGGGTGGGTGGGGGGTCCCGCAGGCCCCAGGCTGCTGGGGGGCAGTGACTGTGGGGTCACCGACAGTGAGGTGAGAGGTGGGGATCTCTGGAGGGGCGAGAGCTTCCCCTCCCCATCGTGGGGTGCCTCCTTGGTGTGGGGGGTGACCCCGTGGTCAGCACAGGGCTGACAGTTTTTCACAGGACTAGAAAGTTTTCCCTGAGAGCAAAGAGGTGAGGAGGGGAACGGGGCAGCCCCCTTGCAGGGGGGAAGGTCTCTAAGGTCGCCTGTGAGTGGGTCCACCTGCAGCAGTTGTGGCACCTGAGAAGGGGAGCTTGTGGCCCAGGGGGTGTCAGTCGGGGTCTGGCATGGGGTGGGGAGCGTGGGAGGCTCAATGGGGGTCTTGAGCTTCCCTGTGATTTGGGAAACATTGCAGAAAGCTGGGGTCAGTGACATCCAAGCCAGAAAATATGAAAACATATGGTAATTCAGAGAGCTGGGGAGAGCATGTACAGCAGCTCAGGAAGTTTGTGGCAGCTTCTGTTCAGCTGGTCCAGTCAGGGATATCCCTGTGAAGTGCAAGGGTACAAGGACCTTTTGCAGTCATCTGTTGTCTTTCTACCAGAACGTTCTGCTAAGGCAAAAGGCGTCACCTCTTTCTTATGTGTGGGGAAACTGAGGCACAGGCTGGCGAAGGTGTTTGCCCAAGGTCAGATACAGAGCAGGTATCGAGGAGGACCCAGGCCTCTGGAGCATGTTGCTGCCACCTTCAAACAAAGCTCTTGACCTCTGGGTTGCTTATTCGAATTTATTTATTTGTCGTGAGCTGCCTGGTCTGCATCCAGGCATGCTGCATCTGGGTGGACTGGTGGCTGAAGCTGGTTTCTCCAAGAGCATTGGGGAAGGACTGGGAGTCCCTGTATGGGCTTCCTTGGCAAATATCTGCATGGCACCGGAGCTCCTCATCTTGGGCAGGACCCTCCTGCTCCAGGGGCTGTAGAGACTCCTCAGGCTGCCAACAAGCCCCAGGGCGATGGTGAAGCCAGGTTTGGCAGGGACAGCGTGTGACTAGAGGTGAGCAGACATGGGGTGAGCGTGTTAGCTGTGGCAGAGCAAAGCCAGTGGCTGTGAGGTGAGACGTGGGGATCTCTGGAGGGGCGAGAACTTCCCCTCCCCATCGTGGGGTGCCTCCCTGGTGTGGAGAGTGACCCAGTGGTCAGCAGGTCTTT
This sequence comes from Haliaeetus leucocephalus, assembly GCF_000737465.1. Classification (NCBI taxonomy): domain Eukaryota; kingdom Metazoa; phylum Chordata; class Aves; order Accipitriformes; family Accipitridae; genus Haliaeetus; species Haliaeetus leucocephalus. Next base: position 215,655 of record NW_010973093.1, on the reverse strand, counting down.
TCACAGGACTAGAAAGTTTTCCTTGAGAGCAAAGAGGTGAGAAGGGGAACTGGGCAGCCCCCTTGCAGGGGGGAAGGTCTCTAAGGCAACCACTCACTCAGCAGTTTAATTCCCAGCCCCAGGCCTCCTCTTGGGCCATTGGGAATGGCTGTGAGCACCCTCATGTGCTGCTGTATGCCCACCACCAAAACAGAACCAAGGAATAGATGCGTCAAGGAGAGGGGACATGAAGTTGCCCCCAATCTGGAGACACTGGGAGCGTGAGAGCAGACTCCTCTGGCAGCCAGGAGTGCCTGACTGCCCCTTGCCTGTGGCCTTGATCAAATCACTTCACTGCTCCCAGCTTCTCCTTCCCTCTGCACCGTCCTGCAGTGCTCGTCTGCTTTTCTCTGCTCCTGCCCTGCACGGCTTCCCGGGTTGGCTCATTCTGCCTTGGTCCTTGCCTGATTTCCCCATGTCTCTTCCCAAAACTGACCTGGGCAGCTGACAGGTTTGGCCATGGGTCCCCTCATCTGGAGAGGGGATGGTTCACCATGAGCAGGCCTGGCTCCAGGGCTTCGAAACAGACAAGCCTCTTCAGAGAAGGCAAGAACCATCCTGAACTTTACGGACAGCCCAAACCCATTAGCAAGCTGGGAAAAGTCCAATTAACCTTTATTTCTTATAAAATGGCAAAGCTCTTGGTTTCCATGCCCTCCTGCAGCTTCTGGTTTTGGCCAGACCTGGAGGAGCCGCCGTTCCCCTGGGGCATTTCTGGTAAAGCTGGAGGAACCCTCCCAGGAGAGCCTGACCTTGCGGGTGCGAAAGGATTTGGGGAACCTTGGGATCTCTTAATTGTCAGAGTAAATGGCTCCTTCCCACTAATGGACACAGCTTTAACCTGGCTCTCCCCATCATGAATGGGCTGTGACTTGCTGTAGAGAGAGAGAGGGAGAGTCCTGTAAACGCTGTGGAGCATCCAGAGTTGGGCGAGCTCACCTTCCCCTCCAGACGAGTGCCTTCAGCTGGGGTATCTGCAGCACTCGGAGGCTGTGCTGCAGCCCTGTGTCCTGGGCTGGCAGCTGCCTGTGCTGCCCAGGTGTTCCCAAAAGGGCTGCTCTGATCTCTGCCAGTGGCAGCCCCCTTCTCTGTCCTGCTTGGTTCTTCAAAGCCTGCTGGTTTCCTTTTCTTCCCTTCATAGGGGAGGGAAGAGCTTCCCCACCTTGGCAGGCTCCATCCCTGGTGATTCCCCGGTGTGGCCTGAGCAGAGACTGAGTGAGGATCTTTGCCTTCACCGGAGCAGGCTGTAAACCCATCTCGCACCAGCAGCACCAGCTGCTTGCTGCCCTGTAATGGGCTTCAGCCACATCAGAGCCACCAGTCCAACCCTCCTTGAGAAGGCCGTGCCACTTGGATCATGTCGCTTCTCTTTCCAAGCCTGATTTCAAAGTCCTGCAGGCTCCCTTTATTCACCAAGCAGATGCTTTGTGGTGTGCGGACCAGCAGAAGCTGGATCAGTCTCCATCCACCCAGGTCAACACTGAGTTTCCTACCTCCTGGAAGCCAAATTACCTTGTTCCACTGGGATCAAACACCATAATCCCTGTCCAGGCTGGCCAATGGGAGAGGAAATTCCCATCGGTACCTAGCCCTTCACTGACAGCATCCCCACTGCAGACAGTGCGAGCCTGTCTGCACACAAAGGTGGGAGCCCAAGGGACCAAAGCGATCCTGCCTCTGTTGTGGTGACGCTGATGGCTCCTGAGCGAGTGCAGGAGCTTCCTAGAGTGCTTGGTCCGCAGTGTAGCTGGCACCAGGAAAATGCAAACCGCAAAGTGTCCTCATGGGTGGAGAAGAGGATCTGTCACTTGGGAGAAGAGTTTTAGCCCAGTCACGCCTCTTCCCCCACTTTGCCTGCTATCTTCCTCCTTCCAGGCAGGAGGCGGCACTTCTCTGGGGCCTGTGTGTTGGTGTCCTCCGTGTGCTGCGGCCACCAGAGAAGCTTCCTATGAAACATCTTTTATTCCAGCTTTGCTTAGATTCTTTGACTTTTACTTCCCCCCCACAAATAGCTTGGTTTTAGGGGGCTCCAGCCATTTTAACTGAGAGGTTTAAGCCTTTGCTGCTGTGATTGGCAATCAAGCATCTGGATTCCTCTGGTGACTTTGGAACATTTTGGCGCTGGTTTTGCCTGATGAGTGCTCGTATGCGGCAGCCACCAGTCAGTCAACCAGAAGGGGAATCCTGCAGGACACCAGTTGCTGTTAGCTCTGCTGCTCGCAGTGGCAGAGCTTGGAGATGTTGGTACAGTTGGACCTGCGCTGGGGACAGGGTGCAGGTAGATATCTGACCCACAGCTCTATGGCACTGTGGGTATGGCAGTGTCACATCAGGGGAGGCAGGACAGGAGACCTGACCTCTGGCTGGCACCTGGAGTTGTCTGAGTGTGTTGGAAGGAGGGGGACGGGGAGGCTTACCAAAAGTCCTGCGTATGAGTCTTAAATACAGCAGAGCAACGTGGCCGGAGTTGTTCCCTGCCAGGCTGGGGTGGAGGGATCGCTCTGCTGTGGTGCAGTAATTAGAAGCCATTGAGTTCGTTAACTGGCAGCTCCAGAAAGGCTGGCGATGCTTCTAACGACTTCCCTACTGGGGAAAGCAGCCAGGCACGCTCGTGAGCCAGGAACAGGGCTCCTTCCAGGGGGATGAGCAGGACTGTAACCGAGGGTGGGCATCGCACAGGGGCTGTCCCCGGAGCCAGGCGTGTTGGGGAGCAAAGGGTGCGAGTGGGGCCGGCGGGTCTTGTCTGCTGGCTCAGCCCTGTCATTGCAGGAAGAGACTCGCTCGTTGCCTGTCGCCTTCCCGACTCCTCTCTCCTGTGATGCTCAGCGGAGAAAACAGGTTTATAACTCTTGAACAGATGGTCCTATGTAGTGACTAATGAATGGTTCTCTGCCTGTCTCGGGCCGCCTGTGACGCCTGTCTGGGCGGAAGGGGGCTCGGCTGATCCTCGCTGACGCCAGCCCCTCGGAAGTTAAGCAGTGGCTTGGCCCCTTCCTGGGTAGCCATGGTTTGCAAGCTGTGCCACCACAACATGGGTAGTTCAGGGACTGCAGAGCAGGCAGATCCTGCCAGATGCTTTCCAGCCTTTGCACTGTGGTTTCTCCTGGCTGTGACCTTCCCAGTAGCTATGCCCACACGGGGGGCTTATGCAGGGGGCTAATTTGGTCCCACTGTCCTTGTGAGGCAATTGCCCATCCTTGGAAGATGCCACTGCCCGGGAATAGTCCCCAATGAGCCTCCCGTGGTGCCTGGGACAGTGGCTGGGCAGGCACGGTTTTGAGGGCATTGTGAGATAGCCCTGGGAGGCCTGGCTGGAGCAGGCAGCTGCTTTGCTGCCTGTTGTCCAGAACCACCTGTGGTGGGCTGGGGGCATACGGGCCCGGGCCCGGGCCCAGCCCTGTGGGCACAACTCGCTGGGAAAGCGCTTTCCTACGAGCGCGGCTCTCGTAGGCATCCAAACTTCCCAACTCTCTGCTCTCCCCAGGGCTGACTCGTTTCTGCTCATCAGACAGCCTGGCAGAGGTAACGAAGCATAATTAACTGCTCCCTTTACACATCCGCTTGGCTTGGCGGGAGGGTTTGTTAAAGGGATTTCTAGAGAAGCTGGCGATCGTAGTGACTGCTCCAGCCCAGCGTGGGAAGCCGGGGCCCAGGGAAGGGAGCGCAGACAGGACCTTGTTCAATGCCTCTCCAGTGCTTTTAGCCCCAGAGAGCACAGCTGCAGCCACCTAGGACCCTGGCTTCAAGATGGATGCGCTGGGCTTGGACTCACAGCATGATCATGGCAGGGAAGAGCCGGTCCATTTGCTTCCCAGTAAAATAACCACCTCCAGCCAGAGCAGCCCTGTGCTCGTCTCTACCATCTGGGGATGCCCCTGCCCACGCAGGACCCCAGAGGGTGGCTGGTGCAGACACAACCGGCCTTGGCGGTTTAGTCTGGCAGTAGAAAGCAAGACCCTCTTTGTGCATCTGGGGTGTTGTGATGACGGGGTCTGCAAATCGAGGTCTCTCTTGCTGGCATATAGGGAGTTGTCCCCATGAGGGGGGCATAGGACCATGCAGGGAGGTGCTGTGGGGTCTTAGCCTGGGGTTTTGGGTGGCAGAGGGGCCGTTTGATGTCCTTCACTGTGCAGTGGCTGCTCCCAGAGCACCTGCCACGTTGCGGCACTGAGCTCTGTGGGAACAGGGAGCATCGAGCTCTGGGAACAGGGATGCTCTGGGAAGTCTGTTGGCAGAGCTGGGGGGAAGCAGGCCCGAGTTAATGCTGTCTGTCCTCTCTTCTGCATCCACCTGGAACTGGCACAGGAGCGGCAGAAAAAAGCCAGGTTGCCCGAGAGCAGTGACGGCTCCAAGGACTCGGACAGCTCTGCTGGGCGCCGGGGCAGCGCCAGCCGGAAGCACGGGCGATGGCGGGGACGGCCAGACAGCCCCGGGGCACTGGTGTCCAAGGTGGTGAGAGCCGTCACAGCGAGACACAAACCGGGACGGAGGCTGCCGGCTGTGCCGGACTCCTCCAGCCAGAGGAACCTGACAGAGCTGCGCGGGGAGGCCCAGCTAGCCATCTTCCAGCAGGGCGACACAGGCAGTGTGGAGGGGGCTCCCCAGCCCACCGAGAACAGCTTCACCCCCAAGTGTGAAATCACGGGCAAAGATGCCCTCTCAGCACTGGCCCGGGCCAGCAGCAAGCAGTGCCAACAGGAGATCGCCAACGTGGTGTGTCTGCACCGGGCCGGCAGCCTCATGCCCCAGTCAGTGCCTCGCCACTGCCAGCTCTCGGGTGAGTCCTGCTGGGGTGCTCCCAGTCACCCTGGGCATCGGCAATATCCCAGCCAGGTGTGTGGGCTGCCTTCCTTATGTCACCAAACTGCCCCACCCGGCAAAAAGCGGCCTCAATCTGCCACTGATTCCCAGATTACTGCTGCCTCTGTAATCCAATCAAAGCTGTGCCACCCTTACTTAAGACGGGCTGTTCATCCCACCCTGCAGTGCCTGCAGAGGTCAGAGGCAGGCCCAGCTGCATCTTTTGTTTTGAAGGGCCAGAGAAGGACACCCCCCCTTTCCCACCGTGGCTCTGTCAATTTAATGCAAGGGGCTGCATGTGCCACCATGGCCTGGCACTGCAGCCAGTTTGGGCTGCACTGATGGGGTTTGCTTGAGGCCGAGCTCTTCCCTGCTGTCCCCCACCTTGCTAAGGTCTCCCTGGTTTATCAGGAGCTGTGGGTGGTAGGGTGGTGGGTGACAAGGCTGGGGACGGCTGACAGCCCCCTCCCTCCCCACACAGGCAAGGTCAGCCCTGTCATTCAGTGGGACGAGAGCCGGTTGCAGCAGGTGCCCCCCAGCAAGCCTGTGCGCATCGCTTACATGCTGGTTGTGCATGGCAGGGCCATTCGCCAGCTGAAGCGACTCATCAAGGCTGTGTACCACGAGCAGCACTTCTTCTACATCCACGTTGACAAGGTATGCGACAGGGGTGAGGGGAGAGGGGGAGATAACAGTGCCCGGATTGGTCACTGGGACAGGGTGCTGGGGCGTGGGGGGGTGGTGAGCAGAGGACGTGGCTGGGTAGGGTTTGTCCTTGCTGCTGGTGGAGCTGTGACCCTCCCACGCCTATTTCTGCAACACCAGGGAAGCAGGATCTGTCTCCCCTGCCCAGAGCAGTCTTGTCTTGCTGCTCCCCTCCCTGTGGAGGCTGCTGTAAGGGCTGACCCCGGGCTGGCAGCAAGGAGGACAGGGCCCTGGGAAGACGAGCTCCCTGCTGAGCGTGAGCCTTGCTCCCTGGCAGCGCTCCAACTACCTCCATCGTGAGGCAGTGGAGCTGGCCCAGCACTACCCCAACATCCGCGTGACACCCTGGCGTATGGTGACCATCTGGGGAGGTGCCAGCCTGCTGAAGATGTACCTGCGCAGCATGAAGGACCTGCTGGAACTGCCTGAGTGGCCCTGGGACTTCTTCATCAACCTGAGCGCCACTGACTACCCCACGAGGTGAGGACCTTACTGGGGCAGGGGAGGGTGATGGAGGTGTTTGGGCTGCGTGATGCTGCAGCAGCAGGGAGGAGCAGGGAGCTGAGGGAAGATGGCATTGGAGATTGCACCCACGTGCTGGTGATGATGCTCCAGGGCCAGGCTGGTCCCATCTCTGCAGAGAAGCCCAGCCAGTACCTTTTCCTATGGTCTGGGTGTTGCAGGGGAACACACGTGTGAGGCATCAGACAGCAGAGAGGCCGCATCTGTGTCTCCTCAGCAATGGGACAAGGGTTTGAGTCAGCACCCACCGAGCAGCTTTAGGCTCCTTGTGTCTGACGGCTCTCACAGTATGAATGTTTACTGGGCTGCTTTACCTTAGGGGCTGTTAATGCTTTCTAATTTGCACCTCAGGACCAATGAGGAGCTGGTGATGTTCCTGTCCAAATACCGAGATAAGAACTTCCTGAAGTCTCATGGCCGAGACAATGCCAGGTAATCCCAGCTAAGGGCAAAGCTGAGCTGGAGGAACAGAAAAAGGAGGGATTTCAGAAAAGAACTGAAACAGTTGGGGCAGGGGGGATGTTCTGCATGTAGCTGCACCTGGCAAAGTGGGTGACACTCCTAACCCCTCATCCCTGTGCCCAGGTTTATCAAGAAGCAGGGCCTGGACCGCTTGTTCCATGAGTGTGACTCCCACATGTGGCGGCTGGGCGAGCGCCACATCCCCGAGGGCATCGTGGTGGATGGGGGCTCTGACTGGTTCTCGCTGACGCGCAGCTTCGTGGAGTACGTGGTCTATGCTAATGACCAACTGGTGTCCCAGCTGCGCCAGTTCTACACCTACACACTCCTGCCAGCCGAGGTGGGTGCTGACTGTGGGGCATGGGCCAGATTTTCTTCCCACTATACTTAACATCTCTGTCCCACTTCATCCCCGCCCTGGGTAGCTGCGAAGGGCATTGCTGGTTCTGCTCAGGCAGCTTTGTGCCTCCCCTTTGTCCAGAGCCAGGTATGAAAGAGGGGAGAGAGGAATGGACGGGCCAAGGGTCGTGTTTATATCCAGCCCTGCTTTAGGTCCAGACGCTCATCTGGGCCAGATAAGGACCAGTGTGGGTGCACAGCCTGGTCCCTTACATGTTGCCCTGTGCTGGGAACAGGGATAGGATTCTGTTCAGGAGCTATTGAGGTCTGTCCTGTTTCTCTCTGTGAGTGAGGGGTGGGGGATCTCTGTTAACCACCCGTCCTCCATCCCCACTGGGTGTCCTGTCCCTTCTCTCCTGTGCAGTCCTTCTTCCACACGGTCCTGGAGAACAGTCACGCCTGCGAGACACTGGTCGATAACAACCTCCGAGTGACCAACTGGAACCGGAAGCTGGGCTGTAAGTGCCAATATAAACACATAGTCGACTGGTGCGGGTGCTCCCCAAATGACTTCAAACCCCAGGACTTCCTCCGGCTACAGGTGAAAAAGATCCTCCTTTCTCCTCCCGCTCTCTCCCCTCCTCCCTGTCTCTCTCCTCTCTGAGCTCCCCTGCGGGTGCATCCCTGGGTGCAATGCCAGCTGCTGTGCATGCCCTCACAAGCCTCAGCCCAGCCCCACAAGGGACAGGAGCAGGATTGGCTCGGCATAGACGTGTCTGTAAACACTCGGGCAGCGGGATTACGCTGACTGTCCTGCCCAGCAACCAGGCTTTTGCTTGCAGTGCTGCTCCTCTTCCCAGACTTTCTCTTCCATTTAACTGCTCTTTTCCTCCAGACCTATCACTTGGGGCAAATACCTTTTCAGTAAAACCAGTTCAGAGTGCGGTCCTCTTTGGCAGGATAAAGTGCCTTGTGACAGATGGTATCCCGTGCTTTCAGTGTGTAGGGATGTAGACTGAACAAGGAAGGTTTGGGGGAGATACACCCAGCCCTGAAAAGAGAAGTTAACAGGATTTTCTAGCAGTCCTGGGCTTATGTAGCGTAGGGCCCTGATCCTGCAAGCTGTGCCATGTGGCCAGGCCTCGTGCAGGGCTCCGCAGCGGCTCTGCAGGGTGGGGGCCCATCTGAATAGAGATTGCAGCGAAGGAGCTCGATGACACATGGCTGCTTCTGAGCACGGAAAGGGGGAGGCAGTGGGAGAGATGGGAACCCATCTGCATTACCAGTAAGTGTACTATATGCTCCCACTGATCCTGTCGTAGAGGATCCCACGTAGAGGCTGGCTGTGCTTTGCTGCTCCTTAGCCTGTGTCCTCAAAGTGGGTAGGATGGGTCCCAGCATGTTTCTTTCGGGTCTGTCTCCCTCCCAGCTGCCCGCTCAGGTGGGAGGGCAGAGTGGGTGCAGCCAACACTGTCAGAAATGCCTGTGCTCTTCCAGCAACTCTCCAGACCCACGTTCTTCGCCCGCAAGTTTGAGTCAACGGTGAATCAGGAAGTGCTGGAGATCCTGGACACTCACCTCTACGGCAGCTACCCTCCGAACACGCCGGCCCTGAAGGCATACTGGGAGAACATCTACGACCGCGTCGACGGGCTTAGCGGCCTCAGTGATGTCACCCTCACCTTCTACACGGCCTTCTCCAGGCTGGGGCTCCGCAAAGCTGCGTCCACGCCAGCAGCGAAGGCCGACAAGCTCTGCAGGTGGCGTATTTGTTGCAGGCTCGATCCAGGCTCTGAGTGGTGGCCTGCATCTCATGCTGGAAGGATGCTGATGCTCAGATGTGCAACCTCTCTGTCTGTCTCTCTCCAGATTTGAGCCCCGGGGCTTCCCATCCAGTGTGCACTTATATTTCTATGACGACCGTTTCCAGGGTTACCTGGTGATGCAGGAAGTGCAGAATTCGGCAACTGGGCAGGCAGAGTCCCTGGAGGTGTGGATGATGCCCCAAGGAGCTCTGAAACTGGCAGGTCATGGAGGGCAGGCAAACCGCTTACAAAACCTTGAGGTAAATGGGGAGAGCTTCCTCACAATGCCCACTTTCCTTCCTGGCTTTTCCACACCAGGCTGCCCTTCCTCCTCTGCCCCATCTGCATGAAGTGGGGATAGAGGGACACGGTGCTGCTGTTAAGTCTGAGAACAAAACTTTGTCCAGGAGTTTGGCTTCTGTGTGGTGTGTGGAGCTGACTGCTGGGGAAAAGGCCTGAAGGGGATCTTTCAGGGAGGAGCGGAGGCTGTGATGCTCAGCACCTGCAGCTGCAGGAGGCATCACACAGCTGGAGTAGTGCTGGCATGGTGCAGGCAGGAGAGCTGCGGAGGGTTGGGTGTGCACTTCTTTGGGCTCCAAAGTTTATGCCTTCCCTGGTTTGGGGATGTGAAATGCAAAACCTGAGCTGATGGCATTTCCCTGTCCAGCGTCCCACTGCTTGTGCCTCCTGTCCCTTCAGGTGGGCACGGAGTGGGACCCCAAGGAAAGACTCTTCCGCAATTTTGGAGGCTTGATGGGGCCTTTTGACGAGCCGGTGGCCATGCAGAAGTGGTCGCGGGGCCCCAACCTGACAGCCACGGTGGTGTGGATCGACCCCACCTATGTCATTGCTGCTTCCTACGACATCACGGTGGATGCCGAGGCAGAATTCACCCAGTACAAGCCCCCGCTGAATCGGCCCCTGCGCCCTGGTGTCTGGACCATCCGCCTCCTCCAGTTCTGGGAGCCCCTGGGGGAGAACCAGTTCCTGGTAGTGCCCCAGACCTTCAACCGCAAGCAGCCTCTCAGGAAAGGTGAGGATGCTCTGGAGTTTGGGGCTGGATGGGAGGGTCTCCCTGTTGGCGGTCCAAGGTGCTTCCCCCCAGTGCTGGCCTCTCTGGGCTGCAGCTGATGACAAGGCAGGAGCCATCCTTCCCGCTGGTGTCCCCTTGCCCACATGAGTCCTCAAACCAGACCCCTGGGCAGCTCCGGAGGGCCCGTTTGCAGGTCAGTTAGATCCATCCCACAGCAGCACCCCTCTCCTCGGGCTGGAGGAGAGCTGGGGTTACAAAGGGACGGGGTGCTGAGCCTCACCGGGAGGGTGGTGGTAGGACCGGCAGGGTGCCAGGATGTTGCTGCGCTGCTGATCCCCTCTCTTCTCTCCCTGTCCTGCCCAGACGACAGCAACTGGCTGCACGGCGGGCCCCCTCGCAACGAATACATGGAGCAGAGCTTTCAGGGCCTGGGGGGGATCCTCAACCTGCCACGCTCCGAGGAGGCGGAGGAGGATGCAGCGCAGAAGGCGCAGCTGACGGGCAAGGCGCTGGAGGACTGGGCGGACAGCGCCATCAGCACCTTCTGGTCCGTGGCAGACATCTGTGTCGGCAGCCCCTCCGCCTGCGCTTCCCTGGAGACCTGCAGCGAAACGTCCTGGAGCTCCCTCTCCCCGGACCCCAAATCAGAACTGGGGCCCGTCAAACCTGATGGGCGGCTGAGGTAGCAGGAGCAGCCGGGGGGGGTGGCAGCCTTGGGAGTGAGGAGCATCCGGACTACATCACCCCGTGCCATTTGCACCGTAGTCACTCGAGGAAGAGAGAATGGGAACCTCCGGGTGGGGGAAAACTTTCTCCTGTGGGGTATTCTGGGTGGAGGGGGAGGTGTGAGGTCAGTCTTGCCCACCTCCCCCAGGAGTGGGCAGTTGCTGGCCACGGAGAGCTTGCCGGGGCGCTCGTCAGGCAGGGGCACAGATGGCGCTGGCGGCTGGGAAGAGCTGTGCATTTGTTATTCCAGGCCTTGGAGCCTCGGGAAGGGGTGATGGGGGAGGGAGGAAAGGCTGGGGGATGGGCAGGCTCTGGATCAGCTCAGCACCCTGCCCAGCCCCGGCCTGGATCTCGGCACGATCAGGCCCTGTGCTGCTGGCTGCCCCCCTGGGAGGTCTGGCAGGGGACTCTAGGGACAGGCAAAAGCAGAATGGGTCAAAGCCTGCTGTGTGCACGGAGCTGCTGCTGGCCCAGGGCTTGTATCTCATCCCCTCCACCCCAGCCCTTTAGTTTGTATTTTTATAAATATATATATATAAAAAAATATATATGATGCAAAGTGCAATAGAGACGAGACCCCGCATTGACCGGGAAGTCCTTGTGTCTCCATCTCCCCTCAGACTGTAACATACCTTGTTCTCTTGGGTGTCCTGGTGCTACAGGACAGGGTGCTGGGTCGTTTACATTCTTTTTTTAATTATTAGTAGTATTATTATTGTTTTGCTGTTTCCCTGTTTCCTGCTGGGGGCTGCTGGGGAACTGCACCCTGCTGCCCCTCAGGCAGGGTTGGTTGTGGGGTGCTGCCTGCCCTCCAAAGCAGCTGCCTGACTGTGCCAAATATTTGGAGCTGCCGGTGTGTGTTGTGCAACAGCAAGCGGGGGAGCGCTCGGTTCATGGTTCAAGTCCCAACAAGCTGCTGTAGACCCTGCCGCCTCCGCTTCAGCAAAGGGACGCCCCAGTCCCCTGCCAAAATGCCATCCACAGGGCTGACGTCCTGCTGCGGATGAGAGATCAGCTTCCTGTGCCCGGAGGGCTGCCCTGTGCCACGGCCCCTTGGCCCAACCTTTTCTTTTCTCCCGGGTCGGCAGGAGCTCTCGGGATCTGCTGTGCTTCCTTGGCCAAAAAGCAAAGAGGCAAGACGAGGTCCAGCCGGCTCCATCCGCTCTCCGTTGTTTCTGCTTCCACCTCCTCCGCAGGGAAGAGACGCCGTCTCCTCCGGGGAAGGGATGCAGCAGAGCATCCCCCTTCCCTGCCGTCCTCCCAGGCTTGGGGACTGCCTGCGACGTTCCTTTCTCCAAGACCGATGCTGTGTGGAGAAGTCTGGGTTTGGTTTTAAGTCTGGGTTTGGTTTTCAGCCTGGGAGAATGCTTCCCTTCTTGCCTGCAGCCAGGGAAGGGGTATTGTCCCTGCGCAGGGCTGGGGCAGGGGAGCTGCTGGGGTCGATCTGGAGACTGTCTGCCCCAACCCCTCTGCTCCAGGCAGGGTCAGCAGGAGCCAGTGGCTCACAGCCTTGGCTGGTCAGGGTTTTGCCATCTCCAAAGATCTGTGCCATCCTTCGCCTTCCTCCGAAGCCCCGGGCTTCCCCGCCTGGCAGGCCTTGTGCTCCCCATCTCAAGGATGCTGGTGCTGTGAGAGGCATGTTGTAAAATGGAGGGGATGGAGACCTTGGTGTGCAAGGGCAGGTACCTGCCGGCACCCCTGCCCACCTCTCCTGTGTCCGCTCCCTCGGGGGGTGCTCCGGGGCTGTGGAGGGACATGGGGTGAGAGGGGCTGGCCCCGCTGCAGGGGAGGATGCCAAAACTGTGTTGGAAGCATTATGTAAAGTTGTCTTAAATATGCAACATCACCACAAATATATCTATATCTCTACAGTGTGGTGTGTCGGGTTTTTGCAGTGTGTGCTGGAAGGGGCGGGGGGGGAGCTTTGCCTTCACCTGCCCCTCTCGGGAGGGTGTAAATCCGTCCTGGGCACCAGGGCCACGCAGTGCTGGGGGTGCTGGGGCAGGGGTGGGCTTGCTCTCACTTGGGTGGTGTGTGACTCAAACGAAGCCAAGCCGAGGGGTTTTCTTAGCCCGTGGCCGGGGGGTGAGAGCTCTGGGGCGCGCTGGGGGCTGGAGCCCGGTTACGAGCCGTGTTTTCACCCGCAGAGCAGCGGGAGCTGCCTGCCGGTTCTCCGTGCAGAGGCCGGCGCTGGCAGCGGGCGCCCCGCGGATACTGCCTGCTCCCGTTACTTAGCGTTGACGTTGCGCTTGCGTTAAAACGTTAATTAGCTAATGAATGGGCACCGCCTGCTGCCTGCAGGGCTGGAGCGAAGGGCGAGGGCTGGGAGCCTCCCGCAGCCCAGCCCAGCTCTCCCTCCCCAGGAGCGGGGCCGCGCTGGGGCTGTTCCCTGCCCGCTGACCCGAGCCCGGGCAGCGCCGTGCGGGACCGGGCACCGACGCCCGGCCTGGCCGCGGCGCCCGGCTCCGGTAACCCCGGCACGGGGTCGCCTGGGGCTGAGACACCCGCCGACACCCGCACCCGGGCCTGTGATCCAGCGGGGGTCGCTCGTCTCCGGAGGGGAGCGAACGGGAGCCCGCCGGGCCGGGAGAGCGCTGCGCCGGATCGAGTCCCGCCGCGCCGCGTCGCCACGGCAACCGGCGGCACCACCGCCCTCCGTCCGCCGAATGTAGCCGGTCCCGCCTGCGACCAATGGGGCGGAGGGGGAGGGCGGCGCGGCGGCCAATGGGGAGCCGGCGGGGCGGGGCCGCACCCGGGACG
>NW_010973093.1:181323-202170 GCF_000737465.1 Haliaeetus leucocephalus | reverse complement strand
CGCCGCCGCCGCCGTGCGGGATCAGCCTCTGCCGTCGCCTCCCGGAGCGGCCTCAGGCTGTGCCGGCGAGACGACTCTCCCCGGCTCGGCGGGAGCGGTCGCTGCAGCCCCCGGTCCTTCTCCGGGGTCCCGCTGGCTCCCGGGGCTGGAGACCTGGGCGGAGCGGCGGGAGCGGTCGGCGGTACCGGGTGGGCTCCGCGGAGCGGAGCGTGGGCTGGGTGGGAGCCGCGGGTTCCTGGCAAGCCGGAGCGCCGGCGAACCGGCACCCTGCCGAGGTGCCGAGTGTGAGCCGAGAGCCCCGGCCCCGGGCGGGAGGGCAGGGGGGTGCCGGGGGCCCGGTCCCCGCGGGGGCTGGTCCCTGCTGGACGGGCCCGGGGGTTGCTTTGGGTCCGGGAGGGGGCTGAGCTCCTCTGGCTCTGCGGCTTGTTCCTAGTCTCATAGGGAGAGAGAGATGTTGGGCACAACCGGGCTTTCCGTGTCCTCGGGACGAGCAGCGGATGGACCCGGCTTCTCTGGGGCTTTTCCAAGCTGCTCTTTGCCGAGGGACCCAGAGGGTGAAGGGGGGAAGCAGCAAGGAGGGCCACCGGCTCATTCGCCTCTTTTCCCTTCTCCTGGCAGCGGTATCCACCTCCGTCTTCATCGTGGCAATCCTCATCCTACTGCTGCTCCTGTACCACCGGGACCCCATGTGCTGCCAATTCCTCTGCTCCTGCCGCTTCTTCCAGACCCCCAGCCAGTATGTGAGTGTCCTCCCTCCTGCCCGGCCACCCCCCTGTGCTCTTGTTCCTCTGTGCTGGGGTCTGCGAGGCTGCATCGCTGCGTTCCCCTCCTGCAGCCTGGCTGGCTTCACTGATGGACCTGGGAGCTCCGAGCAGAGCCAGGCTCTGCTTCCTCCTTGTTCCCACTCTACCCCAGAGATCCATCCACTCAACCCTGCCTGGCTGTGCTGTTGGGGATAATATCTCCAAGGCCCAAGACTAGCAGGTTCCCCAGCTCCCCACGCAGCTCAGGAGAGGTGTCCACCAGCACAGTCGTGTGTGGGGTCGGGCTCCGCTTTACAGGGAAGGGGCCCAGCGGGGAAGGGGGCTGGAAGCTTTGGGCGATGGCAGACAAAGCCACTCGCTAGTGCTCGCATCCCCCGCAACTGGCTTTCTTGTGCACAGCTCCTGGGCGCGGAACAGAGAGACACAAAGCCCTTTTGCTCGCGTTTGTAATTTCCTGGGGCTGGCTTTTAAGTGGGGAAGCTAATGATGGAAAAAGAGCAGGGTGCTCAGCCAGCGTTGCCTTTCTGGTGGTGGCTGCCTGGGGAAAGCTCAGCCTCCAAAGCTGCAGGGATGGCTGTCGAGGGGATGGCTGCGGGTACTGCTCCAGAGCCCCTGGGAGAAGAGGGGACGTCCAGCCTTGGCTAGCAGGGGACAGAGAGACTTGTGCCATGAAAGGCAAATCTAATAGTCCAGTGCAGGCTGGGAAGTCCCCAGCAGAAATGGGCTGTGCTGCTGGTGTCCCCTGCCTGCTTTGATGCCTCTGCTCTTTTCCCCTCTTCCTCCCCAATGCCTGTCCGTGGCACACGTGGGGGAGAGGGCTCTGGTGCTGTGCGCCTCGCCCTGCAGAGCTGCCGCCCGAGGCAGTGCAGGATGAGCCATGAGCTGCAGAGCCTTTGCTGTGCTTGGGCCTGGCTCTCGGGTGGGTGGTTAAAGGAGAAGGCATCTTGCCTTTAGCAAAGGGCTGTGTGGACAGATGGATGTGGATGCAAAGAACTATATGTGGAAAAGGAACGTATATAGGATGTATTTCCATCGGAAAAAGTGAAGCAGTTGTAGTGGTGTGAGGCAGATTTCAAGCAGGTATAGTCGTACTGGTTTTACTAATCAGTCATTAAAACAAACAGTTGCACCCCCAGCCAGCCTAGTTTCCTGCAGCTTCTGTAATTGTGCTGTAGGGCAGAGACAAATGGTTCCTCCGTTGTTAAGAGCAAAAGTAAATCTGTCATTCATAGTCCTCCCTGTGGATCCCTGGTTGCTCTGAAAGTCTCTGGGCTGTTTTCTGCTGGCAGAGATGGGGCTTTTCTGAGAGCAAGGAATGGCCCACGGCTTGAGTCCTGGCTGTGGCTCAAGGGGCTGCTCTCCTTGAGAGGGATCTCTGCTCGCTGTTGCTTAACACCTTGACAGAGAATTGAGCTTAACTGGAGCAAGACTGCTCAGGAACAGAGCAGCTATTGCTCTGCAGATTTGCTTGCTACGTTATCCTGAAATGACTACCTCGGTAGATAAGTTTACACATTCTGTAACCCTGAGCACGTGACAGAGCTCTTATCTACACTAGCCCAATAGCTGGGTTTGGTCCCCCAAAGAGACATGGTTCTGCTGAGTCTGAATGAAACCCTGCCCCGGGTCCGGGCTGCCATCCTTCCAGCTGCGCTGTGTAGCGGTGCCAGCTGGCTCAGGCCCTTAGAGCGGGCCCTGTGCTGCCCGGTGAGGATGTGCCCGCGCTGTCAGTGTCAGTAAACGGGCAGGCAGAGGTTGGCTGCCAGCGGCAAGAGCCACATGAGCCAAATGGGCAGAGGTAGCGGCTCTCGCCCCAGCCCAGAGTCCTGCTTCCCAGGCTGTGCCCCGTGAGCTGGCTGAGCTCTGCTCGCTGCCAGGCGGGATGTGAGGGATTTCGGCTTTGCTCATGTCCTCCTCCCCTCACCCCTCGTTGCAGGACTGTCCCCCGCCCTACTTCAGCAGCAGCCAGCGCCTGGTGGGTCCCCAGTGCGGAGCGTCACGGCTGGAGAGCGCTGCTGAGAACCCTGGCATGCAGGTGATGGCTGGGTCCCTGATGGGAGCTGGGTGGGAAATCGTAGCAAAGATCCTGATGGGCTTTGGGAAGAGATTGTGGTTATGGGGACCTGGTGGGCTCCTGGGGCATAGGGAGAAGGTGCTGGACAGCAGGAGCAACTTTGGGAAGTGCTGCCTGTATGTAAAAACCTGGGGGCGGGGATACTGCAGAGGACACCACGGTGCCCTGAGGTGTTTGGGCATGAAGTGCCAGGCAGATCCCTCGGGACTTGGGATCTTGCAAAGCAGGTCATGGTGTAATTACCTCCTGGGAGGGAGCATTTCCTCTCTCAGCATTCAAGGAAGGGCACCCACAACTTTGAACCCTGAAGTAATTCGAAGTGGCACCAGGCCATGAACTTCCAGTGAAGAAAGCCACCACCACACTGACCTTTCTCCTCTGGGCCGGGCATTTCTAGGGAGACGAGCTGTTCTGCGTTGGACCCCCCAGCAGCTACCAACTCCCTTCCTGGGAGCAGCCCCGCTTGCCAAGCTACGAGAGCGTGCGGAAGAAAGATCGCCAGCGGGAAATCCATCAGATGATTGCCGACAGGTTTGGGCTGTGGGCAGAGTCTTCCCAGGAGGTGAGCTCTCCCTTCCCTGCACAAGGGTGCTGGCAGAGGGCTGGGGGCAGTCCCCCCTCCGGTCCATATCTGGGTCTTGCTTCAGCAATTTGCAGTAGTTAAGGACACTGTTCACTGCGATTGCCTTTCTCTGATACACTTTGTGCCCTTCCCAGAGATAAAGGCTATCAGAAGGCTCCTTTGGTGTACATCTGTGCTGGTTAATGATCGATCTCTCCCGGTGCGTTTGCAGAAATGCCTGTGCTGGGAGGCAGGGCAGAGCTGCTGATGAAAGGGCAGGCCCTTTGGATGATCTGCTTGGTACAAGTCCAAGCTGGGAATGTTATTTTTAGATCTGTGAGGCTTCCACAGTTTCTTGCTCCCTTCTCCCTGCAGGACACCTCTGGGAGGCCCATCGCTATTACCTTGAAGTGTTTATGGCTTATTTATGAGCAGGAGGTTTGCCTGTTATGACATTTAAGTTTTTTATTCCTGCAATAGAACAGAGAAAAGCGAGTGCATCTGCCAACTAGGTCCTGTGGCAGTGTCCCAAGAGACTCCTGTTGAACAAAGAGACCTCATTAACTAAAGCAGAACAGAAACATTTGAAACTCTGAGTAGAGCACTAAAGGTTCACCAATTTACTTGGATTTTGAGGTCTTAAAGCTGTACCGTGAAGTCTGGCGTAGTCAGCACTTGCCCCTGGGTATTCGGAGCTGTAAATAATGGTACCTGCCCTGAAACCAGAGCACCAAGGGCATGGGAGAATAAGGCAAGTCGTTGAGTAACTGCAGCGGGAGCTCTTCCACAACATCCCTGTGTCACTCCTGCCACTTGTTATGGGGAGAAAGCTAGCCCAGCTCTGCCAAAATAAACTTAACAACATCCCAGACGTTCCTCTTGCTGCTGTGCAGTGACACTCGCTACCAAAACCTGGGTAGAAAGCCTGGTTTGTAGGTGCTTGTATAAATCCCAGTAATTGATCTTTGGTCAAAGGAAAGCAAATGACAGTCCTCTTTTAACAATAGCGAGTCTTTTCTGGCCTTGTGACAAGTAGTGACAAGTCCTTGAAAGGGAACAGGGAAGAGCGGGAACCTGGCACAGACACTGTGAGGGGGGAGTGGGGGAATGTGCCTATCCAGTGGATTGCTGCCCTACCGTGTTGCAAACCGGTGCTCAGCACCCATCTTCCAGGTGTTCATCTCACCAGCAGCTTTTGCTGCTCTGAGGACCGCAGGAATTTAATTTCAGGCTGGTGGTTGTTGTGAGCCTTGTCATCTGCTCTGTAAGAAGAGGTGGGATAATCTCCTGGTTATTTCTGATCAGCTGTAATGCTCTTCCTCTCTCCTCAATAGATGCCGCCTCCCTATGAGCATGCTCTGAGGCATCCCCCAGCTTTCTCAGGAACAGTAATAAGCTCAGAGACCTTGGACAGACGTGGTGTGCCAGACCCTTTCCAGGCCCCTCTCAGCTACCAAACTCAGCGAAACACAGCCGTGTAAGGCCTCGGCCTCAGCGTACTGCTTCCTCCCTTGGTGTCAGCGACAAAAGTGCCTGTGACATCGTTCTCGTCCGCAGGGAACAGCCAAACATCAGACCTTCACCCAGATTCGCAATCAGCAGAGACATAGAGAAGTCAGAACCCAGCCAGCAGACATGTCCCTCCTGCAGCACAGGGACAACCACGGAGCCACTGCCAGGTATTGAGCTCTGAGCAGAGCAGCCAGGGACGTCTGTTCGCTCTTCTCTGGCAAATGTACTGTTACCAAAGGTGATGGACCAGCTGCTTGTTTCTACACAAGGGGCAAAGCCAAGGTGAAGGTCTGCTCAGCCAGAGCTCCTCCAGGCAGCTGGCGTGTATCATACCTCTGTGAGGCAAGCACTGCCAGCCGTACCAAGGATCAGACCTCAGACAGCGGTTGTGTTGTGCTACTTCACTTATTTCTTAGGTTATAAAATGTTTTACTTTATTGGTGTATTGGCTATCAGGTGGGAATCCTCAGCTGTGAGCAGAACAAATCCACATCAGAGCATTGCTGTGTGCTCTTGCAGCAATGGTCCTCTGTGACCAAGAGCAATTTTGTATGGACTTCAGATAAAGATTTGGAGAGGTTCCAGGGGTTTTATTGCCTGCTGTATGCAAATACGGACCAGCGAGATGAACCGTGTGATGGGATATGCAAGCTGGGAAAGGACAGGACAAAATAGCTTGTGGTCTCCATGAAGAGCATAAAGCAAAAGTGGACATGTGTGCCTGACCCAGGTTACCTAGTTGTCTTCTGCAGAGCAGACAACCTAATAATGTCAACACTGGTGCCCTCACACCACCAATTTTGATAACCTGTTTTCTACTGCAGAGCCAATGTTTCAAATTGTTTACAAACTTCAGATAAAATGAGATCAGTTTGGCCACAGGGCATTTGGGCTCCTTCTTTTTGAGTGATGTAAGCTTGAAAATGTCACAGAATGACTCAGGGAAGACAAAAGGAAAAGTCTTCTGGATTATGGCTTTATGATACACCTCCAGCTACGGAGCTTCAAATACCACCCCAGACTTGTGCATCTTACGAAGCACTCTAACATTAGTCATGAGTTAGCTTTACGAATGTGAACTTGCCTCACGTGACTAGTAAATGGAACGCTTTCAGGTAGAGGTGAGTTACATGATAGAAGGAAAAATCTAGCTGCCTGGGATGCAGAGTTCAGTGCCACGTGGAAAAGGATCTGTTCTGCAGTATTTTGAATTGAGATACAAATATAACAATGTCTAAAAAATGAGTAAAAAATAGATAGAAGGAATTACTGGTGGGACAAGTACTGACATCAGAGTGATTGTAGAGAGAACTCATCCAGTGGCACAACAGAACAGGTTCTCCAGAGGAAGGTGGCTCCAGATACTACAGGAACATAAGTAACACTTTCTATGAACAGTCAAGACCTTTAGTGGCCCCACAGCATTTATTAAACACTCTTACAAATACTGGCAGGTGATTCCAGTGCCCGAACACTGGCCACATGTGCTTTAGGCGCAAGAAAACAAAGTCCTAAACTGGTATCTTCAGAGCTAGAATATTCTTGACCTCAGATGCCAGTCCAGCTGTAGTGGTCTGTCCCAGCCGCTCCTTCCCATCTGACCCTGTGTGATACAGGAGGCTCAGAGCATGGTGACCAGTTTAAAGCTTCCTACTTCTGTGGTAGGGATAACATTGATAAAGGTTTTATAAAGAATTGCCCCTTTGGGTAGATGACAGATCACTTCCCTGCTCTCACTGCTGCGGGGCAGGGGTATATAGACCTCTTTGGTGTATCTCACAATCCCATCCTCCAGGGCGTAGAGTGTCTTGTTACGGCCCATCCCCACCTGGAAAAGGATGAAGAGTGTTAGAAAGGAAAGGCTGGAGGTCCACCACTAAAGCAGATCTGATCATTGGTCTGCTTCATTTGATATCCTAGCTTCAACAGCATCTGTTGCTTTGTATTTTAAAATAAAACCACACTACTTGCATCCAGCTATCAGTATACAATGGTGCTCCTTACAAGGGAGGAGATACTCATTCCACCCTGAAGCACAAGCACCCAGTCAGGTTACAGAGGTGTTTTGGGATATCCATAACTTCCAGACCTTTCCTGAGTCACAGGTGTGACTCTGAGCAGGCTCTGTGACTAAGAAATATCAGGTAATGAAACCCAATTCCAGGATTATATAGAATATAGGGAAGAGCATTAAGAATGAGCTTGAAAGAGAGGAGACACTGAGCATGTGACTCTGTTGTGGGCTGCTGTTATCTGAGAACCAAGGAAGAGATAGAAAACAACTTACGTGAGCCCCTGGATGCCAGCGTATCAACCGCTGTGTAGCTAAAATGTTGCCTGCATGCACAAATGCACCTGCAATAGAGTGACAGAGTCAGATTGCAGGGAAATGGAGCTCCCCAAAGCCCTGGCAGAACACAAATGGTTCCAGGACTTACAAAGCACAGCTTTCTGTGGCAATTTTCTAAGGAAAAATTACTTCAAACGCTAAAAGCATCTAAAGAAAAATGCTGTTAGCAGGAAATAAAGGGCAATTCATATACAATGGTAAAAAAGCAATTCTAGTCTTTGAAAAGGTTACTTCTAGGGTACAAGGCATTTTCTGGTTGTTGAAGGCATTTGTTTTATTACCTTTTACATCACTATGTTTTCATCAGCAAAGCTAGTAATTATTAAGTGCTCAGCTGCAAGAATCTGTACTTTGGCTCCTGCTAATCCTCATAATTCTCCCCCTTGTAAACATCTAAAATGCCCAGCTTTTCAACACAGCGTGGGGGGAAAGTGCACTTAAGTTATTAGGTGTCCCACAGCGTACCCTCCTCCCAGGCACTCCAGAGAGGCAAAGTTAGCATCAAAGTACATTTTCTGTAGGCAATTTCAGCTGGCTGCTTGCGGGCCCATCTGGGAGGGAGGCTGACTCACCCTGCCCTCCCACCAGCTATCCTTGATCATGAGGTTTCACTGAACCTCCCCTTTCCTTTCTCTTGGAAGAGTGCCCTTGGCCACCTCCCACTGAAATGCTCAACAACTGACACCCATACCAGGGGAGAAGCTGTGAAGAACCCAACAAAACGCAAGGAAGACTCAGCAGATACTCAGACCTACCTTCTACTTTTTTGTATCCGTAGCGCTTCCCAGGGCTGCGGCCACCTAGGTTTTTTGAGCTGCCCCCAGTTTTCTTAGAAGCACATCTGATGGCAACCAGGCTTGTTTGGGGAGTAGTTAGAACTAAGTTGGGAGCAAGAATAACAAAAATGTCAGCTGAAAAAAACTAATACACACACTTTCTTTTTTCAGATGTAAAGGATGTCAGTTAATACAGGCTTTAAAACTAAATACAAAAGCAAGCTCTGAGGGAAAAAAACTACTTCAAAGATAAATCATAATTAGACCACCATGGCCTAAGTCCATCCCCTGCAGAGAGGCCACATCTCAAGTACTGCTGCCACCCAGCAAGGAATAAAACCCTTGGCAACAATGTTAAAGGACATACACAAATTCCTGTTTCAGCAAGGCCTTGTAAAACGTGGTACAGACATTACCGGTTGCTGTGGATTGGCCTTATATTGCTTTGAAAAAAGACAAGGTGTGATCTGTTTCAGTTTCCCCTTCGATCGAATAGCATTTACTTACACAGTAATATATTGAAATCCTACAAATGAAAAGACTCCAATTCAGGACAATATATAAGCATATATAGAATTGCTATCCTGAACATGCTAATTGAACCATTTTGTGCAAATCCTTGTGTTATAATCAGGACAAGTCAAGGGAAAGAGAAAATAAAATCAGTTGTTACAGACACTGATTTTCTCTGGAACACAAAATATCATTCATACCACAAACTGCTTCCTTAAGCAAACAAAAGACACTGACAGAAAACACACACGTTTTCTTATCAAGAAAGCTGACCCTCTCATGAACTTCTCTCTGTTAAAAATGACTGAGCTATAATTAGTTCTTAAAAAGCTCTTCAATAGCTCCTTCCATGCAGTTAGCAGGCAAATCCAATTTTTCTGAATCCCTCTATTTAGCCTCTTAAGCAGCAGGTTAGTACAGAAGAGTGGTTATCATAACATTCTCATTTCCTTAACCTGAGTAAAACCACTGGATTAATTTAATCTTAATTAAATTACCATAGATACTCAGTGAGCTGGAAATATTGTTGGGAAAAGTGTAATTGCTCTACAAAGAGCCATTAATTTCAGGAGCTTACCCATTAAGTAAAAGAAAGGCTCTGAGACTTGACAAACTACAGGGAGGTAGGCAAAGATGAACAATAGTTACAGTTTCATTTATGCAAATTCTACAATGTTATAGTCCAATTAACTTTTATAAAAAAAACTCCAACGGGGTGATTCCAGGGCTACATTTTGTGTTGCATGAAAGCAGCTTGCTAACAACAACAAAAAACCCTCAAAGCATCAGACATGCAGGGAAAAGTGATTATCCAGACTGAGACAGAGTTTGTAATTGACTGAAGTCACGCTGGAAATCAGTGGGAAAACTTCACAATTCTGACGTCCCACCAAAGAAGCCGTGAGGATATTTCTGCCTGTAACTACTAGATTAAAAAAAAAAAAAAAAGGGTATTTTTAAAGCCTCCCGACTATTGCACTGCGCAAGGAGAGAGCAGCACCCCTCGCTGTTTAGTCTCTACCTATCGCACACGAATACTGTTTTTCCAAAGATGAGGTTTTTTTCACTATGAGGGCAACCAAGCAGCAGCACAGAGAGGTTATGCAGTCCCTATCCCTAGAGGTCCCTACCCCGAGCCGCGGCCTGAGGTAAAGGCGAACACCTCGACCCCGAACTACCGGCAGGGACCTTCCCCGGGGCACCCCCTCCCGAGCTCAGCCTCCCACCCTACGGCCGGACCCCCACGCAGAAGGTGAAGCTGGAGATGACGATAACCCTTCACTCACACAGCCGCCTCACCGCCGCCATTTTCCCTAACGCCTCTTCCTCATCCGGTGGGAGGGGCGGAGCGCGCGCGGCTGGCGGCGGTTGGCCCGAACGCGCGCGCGCGTTCGGGCCAACCGCCGCCAGCCGCGCGCGCCTTTGGACCAACCACCGCGAGCGCGAGCTTCCCCTCAGCCAGGCGCCCGTCCCGCTCTTCCCTCAGGCGCCCGGGGGCTTTACCTCAGGGGAATGCGAGATGGCAGAGAGCGAGCCGAGGTCTGAGGAGAGCGATAAGGAGGAGCTGCCTCCTTTAGCCTTCCTGTTGCAGCACTCGCCGTCGGCGCGGCCCCCCGGCAAGTTGGGTCACCGGCTGTCCTCATCTTCTGCTCCCAAGCCAGATAGGGAGGCAGGGGCGGTTGTGGTGCTGAGCAGTGGGAGCGAAGATGAGGAGGAGGAGGTGGAGGAGGTCGTCCCTCTGTCTGAGAGGATGAAGAGGAGGATGAAAGCAAAGAGGGAGGCGGTTTCTAAGCCCCCTCAGCCGGGCGGTGGGGATGCTGGCCTTCGTGCTAGGGGTGACCTGTTGGCACCTGGCAGCAGAGGGCCGAAGGAAGCCCTGGTGTCGACTGGAGATGTGTCTTGTGGCAGCCAAAATGGCACGCGTGGTGCTGAGTGGCCCTCCTTGTGCCCGCTGCCAGCCTCTCAGTCTGACTCTGCAGACCACCCTCGTAGGCCCCTGGTAAGCGGAGCAAGCCCAGAAACATCCGCCTCTCCCAAGAAGCCAAAATACAGTCAGAAGGAGAAGGAGGTAATCTGCCAGGCTGTGTGGCAGAGGAGGAAGGAGCGAGAAGCACGGAGGAGGCAGCAGGAGCAGGAAAAAGAGAGGAAGAGAGCCCTTGCCAAGATGCTGAAAGCTCAGCGACCCGGGGAGTGCCAGAAATACATAACAGTGGTGCTAGATCCAGGTGCTTGTCCTCACAGCCTGCATCTGCCTTATAATGGCTGTTGTCTCCTCTCTGTGGAGGCCTGACCCATGCACCAATTTCAGTTCTCTTACAGGTAGAAGGTGGTGGACAGATCCTTAGTGCTTTGCAGGCTGCAAATTACTCCTGTGTGGTTGAGAATCAGGCTGTTCCCTGCAGCATCACCTGGAGGAGAAAGACTGTGTCATCTCAGGTGTGTGAGCAAAATCTCAATGTTCTTATCCTTTTCTTCCTCTGTTATTTGCACTCATTAGTAATTGTATTTAGCAACCCAAGTAAACACCCTCTAATCTTCTCCCTGCCTCAGAAGTCTGAGTGGGAGCACTGGTTTGAGTGAATTATAAACAGACTCTTGGTCTGGCTGTTTGTTTTCATATCTGGACAGATGGAAGAAGGAGATGAATGGGCAGAAGAACCAAATGTCCTGGTTCTGCTTCGCTTGGAGGAGTTTTTGTCCATGGTTCACAACTACAAACAAGTAAGAGTGCTTATGACTTTTGTGCTCTCAAACATGCCTTGCTGTGGTGTTTGTCATCCCTCTTCACAGCAGGAAGGTTTTGATGTGGGATGGAGCCATCGTTTCAGTAAACCAGAAACCTGGTTTTAGAAGCCATTAATGGATCAAAACCACTAGGGCTGTGTAATACAAAGTTCTGACAAGCTTTCTTTCCTAGTTACAATTTTTCACAGATTTTTGAAGAGGTAACATTGTCAGACCAAGTGGGATTATTTTTTATTCCTTTCTGCTGTAACTTTGTACCAGAACAAGTGTTGCCTGCTTGCCCCTGGACAGACTTTTTCATCTGCAGACCCAGCTGCAGAATCAGAGCCATAGCTTGCTGCACTTGCATGTGTGCCTCAGAATGGTTTAACTCTTTTTTTCCGTTGATCTTTGCAGGAAGCGCAGGGCCGTACAGAAGGAGAAAAGGAGACCCTACAGACCTATGTAGCTCACGTAATGGAGAAAATCCCTGGGAAAATTCTGGCACTGGCAGCAGTTGGAGTAGAAAATTACTTCAGGTTAAACTTTTTTCCCTCCAAATATTTCGTGTTGTCTCTGGCCTTGAAAAATGCCATAGGTGTTTACATTAATTCCTTCTAGCAATGACTGGAGCATAAGAAGAATTCCCACCCAGAACTGCTCCACTATTTGTTATAGAGAAACAGAAGCAAAGGTCCATCCAGCCTGTCACCACAGTGACCAATGGGAAATACCTGGGGAAGAGCATGAACTCCCAGTCTTACATTACTCTTCTTAGGTCTCTCAGAGTTCAGCCAAAAAAGAGACTGCGACAGGCAGCAGTGAGTAGAAAACAAGAAGAGGAACAGAGAAAATGGAGAAAAAAGCAAGTTAAGGATTCAGGCCTGGAGATAACTAGAATGGACATGGAAGAAGTGAGTAGCTTTAAAACAGGCATGCAGCCATCATCTCTTGTTGTCTGCCATTGTTTGAACATTTGATGCAATCATACACTTTCTTGGATGGGGGGATTCAGCCTTCGTTAGTCTGTGTGTCTGTGGACAGAGCTCTTGGGGTTCAGTTCCCCACTGCTCGTGTACACACCTCCTCTCCCATGGACTGACATGTCTTGTTCACCTTGATTCTGATGTCAGTCTCAGTCAGCATCTCTCACCCTCTGTGGCCTGCTGGCAAAGCACATCAGTGCTGCCCTGGGCTGGGTGACCCACCTGTAATGAGAGTCTGCCACTGAGAGCTGTGGGAGCTGAAATGGTGCTAAACTGGTATTAACAGGCAGGAGACAGGCTGCCCCTAAATACTTAAGTGCCTTAAATTAACTGTTCCCAAAATGGGGAGAGGGTGGATGTTCTTGTCCTATAGCAAGATGTTGTGACCCTTTTTTGTTTCAGACAAGAGTGGGATTTGATGTGCCAAGATTAATTGTTGCATTTGTTGTTTCCAATGATGTTTACAGGCCTTGGTGGATCTGCAGCTGTGCAAACAAGTCCAAGTCAGCTTTTTTGAGAGCTGGGAGGACCTCGGAGAATTTGCCACTATGTTCACAAAAGCTGTAGCTGAAGCACCATTCAAGTGAGTAAGCAGATGAGGTTTGGTCATACCTTCTTTGGAGAGGCTGCACTGTCACAGTTTCTGGGAGGGAATAGCAGGTACGCGGCTGCACTTCAGTACAACCCAGTATAATGGTTTTTAAAGGGACCGGCGACACAGAGCAGCTGCTAGTGCAGCTCCTTCAACGCAGGGTTAGTTCTTGGAAACTGAGGTCCTGCCTGGGGAGGGGTGAGGACAGACCCTGATTTCACGTTGGAGTTTCACTTAACATCAAGCAAAGGTCTTGTTCTCAGTCTGATTTTAGGAGTGGGAAGGGAATGCAAGGAGGATTGGGCTCTTACAGCACCAGCTTTTCTTCTTCAGTATGTAACCAAGAGAGACGTTACGGAGGGTGAACCGTTTAGCTGCTTCCGTTGATAAGGAAGGACAGCAGTGTGTTAGCAATAGCTAAGAAAACCATCGTGTGCAGTCTCACACAGTCCTAGCATTCCTATCACAGCAGATGCTGTATTTTACATCTCAGCCATGAGACGAGATGAGATGTCGTTAAAAATGACATATAAAAGTGTTTTATTATGGTTGACAGTCAGAAAGTGAATTCTTGTTTACCACTTTGTATGCGCATTGGCTTGTGTCAGGATTGCTCCTGAGTACAGGATTGTTTCTTTTTCAGTAGGAAATCTGGGTCTTAAACAAGGGAATTGGTAATGCATGTAAAGAAAATAGGGTCAAATTTTTAGCATCTACTTTGATACCAATGGTGTCTATAACAGCACAAAGTGAGAAATGGCTCTCTGTCTTCTCTCTCTGGCTATGTGACAACAGATGCAGTGATAGGATTTTCTTCATAGCCTCATTGTCTCATTTTCTTTCCCATCCTTTGTTCTCCCTAGGCGAGAGCGAGAGAAGACAGGGTTCTCCTTCTACTTAGAGAAGGGGTGGTGCAGAGGGGTGAAGGTGGATCCTTCCGGGAAGGGTCTCTTGGAAGTTTGGAAGAGGCAGATACAACAATTTAACCGTGTTAGCCTCAAGATGGCTGAGGCTATTGTGTCTGCCTACCCTTCTCCTCAGCTTCTGAACCAGGTGAGGATGCCTCGGGAATGCCGAGTACTGTGTCCAGCCAGCCAGCTAATGTAAGGAGTGGAAGAAATCATTTAACTGGTATTAAATTTGACACAATGATTCTGTATGAGCTGTTTAGTGAGGCAATGAAGGAACCAATTCCCTGGCACCCATTGCTTTGGCTTTACAGAGCAGAGTACTGAGGGAGCAGTATTGGTTCTGCATCAGCCTGTAAGCTCACAAACGAGATCTGAGAAGAGACCAGGTGAAAAATGAGCGTACATTGTGAAAGGGTAGAGCAGTCACAGGTGCATAGCTTTGATTATGTTTTTTGAGCAATGGATGCAAACGGATGATACTGTTCCTTTGTGTTGCTTTTAGGCCTATAACAGATGCTCCTCAGAGCAGGAGCAGGAAAACATGCTGGCTAATATCCCCGTGTGCCACGGTGATGGTGCAACAGCCACCTCCCGGCGGATCGGACCAGAACTCTCCCGACGAATCTATCTGCAGATGACTTCCCACAATCCTGATCTCTATTTGGATTCCACTCGGTAGCCCCAGGGAATGAGGATTTTACTGTTTGCCTGGTCTAGGTATTCAGCTTCCTTCTGGAAAGAAGTGCTTAGATACCAAATACAGTCACTGATCCTAGCTTAAAGACTTAAAAGACATTTAGACTTTATTGTAGCAGGAGGTTGGATAAAATTGCTGAGTGGCTGGAGTTTACACAAGAAAGATAGTGAACATCTTCCCTAAGAGCATAAGTTGGACATGGCTTATAGTACTGATAGTTGCTTTTATTTGTCTTCCTAGAAAATAAATATTTTTGAATAATAATAATCTTTGCTTCTTAACAAGCCGTCTTGAATACAGACAGATATGTGATCTGTTGAAAGGAATACTTTCTACTGCTATCCTAAACTGCAGGTAGTTCTCTCTCCAGTGTGAAAAATCCTAATGCTAAAGCAACATGGTGCTGCCCCCCCCAGCACCCAGCACCTGCTCTAGTGAGGTGGAAGAACTTTACCTCACAAAATAGACACTCAGTTTTCCGCTGTGGCAGATGGGAATGAGTAAGACTAATTTTCAGATATAAATTTAGACTGCCCTGATTCAGTCTCCAGACGGCTTAATCTACAGAGGGTCTTGAAATCTGATTACATGCACTGGAATTATGAGGTCTAAACAGTTGGCAGAAAAAGCTTTCTTTTAATTAGATTGGGGAACATGTTTGCCTGTCCACGAAGCCATGAGCACTTGTGTGCACGCAAGCGACAGCAGCGCTTCCCGAGATGTGTGCCGAGAGTGAATTAAACTGCATCCAGTGTGTGGAAGTTACCCTTTGGAACCGTGCTGCCTCGAATGAAAAAATACCTGCCCGCTACGCTAGCTTCAGGCATTCAGCAGGAGTCCTCGCCTGGCCAGTGGCGCGCTTCTGACCTGAATTGATAAATCTTATTAGCCTGGCATTTGCAAACTTAAGCAGCACTCTCCTAGATGGCAAAGTAGCAGACTCCTGCCAGACACTGGCAGGAATGTCTGCAGAGAGGAAATGTTGCTTTGAATGTTGTTTGCTGTTTCTCTGAACGTTTCTGGATAGTAAGCAAGGACCTTTTAAAGAATGTGATGAGTTAGATACCAAAAGCAAAGCCTAAAGCTGTTTCAAGGAAGCTCGGGAAACACATGTACTGCTAAGCCAGAGATAGGCAGCCTTTCCTTCCTTTTATCTGATATTCATGCTGTCACTTTTTTCTGTGTGGTATGTGGGGAACCACAGTCTTATCATTAGGTTACAGAAGTGGGAAGGCTTACTGCTTCAGTGATGACCTCGGCATGAAATGCTATACATTATTTCCTCGTGGCACTGCTCCTATCAGCAATCATCCCTGGTATTAGAAGAGAGGGAGCGATTCTGGTGGCTAATGTAGGATGTCTTAGTGGAGTTGGTAGTGTATGGATATTCTCTGCAACCTGCACCTAACAGCATTACGTGTACACTTCATTTTAGTACTTGCAAAGCCCTTCAGGATGTGACAAACTTCTGTTTGGTTTTCTCTGTAAGGAAATTATAAATAATTCATAGTCCTTTGTACAGGCGAGTTTTCTTCTCTAGGTGCAAGCCTCCAAACCTCCCAGCCTTCCCAAGAGCCCCAAGGCGAAGCCCTCTTCTGCCTGCCCACCCACCTTCAGCGCGTGACGCTGCCACAGTGCCACCCAGTGCTGTGTGCCACTGCTGCAGGTGGCAACTGGCAGCCAACTCGCCCGCTGTCTGTCCGTGGGTTTCGGACACCCTCCTCTTGTTGCGCACACAAAACCAGCCTGCAGACTGGCCAGAAGCCCTTTCTAAGCTGTCGCCGCTTTGTTGGCAGTAGCTGGTTAAAATTAAGTGTCCTCAGTAATCATTTTTGGCTGTTTCTAAAGGACCTAATTAAAATTAAAACTGCATTAGCAATATAAACATCCAGTTCAGACAAATTGCTGCGAAAACTGTTGTATTGAAAATTTTCAGCTCCTTTCAATAGTACATCAGCTTCTTCGCTCCAACATATGGATGCGCAGCCATCCTACACACTTGTAATTGGTCCTGGAGTGGGCCTTAATGTATTATTCCCATACAGCCATATCACCAATTTCAGCACAAATAGAAATGACAGCAAGGAATGGATATGTATTAAAAACCTTCTACCTCCAGGACAGAGCTATAGCTAGGCAAGGGCCGGTTTTTCCCACTCCTATAGATTGGCAGCTTTCTGTGTCTCACAATCTAGGTAAACAGCCCTTGGAGGTAAGAGGTGTTAACAACTTTAAGGTAAAGTGGGCAAATAATGGGAGTTACAGGCCAACTGCGAAACATGCACAGCAAAGATGATCTGAACAATAACTGCTCTGTGTGGAGTGGACCAGCAAACCAATGCTGCCTGATTAAAAGCAGTTTCATCAGAACACAATTCCATAGGAATTCTGGCTGCATAGATGGTGGAGGGAGATGCTGACGAAGCAAGTGCCCATCCAGGACAATCACTGCTGCGAGTTCTGTTGTAGCATATTTTGCAGGGTTTTGTGGTTTTGCAGAGCGGCTAACACGTCCTCGTAGAGAGTGTTCACGCTGACGCACAGAGGTTGGTGTTGCAGCTCTGTCAGCTTGCAGGCGGCCAAAGTACAGAGGACGCACAGCAGCACGAAGAGCAGGACCCGCAGCACCGACCGCGACCAGGAGTGCTTGTGCCGGGGTGGCTGAGGGGGACGAGAACTGGAGGCGGGCTCTGTAACGAGAACATTCACAAGACAGAGAAGGCGAGGAATTAATGAAATATCTTTAACAGTCTACATTCAGAAACAAGCTGTTCAGGTAATGTATGTTAGCCTGTGCTGCAGTTGTCTTTTGTTGTGAATTTTCATCACTTAACTCTGATTAATCAGTAGATGCGCAGGATCTAACTGTTCAGGATGAAAAGTTTCAGATTTAGTTTCATGGGCAGCAGTGAAGAGGGTATAAAGCACCTCTGTGTTGCACAAGATCTGGTTTTGCACATATAGTTCAGTACACTTAAAAAGAAATGAGTGGAGGGAAGTTCTCCTTAGGAACAGTCGAAGAACTTTCCGAATCTTGTAGCTCAGCAGTTCATCAGGAACAGAGACAAAGGGGAAAAGGGCACAGCAGTAGAGCTTATTAAAAGTCTTACCAGTTCCCTCCCCACTCCCACCATCTCCCAGTACCTGGGCTGCATAAAAGCAAATCTGGCAGCATCGAAATGTGATGAAGATGAAATCCGATGCAATCCCACCCAAAATGGATGCTACTTACTTCGGGCCTGCACTGTTTCTTTTTTAGTTTTCTTTTCCATCTCCTGTTTTGCAGCTTTCTGAGCATCATACTCCCGCCTTCTGCGCTCCTTTTCTTCTGCCTTCTCTCGCTTCCTCAGTTCCCTCTCTTGAGCCTCCTTTGCTCGTTGTTCTGCTTCACGCTTCTTCTCCATTTCTGGGGATTAATAGGAAGTTTTTTCCTTTTATGTAAAGGGTTGTCATTGCCTTCTTTCTTATTACCTGCCAATCTGTTCCCAATTGGAATGAGGAAACCAATCCAATAACCACCTTTTTTTTTTTTCTTTTCTTTTCTTTTAAATATTACACACCTTGCACTTTGCTCCCTCAGTATTAGGCTTCCCCTAAAATAAATCTTGTGCTGTTCTTTCATATTTTTTATAGGTAACCTACAGCATGTTCCGTCTAGAGATCTAACTGTTATTCAGGCAACAAATTGCATAGTTATCCCCCACTATCTTTCTTCCTCCAGCCCTTCTACCCTACTACTCCCTGAGCCCCCAGGATTTTGATAGTTACAAGTATTTGTTAGATGGCAATTTGTTAGATGGCAATCAGTATGTCTGGGCGTGTAAGAGAGATCAAGAACAGTCCTCAGCCGACAGCACGTGAGGGCTCTTTGTGCTCACCTCGCTCTGCTTGGAGCTTCCGCTGCCGTTGTCGATCCTGCTCAGACTGGATCGCTTTCATGTGCTGCAGCACCTTCAAGGTCCAAGAAAACACCCTGAGGTCTCTGCAGAAGGCTCATTGCACAGTCAGTTCAAAACAGAACAGCTGGAGCGTAGCTGGGGCTGACCACCAACCCTGACCTACCCCTACAGGTATGGCTCTGAAGAGAAAGACAGCTCGCAGCTTCCCGCATGCATCTTTGCAGTTAAGAAACAGATCTTTCCGTTAAAATACAAACATGGCAAACTGGTGCTAGCCAATAGAGAGGATCACAGAACACTTCTGTTTACA
Source organism: Haliaeetus leucocephalus (assembly GCF_000737465.1). NCBI lineage: Eukaryota > Metazoa > Chordata > Aves > Accipitriformes > Accipitridae > Haliaeetus > Haliaeetus leucocephalus. The sequence continues at coordinate 183,500 of NW_010973093.1, read as the reverse complement.
TGAGCCTACAGTTTGCCAGAACTTCTCCAGAGATTTTTGTACTCTGGACTATAAGCCTAGACATGGGTTATTTTGTCTGATTATGCCCCACTTCTTAGCAATCAGCATTTAGTCCTCTCTTAACTCCATTACTGGAAGAGAATCCTACTCAGCCCAGTGTTTGCTTTCTACAGGCACAGAAGCAGGGAAGTGTGCAGTGAACCTGCACCTCACTGGCTGAAGAAACTTCACGCTGCTGCAGCAGCCACCCAGCTTGCTGAGCAAAAAGAGGGAAAAACCACTGCTGACAAAGCCAAGTAAGGAAAAAAAAGAATAAAAGCAGATTCCTTACCTTGACAGCAGCCTGTTTACACTGCTTTTCATCCAGACAGTCCCCTGCTACTTTAGCCAGGACGGGATCCAGGGGATTGTCCTTCAGATCCAGCCACTTCAGGTTCTGCAGAAAGGAACGATAAAGGGGAGGCTGTAAGAGCACAGTAGTCTTGTGATTATTTAAGAGATCCAAAGCAGAAGCAAACTACTTGGTTTCCACATAAATGAAACAGGTACGGAAGACAAGCAGAGAGCTTGAGCAGAGACGTTTTCGATAGATGTGAAAGAATTTCCACTGAGCTGTGGTGCAGAGCCAGCTGAATTTTGGAATGGGTAGTCAGCAGGATGGATGCTTTACCAGAGAAATCAACTTGAGAAGGATCACAAGACCCTGGGCTGCATCCCAAAGCTTTACGTAACTGCCCAGCAAACAGTTTTACCTTGAGCTGTGCAAAGCTGACTGGCAGGGTGACTAAACGGTTGTTCAGAAGGTCCAGGTGCTGCAGATTGACCAGGCGGCCAAAGTCCAAGGGCAGCTGTTGAAGCCGATTTTTACTCAAATCCAGTTTCACCAGATGCATCAAACTGCAGAAGTCTGACTAAAACCCAAACATAAACAAAACCCAGGAAAAGCTTGTCAGCACCTTTATGGAGGAACCTCAGCGGGGAGTACGTGGAGATAGCCTGCACCTTACATAAAGACACAAATCCTTAACTTACCCCAGAACTGTGGTGGAGGAAAAATCACTCTCCTCCTTTGCCTCGGAAGATGGGGGTGGAAAACAATGGGATGGATAAGACAGACAAGACTGACAAGGTGATGTGTGGCAATACAACAGAAACAACCCCGAGTCTCCACTGTTGCTGAAACTGGTCTGTGTTCACGGGGGGATCCTCTGGCAGGGAGATACTGTGATCTCCAGGCAGTGCAAGCCTCTTCTCTCTCCTGCCTCAGCCAAAACTACCACCAGTACCGACCCATCACTGACAGCAGAGTCATTCAGCCACCCCAGGAGGAGGAAAGTGCCAGTTCCAAACCTCCCGATGAACCTTTACTGAAGCACTAGTTATCTTTTCTAAATACTTCCCAGCAGACTCATCCCCACAAAGGCTCTCTAGCACCTTACCGGCAAGGAAATGAGGTTGTTACAGGACAAATCCAATATAGTAGCTTTTGGAAGAGCGGCCTGAAAGAGAAAAAAGCACTAAATCAACACCGGGGTACACTCGTACCCTCCTGACACCTGCTAGCTTTGCCTCAAGTCTCTGCGGTTTCTCCCGCGTCAGTCTGTCCACCCCCCCCCGCCACTGCCTCCGAGGTCACGTCGTATCTTGACTGCTCTCTGGGTCTAAAGGCAGTACAGATCCCCAGATAGATGTGAGCAGCGGCGTCATATCTTGATCGGTTTCTGGCTCTAAAGGCAGCAGGGATCCCGAGAGCTGTGAGCAGCGGCTCATACACCCTCCCCTCCGCCGTTTTAAACACCCGCAGGCCAGGTCACAAACACCTCCAGCACACCTGGCTCCCCTGCGCACCCCCCTTCCCAAGGACCGAGCTGGCAGAGCCGGCCCCGGGGCCGCGGCCCCGGCCCCGGCCCCGCCGGGCGGCCCGCGGGCCGGACGCTCACCAGCTCCCGGACCGGCACCTCGTTGAGGTCGCAGAGGCTCAAGTCCAGCTCGTTGCCGTCCAGTTTGTCCTTCAGGCTCGGTCCCTTCCCGCCGCCCCGCGACATGGCCGCCGGCACCGTCGTCGGGCTCCTCCGAGGGCCGGTAACAAGGGGCCGCGGGTCGGGCCGGGCGGGGGCGGCTGGGCCCGGCCCCGCCACCCACTTCCGCGTCCACGTCCGCGCGGGGCCCGCCAGCCG
>NW_010973093.1:176815-181163 GCF_000737465.1 Haliaeetus leucocephalus | reverse complement strand
TTCGGCGTCTGCTCTGCGGCCTTCTGCGTGAAACGGCGCGGGGAAAGGACAGAGATCGCTCCGGAGATCAGTGGGGGTCACGTCCACTCGTGTCACCCGTCACACACGACCCCACGAAAAACCGACCGCTGATAATCCCGACAGGAACGCAACAACCGAGTAAGGTCTACCTCGTTTTACAACAGCAGATCCTGCGGCTTCGATCGCTTCGCAGGCTCCACAAGGAGGGCGCTGAATTCCCCTTTTTTGGGGGGGGCTGTCACGCCACCACATCTCTCTTCACGGGGATGAATCTGCAATTAATGTTATTAATGTTCCTGCTTTGATCCAAAGGCTCCTGTGCTGCCCGAGCAGAGCGCTCTCTTGTCTCCACTGACCCGCTGTGGAGAAAGTCAGGGAAAGAGAAAAGGAGCCTGGGGCAGAGCCAAATTAGTATTACTCGGTAATGGGATTGCAGCGAGCACTAACCTTGAATTTCCTGACCTCTCTGCAAACTGTGATGTACACAACCTTGCAAAGATGTTTTAACTCCTCTGGCACATCTACACCGTGGGTGCTTCAGTTAGATTTTAAGTTGCCAGTAGGTCTCTTCCAACACCCAGAGATCTGCGTTAGCTCCCCATGGAGGTAACCGGGACCACAGGAGTCTCTGAGCAAAGGCACCCCAAAACAGCAAATGAGGATTCGCCTCATAGAAAGTGTAACAAAATCTGCCTGAGGTTAATGCGCTCTCATTGAGGAGATTATAGAAGTTTCTCGGAGCAGGTTATTGTTCCTCCAACGGTGAGCTGAAGTTATGGAGCCCTCATTTGAGAAAAGCAAGATCTAGTTATGCAAGAACCTCTCCCGTCCCTCAGCTTTTCACAGCAATGTTTGGGGGGCAAGGAAGGGCCAGAGGACGACCTGCTCCAGGGACGGGTGGGAAAACCTCACGTTGCCAGATCTCCCCGCACAGACCCCAAGGGAGGAAACCGCTTGCCTGAGCCCCGCGTTACCCCGAGGCAGCGAGGGACTGGCGCGAGGTGCTGTGCAGCTGCACAGCCCCCTGCTCCCTTCCCCAGCTGGGAAGCACCACGTACAGTCCTGCTCCTGAGAGCAAAACCCTGAGGGGTTTTGGGGGGACCTGAGCAAGACCCTCTGCATCTCTGGAAAAGGGCTTTGTCCGTGCAGTGCTGCAGAGACTGAAATCTGCGCTTCTGGGTTTACAGGAGTCCAAGATCCTTTGGCTCTTAGTGGAAGGAAACAAGGGTATAGATCAGTTACAAAACCTACCTGCCTATTTGTGATTAACATGAAGGCAGATTTTTAAATCTTCATTAGAAGGAAATGATACCTTACTCAATGGTGTGTGAAGTGTTACTGGTTCAGCCTGCCTTTGCTTTGACAATCTTGAAGGGATGTACCCAAATGTCAAGGTCACATTAACTTCTGCCCAGTTCTTGGTTTAATACCTAACCGGGACTGACCCTGTAGGCTAATAATTGGAACGTGGGAAGATCAAACTGAAAGTCAGCTTTATTTTTATTTATTAATGGTGAGGAGGTTTTAGATCCCAGATGTTTTTTAATTGTTTTTTTTTTTTTCTCTGTGGTTATACAACACCGAGCACACTTTGATGTTCCTGATGTACAGACAAAGATAATTGCTCTGTGCTGAAACGGTGAAAGGACAACTTCTGGCCACGAATGTCATACAGCCTTACATCGTCTGTGGAAATGCATAAACTCACCTAGCTACTGATTTTACTGGGACTGACATGTAAATAGAGCTCCCGTGTGTGTCCAGAAAGTTCTCAAGCCTCCATGAGACAGACAAACCATAATGCGGGGCCAATTTGCACACTCTGCTAGAGGAAGGCTGCAAGAACATTTGCAAGAAGGGAGCAGGAACTGCTGAGGGAAGCAGGATGAACACTCCCAATCTAATCCTGATCTAACAGTCCTTAATGTGGCCTCGCAGATCGTCCCAGACCCTCTGCAGATCTCTGGCCTGCCTCACCCAGTGTCCCCTCTGCAGCCATGGCCAATTTTTCACATTTCAAAGACAAAAATCTCCCTTCCTCTACCAAAGAAAACACTGTCACTGCTGCCATCAAACAAACTCCTTGTGAACAAGAGGGAAACTGGAACTGGGGAAAATCCTTCCTGTTTCTAAAACCAAGTATGTAACACCAGAGGTCTGGCTGCAGTCAGTATTTCGCTATGCGGCTGTCTTATGAGTACATTTATGGCTTTGGTGTCTGTGTGGTGGTGCATTCTCCCCCAGGCCACTCTACAATCTCAGGAATTCCTGTTAGGCTTTGGCCTTTGTGTAATGAGTTGCGTGGTTAAGCATCCCTTGACTGTACAAGGAGCTCTTGCATGGCTAAGGCGCGGAGCGGCACTGACTGTACTAAGAATTCCTGTTGCCTGGCGGAGGCGAGGATCCAGAGCAGGAATAATTAGTCATTCCCTGACAGCCTTGGAACATCCCTTATCTGCACTGTAGCTCGAGTGAAACGGTACCAGTGTTACTGGAATTCTAGTAGCTTGCTGATGACTAAAGCAATTGTCTTGCCAACCTATAAACAGCGGTCCCAAGTGAGGCCCTTTGAGCTCTCCTGGACCACAGCAGGCTTCGACCAGCATCTCCCTCCAAGGGGGATGCCTCTCAGAGCTCGTAAACTCTCCGGTTTGTGAAAATTGGAGGACTGTCACTGAGAGCTGACGATGGGACCTGGGCTTATACCCTTCGCCCGTTGAGAAAATGCTGAGATATTTGGCATGAATATTTCACTGAACTCGAGGGTAATTTTTAATGAATATACCTTTGTTTATATATATATCTCTTAGTGTCTGGGTGCATGCATGTGTGAATTAACCCAAGTATCCTATAGCAAGTATAGTATAAATATTGCCCTTTTGAATCTATAACTAAATCATTGTTGTGATTGTAGTAAATTCTACTGAATCACTTTGTAAATGTTAAAATGATCAAATTCTGCTAAATCTTGTGATTCCCCTCAAGCTGTGAATGAACCTCAGACTGCTGCTATGCACATAATCCCTTTAGACATAAATCGTTGCCCAAGCCTGGGACTAGGAGAGGATCCAGCCGCACCTAAGCTCCATCAGGAGTTTAGAAAGCAAGGAGGTCTTCTCTGAACCTTGTGACTCAACGGGAGGGTCTCCCCTACCTTTTTACATCTCTGATCTCTGTGCAATTCTAACTTGATCTTCCTTTGCATGTTTCTCTCTTACCCTTTTGCGTGTTTGGTCTCTGTATAAATAATTCTAGTTTGATTCTAACTTGATTTTCCTTTGTATGTTTCCTCCATGTATTAAGTACTAGAGTGAACCTTGCCATCAAACTTTGTGAAGTGGTGCTTTTATAAATTCCGATTAAATCATTTTTGCTAACACCCTTGACGGTGATTCTTTAAGCGGTCCAAACCACTCATTTGCGACAGTCTGAGATTCACCGTTCCGAGGCCGATATCGATGCCCTTGATCATCAGCATCATTATGTTCGATGTGGTACAGACACACTGTGTCCAGACACACTGGACTCCAGCATCCACCCGGGCAGAGGTGCAAAACGGCAGCCAGCGATCACCCAGCAGGTCAGCGGCTGAGCCAGAAACAGCCCGCATCTCAGGCCAGCACTGTTTGGTTAATGCCTGTACAGTATTTAAAAGACAGAGATTATTTTCTGGGCTCAAATTTATACCCCAGCCCTTTCACAAGGATTAATTAACTTTTGGCCATTGTTGCAGGCAACGCCCAGAAAGGCTGTCACCCGTTTTACGCGGGGAACGATGTGCGTGTCACCTCTTCTCCTGCAGCATCGGTGCTGCTGCAGCGGAGCAGCACTGCTCCCATGGCCGGGTGCTCAGCAGAGCTCAGCACCGCAGGGCTCCTCGCCTGGGTGCCTTCCCCGGCCTCTGCCCTTAGGTGAGGGGATCGCAGCCTGCCTGGATCTGGAGTAGCTCTGCAGTCCCTAACTGGTCTCTCCTCCTCCCATAGCAGGGTACAGGCAGCCAGGGAGTGCCAAGAGCTGTTAGCGAGGGAGTAACTGTGATAACTCATTAAGTGGATAGGGCTGGAAATCAATTAGTGACTCACAGGGCTCAGGCACCGAGCAATACAGGTGGAGAAAAGCGGAGGCAGAAGAGTTGGGTTGTTCTGCGCCAAAGTCCGCCTCAGTTAGGGTGCGGGGCTCGTTTGGGGGGTGTGGACAGGCCAGAGTTTGGGGTGCAGTAGCAGCTGGGGTTGGGCAGAAAAAGGCTTGTTGGGGCAGTCCGGGGAAAAAAAAAGAGGAGATGGGGGCTGGCAGAGGATGGGGCAGGTGCCCTGGGGGGTCTGGTCTG
>NW_010973093.1:137357-176805 GCF_000737465.1 Haliaeetus leucocephalus | reverse complement strand
TGGGGGGGGTGGGGACTGGGGATGGGGGGGCTATAGAGGACAGGGGGCCGTGGGGAGAAGCGATGGGGAGCTATAGGGGATGTAGGGCTACGGATGAGAGGGGATGGGGGGCTGTGAGGGCAGAGGATGAGGGGGCTGTAGGGCACAGAGGCTGTAGGGACAGGGCTGGGGGCTCTAGGGGATGGAGGCTATGTGTGGTGGGGGCCAGGGGCTATAGGGCAGCTGCTGAGAGATGTGGGTGGCTGCATGCAGGGAGGGCAGGTTCAGCTGGAGGTTTCACTCTCAGCATGTGTCGCTGTCCCTTGGCTCCCCTAAACCCCCCCCGGAGTAGCAGAAGGCAGGCGGCATCCCCTGGGTCTGTCCCCCTGGGCCTGGGAGGGGACCAGGGGCAGGGACAAGCCCGGTGCAGCACATGGAGGGATGTGAAGCTGTGCCCAGGGCTAAAGTTTCTTTGTGCAGCTGCTCCAGTCTGACTGCAGTAACATGAAATATATCAAACAGCTTCTCTGTCCTCCTTTAGCGCTCTGACTTGCAGGCTTTGTGGGGCAGTGTCCCCATCCTCCTGTGGTGGGGGGCACTGGGGTCCCAGCAGGTCCTGGGCACCGGGGAGCTCGGAAGGGGGGGGTCAGGCAAGTTCTTTGCCTTGCTTTCCTTCAGAGCTGCCTCTTGGAGCAAGTTCGTGGGAAAGAACAGGAAAACGAAAGCAACTGTCTTTGGGAAAGGCTTTGGAGGATTAGTTGATATTCAGAACCTAATACTCACCCGGAGGTATGACTTCAGGGAGCAACTCCCCAAGAACCATGGGGAGGAGCCCTTGTTTACCCACACGTGGGGTCCGGGTGTTTCTTTTCAGCTGGGTTGAGATTAGGAGTGAGTGGCTGAAGCCCATGCGTGCAGCTGGGGCCAAGATTGCCGTCTTGGAATCTGTTCTTAGGCGGGATCAAAAGGGAAGAACGATAGAGAGTTTGCTGCAGTTTGGACTCCAGCCCAGAACTGTGAGTGAAACTGAGGGGAGGAACGCAAAGCACTTGGAGAAAAAGACAGCGTGTTTAGAGGAGTAAACTCTTTCTAGTAACATTACAAAAAAGTTTATTAAAGTTGTTAAGCAGTATTTATCCCTTTGGCAGGAATAGTGCAGGGCGGGAAGAGGTGCAGTGGAAAAGGTAACCAGAAAGTCTGCTGCAGTAGGAGTCTGAAGGCTCTGGGGACTTGATCCTTCCTCAAACCAACCAACCAAAAGTAATCAGAATCTGGTTAACTCTTTAGTCAACAGGGTTGTTTTAAAGAGCAAAGAGGTAAGGATAGAGCAGGGTTAACTTTCACCACCCTTTTATTGCAGTTGTGTTACCTAAAAGACCCAAAAGGTCTTGCTTTTTGGGGGAGAGGCTCCTGGTAGATGTCCACGAACAAAGGAACTGGCTGGGGAGTCCGTGAACCTCTTAGAGCATGAACTCTGCAGTCAGGACGGTTCCCAAGCCCGGGGAGGACAGGGCCTTTCATCCACGCAGAGGGGATGGCACCACAGGTCAGGTCGATGTCCTTCACAGCTGCAAAGCAGGAGCTTGCTTGTGTGCTCGTCGTAGGGGACTGGAGGTTATGCCTATGCCTCTGCCTTGTATTCGTCTCTCATCCCTTCTGATAATTTCTATAGAGGCTAGGGAAGAGTTAAAGGCGAACAATGAAACTGGTTATCTTGTATCAACAACTATAAAATGTTAGCTGGGGCTATTCAGAGATAAATACAGAGAGCTCCTAGGATTAGCCGAGAGTGCTTGCTTCAGTCTGATTGTTCTGCTTGCTGCCATCAGGCAGAAGGTGCTGGCTGGGTCCGCCAGCGTTCGTTCGGCTGCTTGCCTGCCTTTTGCACGAGGTGGGGAGCGGGATGCGTTTTCCCTGGGTCCCTGATGTTTCTCCGTTCAGTTGCGCTGTTGAGCTCCAGGGTTACGGAGTTTTGCAGGAGCGGCCGAGTGCTGAGGCTGGCTCATTTGCAGGCACCGCAGGCTGTCTTGCCGCTGGAATGTGTTGCCAACAGAAGGCAGGCGCTCTCTAAGAGTAGTGTTTAACAGTCTACGCTGAGACCCAAGAGCAAGCAGAGTTTTATTTGCTCTCCTTGGGCTGAGTCAGGGAAATGAGAGCTGCTGTAAGTGAAAACCATCAGACCGTTGCTCTTGTTTTATTTCCAGCAGCACCAGATGCTTCATAGGAAGAGGTGGAGGGTGAATTCCATCTCTTCTGTAACAAAGATGAACAAAAAAATTATTTCTAAATCCTTTGGACCCTTTCTTTGTATCAAGGTCTCTTGACATGTTCTTTCAGATCGGATATATACACTTGCTATTGGCTATAGGCAGGAGGGAGACCAACCCTATGCTATTTCCAGCATTATGCTACTGATAACGAATGTATCTTGTATCTGCCTCATTCCTTCTGTTCCTGGCCCCTAGCGCTTCCAACAGCCTCCTGTGTTTTATCCCACACCTTTCACCCCTGCCATGGCCAGGAGATAAGTGATATGGCAATGCTGAAGCACATGTGAATGTCAGACTGGAATTCAGGGAGTTCAAAGTAGATAAGAGCTGTGAATTTTGCTTTCCTTAATGTATATGAAGAAACCATGTGAGCAAGTGCTTTGAGAGGAGTTAGTGACTCTGGGTTACAAGCATGAGATATCTTAGGCCCTAATTTCAAAGCTGTTGATGCTTTCGTTTGAAAATGCGACTGCTTGGGACCTTCAAGAGCAATCTGTGCGTGTTTTCACACCGTGAGGGGAACCAGCAGTATTTTCACAGTGTTTTGGAATGCAGGGCTTTATAAAGACATCTTTTACTGCTCTTTGATGCTCTTTCATCCCCATGTTTGGGGGTAGGGAGGAAGCCGTAAGTGGAGGTGGAACTGTCATTTGGTTCTGGCTTTGCACCTTCTTGCATTTAGTGTGAAAGTCTGTGAAACTCTTTGGCTCTTTAGGCTGGGGGAAAAAAATGAGAGAGTAAGACCAGAAAGCCTGGTCTGCCTAGTGCTTTGCCAGGATGTGACAGTGTAAAATATCACTCGTCTCGTTATCGGTTGTGCAAGTACCTCTTGAAGGCTGACTGCAGAGAGCAGGAGTCTGTTTCAGCTGGACATTTTGGATTTTGATTGAATTTTATCACAATCTGAATTTTCTAATAATTTTCCTCCCCTTTCCGTCTCTTTTTGGGGTGGGGTTTTGTTTTTTTGGTTTTCAATCACACAGTAGAACAATGCATTGGACCACATTTTTTTACCAGTTAGTTCCTTGGGTGGTATCCCCGGAGAAACTGTGCGGACCATAAAATGCTTGTGTTTACTTGCTCCCACTCCAGCCCAGTGCCGAGACTGCTCGGCTCCCAGTGACCCCTGAGATGGTGCTCAGGGAAAGTGTTCTTGCACAACCAAGTCAGCAGCTGCTCTCTAGCTGCTCCAGCCCTTCTCGGGCTGCAGGAGCGAGCAGGGACCTCTCTGTGCCTCAGCTGGCAGAGAAAAGCAGAGTGTTTAGGGACAGGCTCTGCTGAAACTGGAGGCGACTTGGCTTTGGAGAGATGTGAGTGTGGTTGTGTCCATTAAACGTTTTTGCAAACAGCCTGTGGTTTCCTCATCTGCCTGCGTGAGCGGCTGGAGCTGCTTGTCTGAGGCTGCCCTACGGCGATGGGACAGTGGCTTCTCCGGTCGCCGTTTCAAATAGCGAGTGGCCGTGGCAATGGCTGCAGTGGCTTTTACTGCTTTCCCAGGAGCATTCATCCTTCCCTTGTGTTAGGCAGAGCTTTTTCAACCTTTATTTTATGTAACCTATATTTATAAAGGCTTTTCTTCTGCAGAGCTTGCTTTCATTTCCTAATTTATCTACGTGCCGTGCCCAGGAGCTTTCAAACAATACAAGATCAGTTTAGCACTTGTCCTCCCTCCTCCTCCTCGGGCAGCCCTACAGCCTTGATGTGAGTCAGTGGGAGTTGCACAACCCTCCATCTGCCAAAAAGAAGTGGGGGAAAGAGGGTCGGGCCATTCGCTCAGCTCTTGGAGCAAAACTTCCCCCCGGAAGGTAAAAATCTTGTTTTGTGCTTCTCTCGAGACTGAACTCCACCCCATAGAGGAAGTAACTTCATGCTAAGTTTTGTTCCTTGTGGGCAGGGAACAAATCTTTTGTGGCAAATAGCACCCAGTCTTTGCAGAGTATGGATCCCATAACAAATGGGGGAAAATTGAGTTCAAGCTGATCTGTTTTCTCCTTTAGGGCAGGGATCCCCCCCATTATACACTGAAGCCGCAAACGCAGGGCATTGCCTCTGAGCCATGCACCCCATGAGTGTCGCTTAACCCTGTCCTTCCTGGTCGTCTAAGGTGGGAATGGATGAGCTGAGAGCACAGAGGGAGGCAGGGAAGAAGGGAGAAGAGACGGAGAAAGCAGGGGGCTGCCCAGGGGGGTGGCTGCTGGGGCAGGGAGAGGCTCAGAGCAGGAGGAGGTGGGAGAGAGAAGCCAGGGCAAGAACTGCAGCGCTCGGATGGTCAGGAGCTGCGGTTTGAGGGGAGGTCGCTGCTTTTCCACTGATGTTCAGACCCTTAATGATTTTTAAAATTATTTTTCCTACCGCCCTGCCCACAGCTTCTCATTGCTGCCTCTCCTACCTATGTTCCCTCTCCAGCTTGGCCTCCAGCACGATGTCTCTGTGCTCCTCTCAAGGACCGTGTCGTGCCATTCCTGCCCAGGTGCTGCTCTGCTGAAACACCTCCCTGCCCTCCTCCTCCTCCCCTCCTGCCCCGTCTTTGCAGTGGGTGTATTCTCCTCCACCCTGCCAGCCTGCCGTGTTACTGCCTCCGCACTTCTCCCCCCTCATCTTGCTGGGAGCTCCTGGTTTTACTGATGCTGTCGTCAGTAGCATAAACTCTTCGCAGTCTAGCTGGCAGAGATAGTGAAGCGTGTACAGCCTGCTTGCTGTTGTGTACACAGACTGTTACTTTGCAAATGCCTCTCGGTTACGGCTCAGCTTCTTTGAACTCTTCTAAACAGTTTTTATTCTGTGGGATTAGATTCTTCTCTGCAGACTGTTTTGGAGACTGATAAAATGACATAGCTCTGACTTTAATTTTAACTTTCTCAGTCGTCTGCTCTTTCCAGCAGGGAGAAGCCAGTTGGGGGAATTTCCCTACAAACTGTTTTGATTGTGTTCCTTCCGAGTTATTTGCACTTTTTAATGTTGCAGAAAGACCAAACCCAGTTGCCAGCTCTCAGTAAACTGCAGAGTCTGTAATCTGTCCACGTATCCCAAAATGTCCAAGGTAGCTTTCACCCCAGGTGAATGACCGTAGGACCAGGCTATGCCGGGTCCGCAGGGCTGGTGTCAGCTCCCTCCCCAGCAGCAGCAGGGTCCTGGTTTCCAGTGGAGGGATGGAGGCTCTGCCTGTGCTGCCTGCTGGTGTGGGCAGGTCCAGGTGTGGGCGTGGGGTTTACGGAGACTGTCTGCCTGCCCAGTGCCCCCCGCGCTGCTGCACATGCTTTCCAAGCCCTTTTGGAGGTCTTCCTGATCTTGACCCACCGAAGGGGCTGCCCGTGGTTCCCACTAGCGTGGGCACGTGCGTCGGGTACTGCTGGTACCATCGGCAGGTTGATAATCCTTCCAGATGGGCAGAATGGTGTTGATGGGTTTTATTAAAAAATAGACTCTTCTCCTTTTCTTTCACAGTGCCCTGCACACAGGGATGCCCTCTGCCTGCCACAGGGTGACCAACAGCTATGTCCAGGGGACCTTAGACGTTCCCCTTCTCACCAAAACCATGGGCCAGTGCCTGGATGAGACCGTCGAGAGATTTCCTGACCGCAACGCCTTGGTCTTCTGCCGAGATGGGGTTCGGAAGACGTTTGCTCAGTTCAAAGAGGAGGTGAGTCCCTGGTTCACCCCTCGGAGCGCCCGGGTGGGTGGATAGCGGCGGCAGCAGCAGGTGTGATGGAGAAATGGAACCCGGTTTCATTGCTGAGCTCAGGAGTGAGGTTTGTTGTATGTGGGTCTTCATCCTGGCCCTGAGCAGAGGGTGAGAGCAGCTCCCCGGCAAACACCCAGTGGGCACGTGCTGCCTTTGTCCTCTTTGGAGTCTCGAGACCAAAGGGAGAAGGTAGCATATGTAAAATGTTTGCTGTATGTCCCAGAACGAGATTTCATCCTTAAAAATTATCACCCCATCTGATGTGTTCTGGGCTGAGTCGTGGTGTTTTTCTCCACTGGAGTAGGCTCCAGCTCTTCTGTTAGTCACTCTGCTCTGACTGTCAGAGGTCCTGAGTGTGTGGAAATTTCTAGTCCAAGCACAAAGGCAACTGAGCAAAGTCAGGGACTTGGTGTCGATATCATATACAAAATGGGTGTGGGTATCCATGCATGTGTGTGTATGCATGCATATTACATAAAAATATATGGTTATATGTATTCTAAATGGAGGGGCAAAATTTCAAGGCTCAGTACCTGGAAAGTTTCTATTAAGTGTATAAATGTATTATATAATCTTCGATAGGAAGAAATATTTTTATTTTTTAGATTTAGTAGTGTTTTGGCTACATCCATTCAGATAAATAAGATTAGCTGTGTTCATGCTGATTTTAAGAAGTAGGCTGTAGCTCAACTAAATCATAGAATAGCTATTCTTCAAATTTGTTTCTCCTACAAGGTAGATTTCATAAATTTGAGAACATAATAAAACTATAAAAACTTTCCTGAATACTTCAGAATATTTATATATACATCTGCACACCTGAAACACACTTCCCATATTGCAAAATAAAGTAGTCATGTTAATATAGTGGCTGAATTCAAGTTAATGAGGGTAGGAACCCCAAACTGGTAAAAAAATCACTCGATACAGTTTTTTTCACCTGGGTCCTTTTCGAAGTAAGCAATATGCCAGAACGGAGGCAGATCCAACAGCATAGATGGGCCCAGCTTATGGGTAAGGCTTAGTCTTAAGTTGAGCTGATGAGAAGCTAGACACTATATAGTCTTTGGGCAAGAATTAATTTGCAACTGTTTGTACATAATTGCCTATTTTGGTTTCCTTCCTGCTTTGTTGTATTGTTCCACGCTTGTTATTTTTATGCTTTCAGTCAACCTGCTGAGCAGGGGCCGGTCTGTGCTCTGCGACTCGGAAGATGCTGCTGCTGCAGCAGTAGGCTGTCAGACTGTGCCGCAGAGGTACATTCTGCCCAATTTCAGCTGCAAAGACAATACTTTTTCCCCCCTAGAAAGCAGCGCCTGGAGACAAATATCCCCCGCTGCATCCTGTGTGTGATCCTCAGGCTCTTGTCTTGTATTTCACAGGTGGACAACGCAGCAGCTGGGCTTCTGGCTCTTGGCCTGAAAAAGGGAGACCGGCTGGGGATGTGGGGTCCCAATATATACGAGTGGGTTCTCATGCAGTTTGCAACCGCTCAGGCAGGAATCATCCTGGTAAGGAGTTTGCTGTGTCTGGGTTTTTAGCAGGCTCTTGGGAAAGGAAATGGAGACAAAGAAGCAATAGGAGATACTGGAGAGTAAAGTTTATTGTTTCTTTTTTTTTTTTCCCATGCTCTTGCCCAGCATGTTGGCTATAACTGAATCCAGTATTTAAACAAGATCTATGCAGCCCTCTGCGTCTTTGTCCTCCACTATGTAGGAAAGCAGACTGCAGAGGAAGGAGCAGCAAGCAGTGGACTGCTGTGAACTAGCTTGGAGCAGCCGATGATAGGAGGAGATGTGCTTTTGCCTATAGGACCATTTTTAGGTAGCATGCTGCTGTCCTAAGCCGTTACCACCTACTTAGATCCCTTCTAAATAGGGCCTGTATTGCTTTATGGTGCAAATGCTCACTTAAATATCTAGTCCAAGCTGCATATCCCTCAAAGCCAATTTTCATTTGATAGTATGACCTGGCCCATTCACCAAAATGCATCTTACATATACAGTGTACCGTGATAATGACTGCACCCTGCCTTCTGGTCCATTTTCTTCATCACGGTTCATCCCAGTGTCTGCTAAGACACAGTAACAGGGTGGATGAGCATGGCTCAGTATGAACCTGATGGTGAACTCAACTCCAGTGGCCAATACTGCTTCTGTGGAGAGTTGGACAGGAGAAAGCTGGTATTTTCATGGTTGTCCATCAAGAAACCTGACTTGCACTTGAGTTTTGAGTCTTCAGTTTAGCGGATTGAATGTCTGCCTGGGGAGGCAGGAGGTCTGGTTTCTGTTCCTGAAATTTTATTTTGACTATGTGACCTCACATAAATCTATTTTTTTTTTTTTTTTGGTTGTTTTCTTTTGTGCAAACACAGGATTCAGCTAACTTTTCTGGTGAATGTGAAATCCCTGTGGTGGCGAGCTCTTAGTTCTGCATGTTGGAGGAGAGGCTTCACATGTGGCTTGTCCCTGGGAGAACTTTTCTGTTGGAATATGTGTTAGGGGAGAGTGTTTTCAAGGTAAGGGTAACTCTGATCAACTTTCTTGTTTCTCCCTCTTCAGGTATCTGTGAATCCAGCCTACCAGGCTCTTGAGCTGGAGTTTGTCATCAGGAAGGTTTGTATGGCACTTGCTGGTAATGCTAATTGATTCGTTGTGAGAACTCATACGTGCAGCTGTCTGTTAAAGGGGGTGGTGGGGACACAGTACAGATGAGGTTCTGCTTAAGCACTTGGGCTTATCAGGAAGAGGCAGGGAGAGCTGGTCAGAGAAGGGGGCTAGCGGTGGCCACGTAGAGGGAACGCCACCACGCAGTGACCGAGGGGATGAAGCCGCAGTTAAGCGATCACGTTTGTTGTTGTTCCCTTTGGCTGCCTCCCTGTCCATTTGACGGAGACTTCTGCATCCTTCTCATCCCTCTCTCTCTGCTAACAACCATGTACTGCCAATATTGCACCAATAATAACCATACCTGCCAGCAGTTGTTTACTAGGGAATGAGGAGAACAAGGCAAGACTAAATATCTGACCCAGAGACTCTTCTACCCAAGAAGCTGGCAGCCAGGACAGCAGAGACTATGTAGTAACAGCAATCTCTAGAGGCAACATCTGTCTTAAGTCAGTTCTAACTTTCCCACACTCATGCTCCAGCTTGGCCCGGAGGAAGAGCACCGAGCAGCTGTCCTGCCTGCCTCCCGCTCGGGGCAAAAATCACCATCTGCGATTTTAACCTTGAAAGTAAAAAGGAGGACGGCTCAGAAAGGACCAGTCCACTTGGTAGCTTGTTTTCTCCTTCCCAGATGTGTCCTAGACCTTGCTGGCCTTGAGTTTAACCTGGTTTAAGTCCTAGGTATTGCCGCTGCTTGACATCTTTCTGATGTCTGGTTGTGGCTGCCTTAGCTACCCTCGTATACCTACCTGGGTTTGAGTTTGCAATGTGCAGAGCACTGATCAGTTTAAACTATTCTGGCTTCTTAGTTCCAGTAAAGAGGAATCCAGGCTTTTGACACATTTGACAACTAGAAATTAATCTTAGGATTAAGAAGCTAACTTGCTCACCTGTGGTTTGTTCAGCTTTAAATCAAAGGCTGATACTAGGAGAGCTGGAACCACAGCTGGGTCTTCCCAGCACCATCCAAGTTCTGGCTTTACCTAGAAAGAAGTGGATAATTTCTAGCAACAAAGAGAGACTTTTCTCTCGCATCAGTAAGTCTGTAATTCAGTTGCTGGGCTGCAGTTTGAGTTCCCATTTCATCCTTCGTTTAATCCTGTTACGGTAGTCTCAGTGGTGTCAGTCCTGTTCTCATGCGTTAGGATTGAGCGCAGTGCTGCGGTGAAGCACGTCTCTTCCAGTGTGGATATCCACTTCCTTCTCTCACCAGGTGGAAATGTAAATGGCAGTACTTTCCTTTTTTTCCCACTGAGACCTGGCTTTTGTTTTCCTTTTCATCGCTGTGTGTCAGATTCTGCTCTGATTTTTCTCCTCCAGTGTAAATCTGCAGTGTCGATGGGGTAGGAGCAGAAACATGCTTCAGCTCTGTTGGGAATTACTCCTGTTTCATCCTCCCAGGTTTTCCAGCATTCCTAGCTTTCCCATGTACCTTTGGCACTGGGATCTCTGGTGTCCCTCACCCCCTGAATTATTTGTTTATCTTTGTTTATTTGTGCAACAAACCCCCTGAAGACTTCAGGGCTTTGCCTGTTGGATCCTGTGCAGCCCCTCCCTTGCTCCATCAGGTTCCCTGCCTTTGGTATAAATAGAAATACATGCTGAATAACCATTCCTCTGATTCCGGCTGTATTTCCAGGGCTTTGTAAAAGCAAACTGATGACAGGTTTCGTATGACAGGTCCTTTGAAGACAGATCTGCTGCCATTCAGGTTGAGACCAAGTGGGAAATGGCCACCTAGAGACCCTTATCTCATATAGCATCTGCCCTGCAAGCTCCTCTCCTCTCATAGCATCTCGTTTGCAAAGCTAGTTGAACCAAAATAGTATTTTGAAGGAACTAATAATAAAAAGTTAAAGGCCCAAAACATCCCAGAACAGACTCAGTCCTGTGGGTTCTGGGCAGACTGTTCCAGAAAATAGAGCAAATGTTTGTCTTCCCTTCTGACAAACCCCAGAGGGTACTTACAAATAATTTATTGGCATAGCCTTGGTCTCCTTATTTCATGGACCTTGGGAAAATAATGAAAACAGCCAAGTAAATCATTTATATAAGTAGTTTATTTGACAAGAATGCATTTTCTGGAAGATGAAAGCAGTTTGCAAATCTGGGTCAAATTCAGCAAATCTCCTCTGCTGAAAAAGAAATAGAAATTCTTGGAGTAATTAAAGCGCTTTTTTTCAGGATTATGTAAATGTAAGGGTTGAATGAAAAATGTTTTCATTTTCAAAATAGCTAACGCTTTAAAAAGAGGTGGAAAAAATCTTAGGAAACGGAAGACCTTAAAAAACCCACAACAAAACCTTGGCTTGACCTGAGAGGCAATCTTTAGGTTTCCTTGTTTTTCCAAAGTTCTGCAAAAATCCTCATTTCAGATCAACCAAATGATTTTTTTTTTTTTTCTTCATATTTTGGAACTGGGCTTTTTGTTAGCATTGGGACTCCTAATCTGAAAAATGAGTTTTTTGCCTTGTGCTCACAAGTAGGAGTATTGATCCTGGGGGAAGAGAGAACCTCAGGCTGCAGCTCCGCTTTCTTGCCCAGCAAAAAGCAACCAGCCCATCCTGAACCAAACACCGGAGAGGAGCAAAGCACCGGCTGCATACCTGGATCAGGGCTTGGGGTGCTGGGCATGTAGTAACAACACCCTGCCCTGTGTTTGCGGGGTTTTACGAGTGCACAGCTGTAAGGGCTCGGTTTGCATTTGCCCTCGGTGAACCTGCCTGCTGGAGGCATGTCCCCAGCGCCAGGAGGTTGGCTGCTGCACCTTTTGCACCATGCAAAGACCTATGTCATGCTCTTCGGTGAATCTTTAAACTGCTGCACGCCATGGCTCTTGCTAGCAAGAGTTAAAAATCTCCAGGTTTAGTCTGGAGTGAGCTCATTGTATGGGCCACAGAGAAAAGCCCGGTGTGGCGTTAATGGCTAACGCTTGCTGCGTGGGGTCACAGGGCTGCGTACGTTCCTGTGTCGGTGACTGCTCTTCATCGTGTCCTGAACATCAACCCGATGTGACTTCTCATGAGTTTCTGTCTCCCTTCACAGGTTGGCTGTAAGGCACTGGTGTTTCCCACTCAATTTAAAACACAGAAATACTATGATATTCTAAAGCAGTCATGTCCTGAGCTAGAAAAATCCAGTCCGGGGGGAATAAAGAGCAAAAGGTGAGTTAGGAACATCTGGTGTCTTTGCACTGACCTGACAGCTGTGTCCTGCCTTGTGTCCTCTCAGCTGCCCAACACAGGCTCTAGCAGAAGGAGGACCTGCACGGGGTCTCATATGAAGAGAACGGGTTAGGCTGTCCTGGAAGTTTACCCTGACCAGTGTACGCCTATCCAGGCAGTTTTCTCCTTGCTCCATTATTGTTGATGGTATTTTTAATCCTACCAGGCTCCCTGACTTATCCATTGTCATCACGGTAGACTCGAAGCTGCCTGGCACCTTCCACATGGATGAAGTGATGCAGGCTGGGGACAGCAGCCATATGAAGCAGTTAAGAGCCGTGCAGCGGACCCTCTCCTGCAACGAGCCCATCAACATCCAGTTCACTTCAGTAAGTGCTTCTGTCTGCTCCATGCCTTGTGGTTGGGTTCCTCACTGGGGACGCAGGGAAAGATGTGTGCGATGCTGAGCATCTCGTTTCCTTTGCCTTCTGCCCTCTGAGACCAAGCCCTGATTCCATCTCCTCCTGTAGGCTGGAGGAAGTGTTCTAGCATTTCCCCTTACTCCTTCCATTCTTGATGCTCAGCCCTTTGTCAAGGGCTGATGGAGATGAGAGGGTGTCACGTGAATTGTGTCCAACTGAAGTTGGACCATTTTTTTGTGTGGTTTGGGATTAAGGTGCTGTTAAAGAAGAAAATACAGTCTCCCAGGACTGAATGGAGTGCAAGATCACCCCGGAATCTGCCGGGGAAATTGCCCCAGAGAGCACACGTTGCTCATCCGTGGGAAGGGTAACATCATTGCGTAGTGCCCTGTGTCTTTCAGGGGACAACGGGAAGCCCCAAAGGAGCCACCCTGTCTCACAGGAACATTGTGAATAATGCCAACCTGATCGGTCTGAGGCTGGGGATCACAGAGCAGGTGGGTCTCCGTCGGAGCACAGTTTGGGGTGGTCAGAGAGACCACGTGCGTGGAGAGTGTTGGTTCTTGCTCAGCAGAAGGGCAAGATGTTTTGCTACAAACAACACTGAGGGATGCTCGTGCGTAACATTTTTCATTTCATTGATGTTTCATTTTAGTTTCATGTGAAGTTTTTTTGGAGAAAAAAAAAGATGCCTTTTTGTGGGGGGAAATTTGTGAAATTAATCACTTTTCATTTTGGTGAATACTAATATCAAATAATTACAAGACTCTGGATGTTAGCTTTGAATTATGTTGAATGAAGTTTTAATCTATTTTACATGACTTTGTTTGATGTCATGTGTACAGTCTTGTTGCTCTTATCAGGATCTGACCTTCCTATTTGTAATTCCTTTTAAAAATTGTTAAAGGCAAATACTTTCTTTTGAAGTTCTGAAGTAGTTATTTCTAACACAACAGCTTTGATCCAGAAAAAAAGATGGGTTGTTTCAATCAGTCTTCAGAGCCTTTGGTGTTTTTAAAAACAAAATAAAATTAATAGCATGTGCCGATTCCTGCATATTTCATGCCTGTCACAGCACTACCGCTCTTCTTTTCTGGCATATCACAAAATAATGTGTAAGCAATACCAGAGCAAAAAGTCCAGCAAAGACAAAGACGTTGCAGAATTACAGAATGAAATTCTGACATTGAAAACTTCCCAAACCGATTTTTATTAAAGGCGGGAAGCATCAGCATCATGTTTCCACCTAATGGGAACACAGATGAATGTCAGATTCCCGGCAATGAAATGAACTGGGGAAAACTCCTCTGTTCAAGATCTTTGAGCTCCAGCAGTGAGAGGGGCTAGTCGTGGACTGGAAGGTCTCCTCTCCTCACTGTTGTCTTTGGCTTGATCCCAGGACTGTCGCGTCGGTCTCCCCGCACCCCTCTATCATTGCCTGGCGTCGGTAGGAGGCTGCATGGTGATGGCTCTGCACGGGTCCTCCTGCATCTTCTCGTCGCCGAGTTTCGAGGGGAAGGCTGTACTGGAGGCAGTGTCTCGAGAGAGGTGAGAGTTTGTTCGTGCCTTGCTACAGAGGAGGTCGTCGCCCCGTGGCGACGCGTTCTCCCCTTGTCTCGCCTGCCAGGCCATTGCTCACGCTCTTCCTTCCCGCGATGGGAGAGGCAGGTTTGCTGGTGCACATACTTGCACGGGCACTTCAGGAGCCTAAATCCTGCCTTTTCAGCTATGCTTGGGAGTTTGTCACGCTTCGCTTTTCCCCAAAATAAGGGCTCCTTCAGGCCACTGTAGAGCTTTGGCTGGAAAGCGTAGCGGTGTCTTAGTTTGCTATGGCTGGTGTGTTTTTACGCCTAACCACCTGCCCTCCTTCTCCAAGTCCAGCTCTGCTGCTGAGACAGTTACGTTTCCAGCTTGTTCTTCACCTGTAGCTTGTAAAACAAAAGAGCTATCATTGTGTCTGCATAATACACACACATATATACTCATATATATTTCTATACATCCGTATGTATATGTGCACGGATGAAGAGCCTGTCTGCTGTGCGTGCCTCCGTGCTGCTGCTCCACGGCCCCGTGTGCAGTGGGACAGGATGGGGTGCTGAGCTGGGGCTGACCCCCGTTCCAGCTCTCTGCAGCTTTGCCTTTCTCTCCTCTTCCTCAAGGTGCTCGTTTGTAATCGGCACGCCAACCATGTATATAGACATGCTCTCCCAGCCGGACTTTGACTCCTACGACCTGTCAAGTCTTCGGGGAGGTAAGTCTGACAGCTCAAATGGAAGAATCCCAAGAAACTGGATATTACTGGTTCCCTGCTGGGAGGCTGTATTAAGCTTTGTGAGCAAATCGCTCAAGGGGAGGGAAGAGTTTAGTTGTACAACCCTTGTGTTTCACTGTTAATTTGATGCTACGTTTCCTTTCCTTGGGGTTTCCTTCAAGAATTATGCATTTTTAGGATTTCTTTCATCTCAAAGCAGATGGGGGAAGGACCTTTCTGTTTTATCTGCTAGGTCAGGGAGCTGGGAAGCCTGGTTTTGCTCGACTCACGTCTCACCAGCCACCACCATGTGGCAGCAGATGCTTTGTGTGCTTTAGGCTGGTGCAGTCCCTAAAGCAGAGCCACGCTGTGATTTCTCTGACCTCAAGTTTCCTGCCTGTTTTTGAAGTCATTCATCTAAATCCTGGAGAGGGTGTGATAACGTGTGCTGGAGCTTTCTCTCTTGTCACAGACACCCTCGGGAATAGCTGAGCCGAAATGGGGAGGTCGCCAGCCCTTTTGAGGCAATAACACCACAGAGAGAAGATGGTGCTGGAGCATAAAGAAACATTTAAGCAGATTACCTAATCATGTCTGCTATGTGAAAAATGATCCTGTCTCATCTTGTTCCCCAGCAAAGCCTATATATTACCCTGCTCTTTTGCTCTGTCATCCTAGGACGGAACAGGTGAAAATGTGATCTGCCCTTTCCCAAAAGGGCTGCTCTGTGCAAGGCAGGAGGAAAGGTTTTTGGTTTTATGGTGGTGATGATCAATGGGTGTGTTTGTCCTGCTAAAAATCTATGCCTCTTTCTGCTCTGAATCTTCCCTTTTTGGGAACTGCAGCTTGGACTAGGTTTGCACTATAGAGTTTATTTTCCTAACGAGTGAACTCTGCCAACCCTTAATTCTTTCAGGCAAACTGGCCTTGCTGCAGCGTTTTCTCCTAGAATAACTAGGACCCGTATCCATAAAAACAGAAAAGTATTTTGACAAGAACCAGTGTATCCCAAAAATCTTGCCAGCATTTAAATCTGGGAGTGCAGAACCTTCTGAGGCTCCTGGGAATAAATAGATGGTTTCCAAGAAGGTCATCTTTTCCTCTTTCTTCCAGGAATCATTGCAGGTTCTCCTGTTCCCCCTGAGATCATGAAGATGATTATCACCAAGATGCACATGCCAGAGATCGTGGTGAGTTGTGGTTGCTGTGACTAGAGCTACAAGTGGTGGTGGTTGTGGTGAGACCTTGAGTTTGGGCATCTCTGCACCGCAGTGGTACCCAGCAGTGCCAGAGCTGCTGGGATCGGGCGTGATGGGACCGATCACCTCGTGGGTGCAAGGCCGGGCTGAGGAGTGACGGTGTAGAGGGGCTGGGAGGAAGAAGGGGGATTCTGCCTGGTTGCTGGTGGGGTGTCTGGGGAGAAGGCTTTGTAAGAAGAGAAGACTTTGTATTCAGTGTCGTAAACTGAGCTTCTGCTGGTGCGTTTCAAAGCTTTTATAAGCCCTTCTGTTGTACATGCTGCAAGGATGAATGATTATGGAAGAGGCGTTCCTGGTTTGTATGGGTGTGGGTGGGTGCATGTGTTCATCTTGCTGCGGAGCTGTCAGATTTCTTTCACCATCCTGGCCTGCATGCAGATATAAAACCTTGTTGCATGCTACGCGTTTGAGTCTGAACGTGGGAACGGCACCATCCACACGTGAAGCACCAGGCTTGCGTTGCCAGAAGGGTAGCGTGTGTCGGAGCACGTGTGCTGCACCTTTGGCCTGTGCAAGAGCATCAGCATGTCCTGCGTGCGGAGGGGGTCAGGGGCACTCCAGGGGACACGTTTTGTAGGCAGGTCCTGCCATCTGCATGTGTGTGCCTGTGAGTGTATGGCTGAGCCAAAAAAAGGACTTTTCTGTTTTACTTTAAAGGAAATAACTTCGGTGCCACGCTGCTTGCAAACGCTGAGGAAGCAGACTGTTGTGATGGATAAACACGCGGGGCTGGGAGTCAGATTAGGCGTATTATTGTTGGCAGACCTGGACCGCACCAGGGTTTTACAGGGACGACTGTGTGCTCTGCCGCAGATCAGGGGAGGCCAGGGCATCTGTCCTGGAGCCGTCTCGGAGGCAGCCAGGGTTTTTTCCTGGATATGATGCTCTTAACGCTGAGCTGAAAACACCAGGCACAGCCCTGGTGCCATTGACCGGACTCTTGTCAGGTGACAGCTACCTATTTTTATAGTAGGCTTGAGTTTGGCCTCACAAAATATTTTCGGACAATACAACAAGTGCCCAGGATTCATTAGGTGTCACATGTTCCTGCTTTGTAGAGAGAAAGACTAAACCCCTCCCAAACAGTTGCTCTGCCCATAGGATAAAGAGGATTAAGTCTATATTTGTACCACTGGTCTCATGTTATTCCTGATCCCCCAGCCCTCAGACAGACACAGGGAGACTTGTTGAATTCATCTTTGCAGCAAGAGCTTTATACAGAAGATGTACATAAGAAAATATACAATTTGATTTCTATATAGGAGACAGAGGAGCTTTCATCCTCTTAAAGGTCATTTACACTCAGTTACAGAGGAATAAATATACATATATTTATATAACTCTTTAGGATTAAAAAACACAGTTAAGTTGCAACTGTGGTATTGTAATAGCCGTGACAATAAACCACAGTCATCCTGGTGTCCTGCTAGATCCTCAGGAGTATGGGCAGAGAGAAGAGGAGGGCTGCCCGAGCCAGGCTGCACGGCGCACGCCTTCTCCTCTCGGATGTACATGCATCTTAGTAGACCCCACAGAGTGGGAGGGAATCCAGTCTTCAGACGGCTCCAGTTTTGGGGTTTCCCAGTACTGCTTCACTTAAAGGTTTTCTGGCCAACCTAGAGAGATCGCTGCCTTTTGGCGTGAAAGGGCAGCTCGGTCTCGGGGCCACCGGTTCTTGGTCATTGCTTCACCTATCCCCCTCAGCCCTGGCCTGCAGGGACCCCCTCCGTGGGAAGGCAGAGGAGTCTCTTTGCATGGGTTGAGACCAATTTTCCTGATCAAGCAGCTGGGGGAGGGATGCTCCTACCTTCCCGCTTGCTTCCACTCCACTGGAAAGGGAGAGACAGCGACCAACTGTTTGATTGGGGACGTGGGTTATGTTGCCTCTGGGAAAGATGACTGTGTTTTACCGGCAGGATCTAGGTTAGCTTGTCTTAGTATGGTCATGCATAGTTTAGTTTTTAAAAATGCCTCTTTTAAAATACATAGATGTCGGAAAAGATTGAAAAGGTGGATTCCATCCTGCGATCAGCAGAGAAGCGGGGATTCGGAGGAGGCTGGAGGTGGTCAGAGATATCAGAAATGTTTCCTGACAGGTAGGAGAAGCTTAAGGAAGGACTCGGAAGTCAGTAGTTTTCTGATGAAGTGACCGGTCACCAGGACAGGCCATACCAGGGCCTGCTAGGGGAAAAAAAGAGAAGGCCACATGTTTAAGGGGATTTTTCAAGCAGATCTAGCATTTGTCTGCTTATTTTTACAGTAAGCGAATGAAGCCCATACTTGAAAGTGAAGAGTTAGGAATCAAGGAGCCATTATGAGTTCCCACAGTAGAGGACATGGGTTAGTCCTGTCTCTGACCTCTTCTGCCAACTCATTACGTGACTCTTGAGTACCTTACCCAGAGCATTGATGGTCAGTGAGCACTTCCTTCATAAAGGAAGAAACCCAAGAGCAAAATTTTCAAGGATAGTGAATTATTTTGGTGCTCTGGTTCTGAAAATCCAGGGCAGGTAGATTTTTAGAAACTTCCAAGCAGCTTTTCATCTGAAATGTGGTCAGTGACCCAAGTCACTGGTCATCCTTGAAATACAGACCCCCAGAGCTGACATCTGAGAAAGCTGCCTGGCTCTCAAGAGGTGCGTAATGAAGTCAGAGGTACTTCATATTCCTTAAAATCATGCTTGCCACGCTGGAGTGGGTTTGTGTGCCTGCATTTTGGCACTGGCACCTGAAGGTACCGAGCTTTGTCTTCTGCAAGACAGGAATAAATAGTTTTCTATTTCATTTAACACTTGTAAACCTGTTTGAGAGAGTTGGATGGAAGGTGCTATGGAAAAACCAGGTATTATTGTCATGGTTTTCTTACTCTCACCATGGAGGAGTGAACTGGAATTGAGTTCAGGCAGGGAGAGAAGAAGGTTAAGAAGGGCCAGACCTGTAAATAAAATACATTTAAGTATTGTGGTTTAGAAAACTGAAGTTTTTCCATCCTCAGAGCGGAACTTTACCCGCCCTATATGGAACGACTGGTATTTCCATCTCTAATCCATAAAACCTCTGGCACTGTAAGAGAAATAACCACTTTAGGAAGGCGCAGAGCAGCTGGCATCATCCCTGACATTTTGGTCATAAATTTACTTTCTCCATCCTGTTATGCATACCCTTAGTGACCTGGGGACCAAATGGCCATAGCTGGGCTTTGGAATTCTGTCTCGTCCTTTCTGTTATGAAGGGGCACAGTGACAACCCTCGTTCGTACAGTGCAGTGCAGGGTCACTGCACTTTACTTAACAAATGAGCAAAGGTCCCTTTCCCAAGAGGTTACAAACTTGCAGGCTCATCCAAAGCCCTTTGGAATCCGTACAAGCTCCAGACCTATTCCTGGGATGGGGAAAAGTAAAATGCTTGGGATAGAATGATGACAGTTGTGGCTTTTTTGCTACTCTGCGCGCTGAATTTAATGCTCTTGGTAGTTTCCAGCTGCGGAAGGTGTTTGTGCGATAGGTTTTCCCAGTCGGTGTTTGGATTGGTAGATGTCAGCAAGCTCATTGCTCAAGGGAAAGTCAGCCCTGTCTCTGAATCACCTTCTGGCCCAGAACACTTTATTCAAAGAATATTTGCTGTCTTGAACCTCCCTCTTCTGGGACACTCGTTTGAAGGCATCAGCCCTTGTTTTTAAATACCTGAGTGTCTTGGATGGGAATTGTAGTTGCTGAAAGGCAGGTGCTCGACCGAGAACTGCTCCTTATGGAAGACGTCTATTTTCCTATGGGCCGGGCAGCCTGGGGCCAGATTTCCCAGCAATGTCCTGCCCTGGATTTCAGACCAGACCCAGAGGACCTTTACTAGGGCAAAAGGATGAGCATCTCTGATTGTTTAGAACAGTAAAGAGTGTATGATCCCAGCTCAGGATAAGAGTGGGCTAAGTCCACCCTTGTTTTGACACTTAATTACATGGTTCACCCCTACTTGCTGCCCCAGGCCTGTGTTTAGCCCCATGTTTGTTTTACAGGGGTGACTCCATCCCTGATGCTCCAGGCACATTCTCTGCTCCGGGAGCCCATGGAGCCCACTATTGCCAGGAGATGGAGCAGCTCTGAGCAGAGGCATCGGCGGGTGAATGGATGAGCTGTTTCGAGCCAAAGCCTAATGTCACTGAAGTCAGAGATAGAAGTCCCCATACCTTTGGTGGCATCAGGGTTTGCTGTAGGTCTGACTAAAAGTGAACCATCTTACGTGTCTAATGGCGGCTTCCCTTCTTGGACCTCTTGGTGGGGAGCTTGCAGGTGCGGAGGGCCGGGGTGTCTCTGATGGATTGCCCCCGGTACTGCGCGGGCGTAGAGCAGGTCTCATCGGTACGGGTGCGATTGCCCTTCAGCCACCTGGGACACGGGGAGAAAGAAGACGGGGAGCTTACAAAAGGCACAAACCACCACGACCATTGCTCGCACCACGAGTGGAGGGGGCTGGGGAGAGAGGTGCTGAGCACGTGTGCAGCCTTCAGCACCCTCTTCTTGCCTGGCACAGCTTGGGGGGGGACATCCGAGGAGACCCCGGGGAACGGAGGGGACGGAAGGGAAGGGGCACGTGGTGCCGTACTTGCGCAGATGTGCTAGCTGGCAGTTGCAGTGCCAGGCGTTTCGGGAGAGCGTCAGCGTCTCCATTTTGTCGAAGGGGAAGTTGCGAGGCAGCTGGGTGAGCCGGTTGTTCTCCAGGTGAGCGGTCTTCAGCACGGTCACACCGGCGAACGCGTTGTCTGCAAACTAAAGCACAAAGGTTTACGGTGAGGAACACTGAGTCAGGGAAGGGGACTTCAAATCCGAGTGCCTCTGTTCAAGGCTTATAGTGGTGTAAGCATGGAGGGAACAAGAGGAGAGGAGCAGGGGGGGGTCCTGGCTCACTGGAAGCCCTGGACACCCAAGAGAGATGTCAGGCTGGTGGGCTCACGGGTGATGAAGTCTTCTGCCTGAAGAGAGCTACGTCCCAAATCCACGTGGGATTGTCTTTGCAGCCACATCCCTAAATAAAGTGAAGTCTGGCAGCCCTCTTTATTTTTGAGCCATACTTCTCCATTCTAAATGAAGATATTTTCTGGGTGTATTCCTTTCCAAGGCTGGAAATCCTCCCAGCGCCTGCTGCCTTGCCTGTCCTGGAATGGCTGAAGGAGGGAGTGTTTGTGGCGTCTGAAGGGGCTGTAGACTTTGGCAGTGCCCGGGGGCTCCAAGTGGAAAGTTACACTTGGCATCTGAGCAGTGTAGAAATAGAGGCAGGCTTCCAGCGCCTCAACCTCCTCCGTTTTTTCTCATTTCCAGTGGGTTGTTTGCAAAGGATGCTGCAAGATTTGTCTTTTTTCGATTAACAGGCAGGCTTTAAGGGAGAGCCTCCCTTAAAAAAGCTGCCAAAGACAAGAGAGAGGCTGTAGACCCGGCTCTGCAGCCCTCTCCTCTCTTCCCTGAGGCCTCATCCCTGGCTTTTTTCAGCCCACGGTTACTCAGGTTGGAAAGTTTCTTCTTGAAATCAAACCCCTCAACACAAACTTCCTTGGCAGTGATGAATTGGAGAGGGGGGTCATTGACAAAGCACAAAGCTCCTCTTGGCTATGACAAACCATTTCTCCCCTTCTCAAAGTGGATGGGAAAGCTTTCTCAAAAGGGTGGAGAGGAGACTCGCCAGGTCCACCAGAACCCCCCCAGTCAAGGACCTGTGCTCCCATTTCTGACCAGAAGCTTGCACTTCAGACAGGACCATCAGGGTGTGTTCAAGCTCTCTAAGCTGAAAAGCTTGACAGAGGAAATGCACTATTTTAAGCTGTGAACTTTTGTCATCTTCCAAATTAAGCAATGTTGGATAGGATTAGAGCTTAGCTAAGAGACTCCCAGAGTCCTGTAACTGTTGGCCAGTCAGTGGTGCTGGCCTCTGTGGTCCAAAACTGAGCTGACCTTGGTAGGTTTTACTGTGCTGATAGTGGAGCTGCTCAGAGAGATGCTGGCACGCCATGCAGCAGGGTGGTAAACTGGCCACATTCTGGTTTGGACAGTGGTGTACTGTCTCAGCTGCTCATTCCTCTCCCAGCCCCATGAGAACAGTTCGCATCTGCTGGTAACAGCTGCTGCGTTGCCTGCCAGAGCATGCGTTTGTAAAGAAATGGGTGATTTTTTTTCCCTTATTTAGATGGAGGATCGCTGCTGCAATTTATTTTGCAATAAATACGCAGAGAGGGACGTACGTAAAGCTTCCAGGATCTGCGTTGCCTGGTTTCATGTTGATGTACGTGGTAGGTCCTGGCCCGTATGACGCAGCCCTGCAGGTGACTGGTGTGGGTCTGTGATGCTGGTGGGGAAGGGGAGCTCTGTGCTGGAGCTGCAGAGCAGCCCAAGGGCTCTCCTCATTCTGCTCAAGTGCAATATAGGCTGGGATAGGTTTGTGTGGAAGGATTTTGCACTTGATTGGCTTTAAAAATCTTGCAGCCATGCAGGGAACAGCTAAGGACAGTATTTTTGTGAAGGAGAAAGAGCTGCAGTCAAGATGCCAGTGGCATTTAAAGTATTTAGTGGTGATTTCCTAGGTCGTGAGACCTCTGCGATTAGAGGTCTCCTAGCAGTGCAAAGTTCACGCGTGGGCTGTTTGGATATGAGGCCTTTGAGGACTTGAAGAGGAAACTCTGAGCTGGGATGGGAGCTTTGTTTCCCTGAAAAAGAACGCAAGCCCTAAAGCTGCAGAAGCCACCCCTGTTAGTGCTGAGCCCATATCTTACTGGTGTCTTATTGGGCTGTTGGGGAGGAAAGGAGGCATCTGGCTGCAGAAGAGCCTTTAAAGGTCCTGTCCACAGGTGGTCACTGAAAAGAATGAAGTCTTTTGCTGGCTAGAATCGTTAACCCTTGCTTTTTGGCCAATCCAAGGACACTTAATTCCCTGGAGCACCCCAGCATCATGGGTTAGTCTCATTTCTTCAATGTAATACTTGGGACTCTGATGTCTTTGCAGCTGGTACAACATGTAAGCTATAATTTTTGACTTGCACATGGTGAAAGTGCCTTAAAACTGAGTCTACCAAAGTGCTGTGACAGCACGTCTAAGGTCTTGCCTAGAGAGGTCAGTGGATTGTTTTCAAATGTTGAGTTTGCTTAAGTAAACCTCCTGGACAGGTTAGTGCTGGGAGTGGACAAGGACTTAAATACTGACTGAGTGCTACTGAGCTGGTTTAGGTAGAGTTGTTCTCCACCTGGGCAAGCTGTAATTCCAGTTTTTGAACATTTTGGGATTCTAGATCCCCTTGAAGACTCTGGTGTGTTCTATTCCTGGTAGCTTTCAGGTGACCTGCTCATCCCTGTAAGACACTCTGAGTTGCTCTTTGTTGCTAAGGAATTCTCTTTTTCATCACATCTTCCTGCATGTGGTGGGTGTTGCTTTTCCGTGAAGTCCTAGCCTGCCTTACCTGGATGCCCCTTTGTCTTTGAGCTTCCTGGCAAAGCATCATCCCAGGGAGAACTGTTCTGCTCCGGCTGGAGCACCCTCCCTTTCCAGCCCCATGGGGTGCACCTAGGTCATCAGGCTGCAACAGGGTGCTGCTGCTCTTGCACCGTGCTCGTTTCTGTTCTTGCACTGCCTGGCACTTCGGAGGTCCTAATGCAAGTGATTCCCTGAGTGTGATGCTCCTGCCTATGGATCATGCTTTCTCCCGGTGGAAGGAGGGGGTTGTTTTGCCATTCGGGCTACCTGATTGTCCCTCCTCCTCTCCAGTGGGAACAGGGCCCCTTTGTAAGATGCTGCGAGAGTTCCTTTTGAGAGAGCATCAATAAACAAACCTTTCTTTATGATGTGTAAAGTTGGGAGGCACGGGGGGAGGTGAAAGCGAAGGTCCGTATGCCTACCTGTCTGCAAGGCGTGGGTAAGAAACCGCTGCTATTCACAGCCCCTCCTGAGGAGTCTCCCCCTCCCAACCTACAACAGGTACCCAGGCTGAACGAAGGAGGTAGAGCAGGTCAGCTCTGCGAGGTGGCAGTGCCCTTCAGTCCCTTGAGTACGAGGCAGACGCTCGCCTCTCGTCCCACGCCTTGTGTCTGGGATGATGGAAGGTTGCTAATTGTCCTGGAGCACCCCAAATACTTTTCTTAATGACTGATGTCACCTCCAGCTTGGGAGGGCATGTGCTGCCTTTCCAAGGAGTTTGATCAGCTCCAGACAATTTGGTTTTGCATAAAATAACTCAACAGAAGGGTGGAGTACTCTCTCTCATCCCTTGTCTGGGCCATGTCAGGGGTGTCAGCTGGCCTGTGCCTCGCTGTCTGCGGAGCCTGCAGAGCTGCATCTCCCCTCTCCTCTGCAAGGGAGGGACAGCAAAGCGAGGGCTTTGTAAAGGAGAAGCCCTGTGTTTCTTATCTGGAACAAATGGCAAGAGACTCACCTTCTTCAGTTTCATGTTGTCCAGGTGGAGTGTCTGCAGGTAACGCCCGAAGGACTGGAAGGCATTGTCGGGGATGACCTCAATGGGGTTATGAGAAAGCTTCAGTTCCTCCAGCACTCTCAGCTTACTCATTGCGCTCACAGGATAGCTGCTCAGCTGGTTCTTGTCTAGGTGGAGGACAGCGAGGTTTTCTACATCCTCCAGGGCCCCAGGCAGGAGGTTGGTGAGGGAGTTGTCAGAGAGGTAGAGCCAGCGCAGGTCTTTAGCCCCATTGAAGACCCCCGGTTTCAGCTCCCGGATTTTATTGCTGCCTAAGTGCAGGATGAAGAGGTTGACAAGAGGAGAGAGGAGCCCTTTGGATAGGTCTGGAATCTTGTTCTGGTCCAGGTACAGGTAGGTGAGCTCAGAGAGGTCATCGAAGGCTCCTGGCTTTATGACACTGATCTGGTTGTCAGTGAGATAGAGGTAGACCAGGCTCTTGAGCCCCCGGAAGGCTCCAGTTGAGATCTCCTTGATCTGTGAGCTCTGGAGGTGCAGGGACACCAGTTTTTTCATGTCACGGAAGCCGTTGGTTGGCAGGACCTGGAAGTTGTTCTTTTGCAGGTTGAGAAGCCGCGTTTGCTCAGGCACCTTGGGGATCTTCTGCAACCCCGCGTTGTCGCAGATGACGTGCTGCAGGTCTCCACCGTGACAGTGGCAGCTCGGGGGACATGCCTGCGTGATGGAGGCAAGACATGCCAGTAGGCTGAGGACACTGAGGAAGAAGCCTGACCGATTCATGGTCAGATCTGGAATTAGTGTGGTGGGAAGAGAAGCAGCAGGAGGAGGAGGAGGGAGATGGGTGGGAGAGAGAGAAACTGAGTTTGCAGCATGCTGAACACAGCCCTATTTATAATGTTATTAAAAAGCAAAATCCCTTCCCACAAACCGCAGGCAGCAGCCAGTTGGAAGCAACTGGCTTTGGGAACTCACTGTGAGCTTAACCCCTTGGCACCAGGCAGAGGAGTGTCCGCAGTCCTGCCTGGCCCCGCTGCCGAAGCGACTGTGCTGAGGTAGTTTTCCTCTCTGCAACAGGGAGGCAAATGGTCAGGAAGAACAAACGCAGACCTGCTCTGTGGGGAACTTCTCTGGTCCCTGCTGAGCCAAGCGGGGCCCAGATTCATCAGTGGGGGGGAAAAACAACCTGTTTTGGTTCAACGGCATGGCAGGGAGCGCTGCTCTGCTCCGCAGCCACCTCATGCTGAAGCTTTCAGCAGGCTCCTGGGCTGTATTTAGCCTCAGCTGGTTTGGGGAGAAGCACCTTGTCCTGTTATCAGAGGAAGGTTTTTTTGGGGTCTTGTCTTGCTGATTTCGAAGGAGTTTGCCTGAGGAGGGGTGGGAGAAGATGGGAGCGATACGGGGTCATGCCAAAGGCCAACAGCGCTGTAGTTGCCCTTGCAATGCAAAATTTTTGAAGAC
This sequence comes from Haliaeetus leucocephalus, assembly GCF_000737465.1. Taxonomy (NCBI): domain Eukaryota; kingdom Metazoa; phylum Chordata; class Aves; order Accipitriformes; family Accipitridae; genus Haliaeetus; species Haliaeetus leucocephalus. The sequence continues at coordinate 151,247 of NW_010973093.1, read as the reverse complement.
TTCCAGATCTAGACTGCACCTAAGAGTTGGCCAAGAAAGGGAGAGCAAAGACAGGCTTAATTTCTGCTTCGTCTTTTCCTACGAGCGGTTGAGTATGACACATCCATGATCGTGGTCAGGAGACCTGTGTGAAGGTTTTTTTCTCAGCCCATGGCACTGTGGAGCAGTGGCTGTTGCCTTCCAAGAAGAGATGGGGCAGTGGCACATGGGGCTCTGGGGAAGCAGCGGGGCATGGGCTGGCGGATATGAAATGCTGGACAATGGTGCCCTGCTGCGTGCCTGGCTCGGATGAGGTGGATGGCAATGCCTGCGGCCCTGGAGACAAAGCTGTGGGCAGTGCTAAAGGGATGGTGAGGTAGCCGAGTGAGGAAATCCCTGCTGGAGCTGGGACTAGGGTCTGCCTTGGCTCCTGTCTTGGGGTAGCAGTGGGAGAGGTGAATTAACGACACGGGATGTCCTTTGCTCTCCTGATAGAGAAGGCTAAAGCAAAGCGGTTAAAGCTCCAGCGCCTGCTTCTGTGAGTGTGAAGAGAGAGATCCAGGGGTTGTGGGGTGGGGTTTGGAAGTGGAACATTTTGAACTGATTTCCAGCCAGTTCCTGGCCGCAGCAAACAGCTGAGAGCCGAGCACATAACTGTGAGCTTGTTGAGATTTCTGCTCCTGAGGCTGGCTGCAGAGCCCCAGCGGAGCTTTTGCAGAGGCGAGACAGGCTCAAGAAAGGGAGGAAATCCAAGGGCTGACTTAGGACACAGACTGGCTTATTCACTGAGATTTCTGGGTTTTTCCATTGTTGCAATGAGGAATTAGCCAGCGCCGCCGAGCATGCTCCGGACGATGTTATGCAAACTGCCTGGCAGCCCGCGCTCTGGTCAGCAGCTGTCAGTCTGAACGGTGTTTTCATTGCATGACTAATTTGGGGGAGAAAAGGGGCTTCTGGGGTGGGAATGTAGGTTCTGGGGAGCCTGTGGGGCAGGTGGGGTTGGCCAAATGATGGTGTAACGTGGGCCCTTGGTGCAAACCAGGCCATGTCAGGCTTCCAATGTTTGTCAGCCCTGAGGTTCAACGTCCTGCTGTCAAGCAGTTGGGGCCTTGCCACTCGCCCCAGCACCAAGTGCTTCTCCTGCCTCATCTCCAGAGAGATGCTCTGACCGTAGGAGCTCCAGGCTCCTGCTGGAGGGACCTTCTGCAGGACTCACTACTGTAGTTACTGTAGGACTTAAAACTTCTATATCAAAACAATGGTATTTTTGCTTGTGCCTGATTCGGTAGGCACTACAGCGGTCATGCACGTGCTTTGATCTCTGGAGTAGCTCTTCGAGTGTCTCAGACAGGACCTTTGAGACAGCAAAAGAGAAGGTAGACAGAAGAACCCTCTGTGTTTTCCTCCTTTGTCTCTTCAGGTTGATCAGGACTGACAGTGCCCCTTAAGTGTGTGCTGCTCATAAAGCTCAGACAGGGAACTGGGTGCATGATTGGAAAAGAAAAAAATCCCTCTAAAGCATCGTCTTCTATCCACTGATTGATTTATTTTTTTTCTCTGAGCAGGTTCAACCACCTTAGTCTTACTTGTAATCATTTGATGAACAATTCCTGCAGTTATGTACCAGCTATACTGCGCAAAAGCAACTGATGGGTGAGATTTAAAATCCAGTCTGTTTGTGCTGGACACTGAAGCTGGGCAGTGTATCTGTGTTCCCTCCCCAAGTCCAGCTGATGTCTGATACTTGGTTTTCCCATCCTCTTGCAAAAAATACCTGCTAACAGCTTACCGCTTCTGCAGCGATTTCTGCCAGTGTGGGTCAGTTCGGAGCAAAAAGCTGGTGAGGGCCTTGCAAGCTTCATCCATAAATACATCCTACCCATGTGTATTTCTGGAACAAGACCCTTTTCAGAGGTTATACTGCCCAAACCTCAAACCATCTTCTCATCTTTCTTCCTCTGAGGATAAATTTCCCTTTCTTCTACCCTTTATCTCTTTGCTACTGAGACTGCAGATTTTTGGGGACAGGGACGGTCTCCCTGCAGGGATGTGTGTGCTGTGGCTGGAGCAGGCAGGCTGTGGAGGGGTAAGATCCAGAGCTTCCTCGTGAAGATGCCGTGATGTAGCTGCCATGATGCTGGAGCAAGGTGGGAAGCTGTCCCTACCCCAAGGGCTCCCGCCAGCCCAGTGCCTGCAGCTGAGGTTAGGTGGATGCCCGGTTATTTTTGGTCCTGCGGTAGGGTGGCAGCAGGGCAGTGCTACTGGGGGAAAGGTGTCTGCTCCTCAGCTCCATTTCTCCAGGCGCAAATGTTGAATAAAAGGAAGTTCTTTCCCCTAATGTTTTTTGATTTCCATGCCTCGGTGAGCACATTCCTGTGGTGGGAGCTGGTTGGCATCTGCCGCAGCTGGCACCTCGCCCCTGGGCTCCTGGCTGTTTGTGTTTTGAGCTGCTCGCTGGCAGGGTCTGGTCTTCCCACACCGGGTTTTGCAGCCCTCGACCGGCCAGCAAACATCCAGCGATCCTCAAAAGCTTGCCTGGGTCCCGCTCGTGGGTGGCTCGCAGTCTGGCAGTGACAATGGCAGCAGTGTCGGTGTTCCCTCTGCTGCGGTGGGATACCGCAGCGAGCTGGGTCCCATCCAGCCCCCTACCTCGCAGGTCCCCTGGGACCGGTGCTGCTAGGACATCACAGAAGAGGCAGGATTATCCTGCCATCCTCTCTTTCTTAATTGATTAACAGTTCTGCAAACATTACCGATGCCTGGTAATTTGCAGATGCTGGACTCCCCTCCTCTCCTTCGTGGAGGCATTGTGGGCTAAGCAAACAAATACAGTTTTTAAAACAGTGTAAATATAGATTTGGGGTGTTTCTTTAGTGCTGCAGGTCAGAGCTGTTTTGATACAACATTGGAGATGGTCTTTTCCACGTTTAATCTTTGTTAGTACTGCCAGTTGTGGTATATCAATACAGCTGCACGTGTGTTATGTTAAAATATTCCATTGCTTGCCTAAGCCTGATTCTGTAGCTTTTAAGGGGATCCAGATCTAGTTTTGTGTGTCAGTGCACACTAGCAATCACCTTCTTGAAGTGGCACCGGTGTAGCTGGCCTTGGGGTCCAGGCTGGAGGTGAGGGCGAGGGCAGCTTTGGGGGGGTGCCCTGGGGTGCCCCGGTGTCCCCCTTTGCAGCCCGCACAGCACCAGCCCTGGTGGGTGGGCAATAGGGAGCCCCAGAGGATCTCCTGGGTCCCGTCCCCCTGGCTTCCAGGCTGTACCTGAGAAATCCCTGGCTTTCGGTGATGTACAAGTATCCCATCAGCGACAGTGGCACCTGAGGCTCTGAGTTCAGACCCAAGTTATTGTTTCTATTTGACATGCTTGAAGGGTACCCTTCACTGTGGTGTGGGGACCCAGGCTGCTTGTTGAGCTGGAGGAGGTGGCAATGGGTGCACCTCCTTCCTTCTGATGGTTTTCTTCCACTGTAGCATGGCCTCCACCCATTGATATGTTGCCAGTTTGGCTCCCCGTTGATGTCCACCCACCCTTTCCTTCTGTCTGATCCCAGCAGCTGCTGCATGATGCTCTTGGCCTCTCCTGTGAAGCTCACCCAGCCCTTGCTGCCTCTCCCCAGCCCTGCCGTGCCCACCTTGCAAGGCACCGGGCATCCCCCAGCAGCCTGCTGCTCTGCCCAGGGCTGCTGTCCTCTCTTTTGCAGGCTCTGAAGAAGAGTGGAGCTTTCTTCCCTTGCAGAACACAACTGATCCATGCAAGACTTCTGATTTTTCCCAAATGCTCCCCAGCCGGGAGTCCCCCCTGTTCCCAAAATGGAAAATCGGCTCCACACGGTGACAACTTCCCTGCTTGCCCTTGGCCAAAGTGAGACCTCCCCATCCCATCCCACCTCCCCATCCCAATTCGGGGAAGACCTGATGAGTAGATGGTTTCAGTAGCTGCAGAAGCTATGGGAATGTGCTGTGAGAGCATTTGAAATGCACTGTGGAAGCAACAAGGTCCTGGACTTCCAGCCATGTCTTTGGTGGGAGCTGAGCTGTCCAAATCCATGGGGATGTTACCTTTGCCCCTAGGTTTTTGCCAAGTTTCCTTCTCCAGCAGCTTTGAGCATCCAGGTACCCCCAAACCAGTGGTTTTCTACCTTTTCAAGACACTTTGTCTCTGCATATTTCCTCTCACTTTTTGCTTTTAATTCCACCTTTCCTAAATACATTGGCACCCAGCGCCAGGGAGGATGGAGTTAATTACATAGCAAAGACCTTTTATCAAGCTGTTGATAAACCAGTAAGTAACTGCACATGCCTTTGCTGGTTGCCACCGGGCAGTGCTTCTGAAATGCTGGCAGGACTGGGGAAATACTTGCAAGCCTCAAGCCTTCTGCTCAACCTGGAAAGAAGAGAGGCAGCTTTAACTCCAGACCACGAGGAGCAGCTTGTCCTGACTGCACAATAACAGGAGGTTCATTTTCAGCGGCAGTCTTCTGGCCCGGGCAAGCTGGGTTGCCATTTTTGCGGTTGCCTCCTCCTGAGGCAAAGCCATTGCGTGCTACAACACAAAGACGGTGCTTTGGGCACCTGATATTTTGGGGAACTTTTTAAGGCCCATCCAAACTGGGACTGCCTGGCAGCTCTCTGGGTGGGGAGAAATGCCAACAGGGTGGCCACCCTTGGAGGTTTGTCCTACAAGACCTGCTTGTTTGTGTCCTGACGTTTTTGACACAAAGATGGTACTGTTGCTGGGGAAAGAAATGAAATCTCGGTGCGACATAGGCTGGACGTGATCAGAAGTTGTTTTTTGCAGCAGCAAAGTTGACCCAAAGGTTAGGGAATATTCCAATATAATTTGGGGTAGTGGGACAGCTCCAAAGCAAGGAGATACTTGTCCCTAGAGGACAGCAAAATTCAGGGTGATCTTGGTAGTGAGCAGCTGAGTGAGGGAAGATTTGTTGCTCAGTTGAGAATGATTTTGAGCTGGCTGTGAAGGGAAGGGCTGGGGTTGACTTTGGTGGAGATATCTGAGGCAGACAACACACTCAGCACGGGTTTAGGGATAATTAGATCCATCCGGCATCTTGTACTGAGAGGGGTTCAAAGGGCCTCTTAGAGGTCCTTAGCACATCTCTTGGGTTGCCAGTCTGCTTTCTGTTGTTCATTATGCCCCCTTTGAAGTCTGAAATCCCTATTATTTCATGGTCAATTTGCTTCTTTTTTCCGAGGCCAATATTGTCTTCAGCGAAGCTCAATTTCTGTAGGTTTTAGTTTGGTGGTTCAAGCCCTGCCATCATCCTCCAGCGTGGCATAACCAGAGGGTGGTGACAAGGGGATGAAGATCCTCCCTGAGCATCGTTCAGGTCCAGGGGGGTTTCTTCCAAGGACCTCATGCCCTCCTGCAGCCCTGACCTTCTGCTCCAGTCCCACCCAGTATAACCCCACTTGGGGTACTGGTGGTACTGAAACCAGCCTTTTCATCGCAGCCTTTCAGCAGCAGTAGAATGTGGAGGGAAGTGGGTGTTTTTATTGCTGTTGAATGCTGGGGAAAACCGAGGAGCAGAGAGCCGATGCGACTCGTTCCAAGTTATGCAGTAAATAAGCGGCACGGTTGGGAAAAACCCAGGGTCTTAAGAGTCCCTGCTCTTCCCACCAGATCAGTCTGCTTTCCAAATGTTTACTAAAAAGACTGGAGTCTGATTGTTTTTACTTTATTTTTAATTTTTAGAAACTTCCTTCTTCAGGCTGTTTTGCCTGTTCCACAGTGGCCAGTGTTTAAACAGCACTAGCAGGAAATGTTTTTGAAATGTGTTTTAAAAAACACAGTTCTGCTAAGATGTTCTTTTTATTCCTGGTTTAGACAGAGGCTTAGGATTCACAAGAATAAATCTCTTGTTGGTAGGAGTAAGGTAGGCAGCAGTTTGTTTTGGGGCTGTCCTTGTCATGGCTGATGGCAGGACTGATCCGCGTGCCGGGCATTGGGGGGTCACTTGTGGTCCTCACAGTAAAAAAAGGCTTTACAGCCAATTATATTCTGTACTCTCTTAGCTCCTCTCAAAGCCAAGGGTCCAAGCTGGACTCCTTGCCTCTGAAAAGCTGTGCTTTGACACTAGATATAGCTCCAGTGGAAATTATGGACCTGATGCAGAAATTATTGGGTGAGGTTTTCTGGACTGAATTATACCGGATGACAAGGCTAGATGATGCTAAGTGTCCCTTTGGGTCTTGAAAGCTATGAATCTTTGTGGATATCTCCAAGCTTAAATTGGTATATGGGGTTTTGTGGAAGCGTTGTTTCATCTCGTGCATCACGAGCTGCGGCTGGGCTGGACGATGGAGCCGTTGAAGGAAGCTCCACGCGTCAGATGAGGGTCAGGAAGGACAGCAGTGCTGGTGCGAGGGCTTGCTCCAGCCACTGCCTCAGTCCTGGGCGTTCGGATGGGGAAAATGCTATCCCAGGAGAGAAATGCTATCTTGGAAAGGTCAGGAGCAATGTCCTGGTGTCTGGCTGCAGAGAGCGGTGCCAGTGCCGGCAGGCTGGGAGGGGAAGGCAGCGATCGGGCAGCAGACTGAAGGCTGGAGGTTCAGACCCGCGTTGCTCTCTGGGCTGAGTCGGAAAGCCTGTTACTTGAGGGTGTGAGGGTGTTTATGGGGACAAGCCACTGGCCAAGGCATGGACAGCCAGTGCTTGGGGTACACGGCAGGCTGCCAGGCATCTGGAGGAGCCTGGTGAGCCGCGGCACCCGCAGCATCGTCCTGCCAGGGAGCTGCCTGCTGCTGTGTCCAATTAAACTGCTGGAGCGACCCGGAGAGGCAGAAAGGGTTGACTCAGGGCTTGGCTGGGATCCTGGGACCAACATTGCAATTCATCCAACAGAGTAAAACAAAAAAAACAAAGGCACTGGGATTTTTAATAAGTGTTTAAGATCTTGGATTTGTGTCTCGTCGGTCATTTGATCCAGCCACAGGACTCGTATTAGTGGGTGGGAGGGAAATTCTGTCTGAGCATTAGATGCTGTAGGTTTCCACCCCGGCTGGGAAGCTATCATTGCGTCTGGTAGGAGAAGCCTATTTACAGTCGCTCCCTCTGGGTTGCCAGGCTCCTAGCAGAGCAGTTTGCACCAGATGGTCCTTGCAGCATCCTGGAGACCATCTCCTCCAGATTCCTGGCTAAGAGGAGGCTCCTGCAAATCTCCGTCTCAGATTCACGCTGACCCCGGTGTAGTCAAACAAGAGCATCAGCCGTTATGACAGACTGTGCCCAACGTGAGATCCTTCAGCAGCCCCGAGCAGCAGAAAGCGCCAAGTGGTCCCACCAGTATTATGTATAGGTTGTTCAGGATATGCGCATGTTTTTTTCAGGATGCCTCTTCGTAGTCCTTTGCAAAGCCCCTCGTTAATTTTGGGTGCAGCGCCTGGAGTTTGGTGAGCGCCGTGCAGAAGCCCTGACTGTGCAGACGTGCCCTTGCAGCCAGCGATGGGGCCTCGGCGTTTGCTCCAAAGGCACGACCCAGATCTGGGTGCCAAGGGTGTAGGAAGATGGTTGGGCCCTGTTGCAATTCGGTGGGTCAGAGCTGCTCGCGTGTCAGCCTTTGAAGATCTGGAGGAGAAAGGAATGAACTGCATCGGCCTTTTCCCAGCCGTGCTCTGCCAGCAAAGCAGCTACCAGTGACATTAGTGGGTGGGAGAGAAACCCTGCCTGATGACATACGACATGCTGAGCGTGTTAGAGAGACCAGAGCAGTGCTCCAGCATGTCCCACCGCTGAAACACAGCTCCCAAGAGCTGGAGATGAAGCAGCAATTCCGGCAATGGTGCTCTCGGTGCAGCTCAGAGCTGCCCGGAGCACCTCCTGCCCAGCTCCTGCTGTCTTGGCAGGCCACTGAGTTGGGCATAAAGAGCTGGAATTTTCCTCTGAGGAGAAGTGACCTTCAGCTGAGGTGACTCAGAGCCTGCCGTTGGGATTAGCGGTGAGGGAGGTTTAGCAGCGAGAAGCTTTTGTCCTGCTGTGAGGTTTTCGGTCTGTAAGTGCAGCTGCGCCGAGCGTTGTGTAGCCTCGTGATGCCTTTAGGAGGGTTACAGGAGCTGATGTCTGCACAAAAGGATCTGGAGCAAGCAGCCGTGCTGCAGGACACGTGGTCTCCCACAGGAGCCCACTGCTGGCTCCAGGGTTTTTCCAAAGCAATGTCCGATGTGCTCTGAGCTGTAGGAGATGAACTCGGCACCTTGAGTAGATGGCTGCAGGGGCACCAAGACAGGATCAGTGTCTGGCAGAGATGGCAGGGAGTCAACTTGGAGAGACGCAGGTTAAAAAAGAGGAGGGCAAACTCTGGGGTCCTCCAAGAAAAGAAGTTGAGGTATCAAAAGTACAGGACACCTAGCGTGTCGTGGGTGGTGAGGGTCCAGAGCACAGCGATGGAAGCGAAGGCGGCCGTGGCAGGCAGGTGCAGTGCTGCTTTAGCTCCTGTCTCTCCAGGACTCTCTAGCAGAAGTGTCTGGACAGCCCCATCCATGGGCCAGGAGAGCAGTGCTTGCCTGTGACCTGAGTGACTTGTGAGAACATCTTCCTCCCATCCCAATCTCCCCCGTGCTTGTTGCTAGCTTCGTCTTTCCCATGCCTGGAGCTGTGCGGTCCCCTTTCCCCCTGAGGCATGTGTCTCCTCTTGTGTTTGCAGGTTGCTTATGGGACCACGGAAAACAGCCCCGTCACCTTCATGGGATTCCCCAGTGACAGTATTGCCAGAAAAACGGAGACAGTGGGATGCGTCTTTCCCCACACAGAGGTGACCGTGACTCTCCCCACCTGCTCCAGGTCCTCTGCCTGCAGCAGACCTCAGCCCATCCTCCCTGTCTGGTGCTGGAGTCAGTGCATGCCATCATGTTTGGCTCAGACATCCCCTCCTAAGCTCTTCTTTTCCACTGCAGGCAAAAATTGAGGATCCAGAAACAGGGCAGTCTGTGCCTCTGAACACTCCCGGGGAGCTTCAGATCCGCGGCTACTGTGTCATGCTGGGTTATTGGGACGACCCAGCAAAGACGAGTGAAGTGGTCACTGCCGAGAGGTGGTACAAGACGGGGTGAGTCTGGAAACAGCCTTGCTCCTGCCGATCTGTCCTGCCCGGTGATGCTGGATGGGGACGGGTGTGTACAGGAGTGCCTTGGCTGTGATTTCCGAACTAGGGAAAACTGACCTAATTTAGCCCTCTGATCTGTCCGTGAAACTTCAGAACAGCTTTTAGCACAGGCCCTTGGTGCCAAGTGCCCCTGGAGACAGGGATAGTCACTTCGCTACTGGTGCAATGGAGGGGCTATGGGGGTACACCACAGGGGCAGGAATTGCCTCCCCCCGAGCCCTGATCTTTGTGTGGACGCTGCCGATGGCAATGTCCAGCTGTAGCAGGAGCTCTTTGATCTCTTCCATGTGTTCAGGTGGCATCTCAGCCGTTATCCTCCCGATACCCTGACCTGGCCTCCAGACCAGGCTGGGTAGGAGCATCAGCCATTCTTCCACCCAGCTGGGACACGACTAGGAGTGTGGTGTCGTTGCAGGGACATTGCGAGCCTGGATGAACACGGCTACTGCAAAATTATAGGCCGTTGCAAGGACATGATCATTCGGGGAGGAGAGAACATCTATCCAGCAGAACTTGAGCAGTTTCTCCACACCCATCCCAAGGTTGAGGAGGTCCAGGTGAGCGGGAGGGAGGTGGGGTGAGTGAGCAGCGATGGTTCCTGGGGTGAGAAACCTGTACAGAAAGCTGCTGGGATGCTGCTCGGGACCTGGTTGTCTTCCCCTGTTTTCAGCATCAACTTCTGTGTAATATGGGTTGGCAAGCAGGAAGGAGAGGCTCATGGCAGGCAGAGCTCCTGGCATGGGGCACATCAGTTTGGGCAATCCTCTCGTGCACCAGCAAAGCAACCATCTGCAAAGTAACGACTGTCATTCTTCTTTGGTTTTTAAACTGCCTGTTCACTTTCGTAGCTCCCTCTGAAATGCTTACTTGGAAAGCAGTCTGAAAGGACAGTTTTTACTCATAATTAATTACTAAACTCCTAAATCCAAAAAGACTCCTCCAATGAGTCCTTGGAGGTGAGGAGTGAGACTTAGTTTCACCCCTTCACAAGACAGCAATGATTTGCAGCATTGAGCAGCTGCTCCCAATCTGCTGGGATTGTTCTCCTCCAGGTTTTGTGCCAGACAAGTTTCCCCATAAATAAACCAGTTATTTAGTCAGTGTTGTGCCTGTGCCAGGCTAGCATCTCTCCTTGGAACAGTCCCAGTGCAGATGGGTTGCAAACCAGCCTTGTTTATGTAGTTTCTAGGGCTTTATGTCACTGCTCTGGACTCAAAAGGATCGACGTGTCTCTAGGATTCTGAGATACCAGTTCAAGGCGGGGAATGACAGTAGGACTCTTGTGAAATAGTGTGAGCAAACTTTAGAGAGAGATCAGGCTTGGGAAGCCCATCTCCTGGTGTCACAGGCAGTGATCCACGAAGATCTGTGATTATAAGGGTTTCAAATAATCTTGTAATTCAACTTCATCCCTCTCCTGCTGTTCCGTCTGGAGATCCCAAGGCACTTGCAGCAGCCTCCCAAGTCTCCCTGTTAGTTGTGAAACCTGTTGCCCCATTTTTGGGGGAAGCAGAGGCACACAGAGGGACGATAGGTCCATGTTGCACCCACGATGAGCTGCTGTCTGGCTGCTCTAACTCAGCCCTCGCTCCAGTGACTTAGCAAAATTGAAGGAAGGTGCTGGCATCCCGATGCCCAGCCTGCTCTGCCACTTTTCCTCTGGCAAATGGTTGGGAAGTCCTTCCAGGAGGGCTCGACGTCGTGTAGAAAGCACCGGTGGGATGGTCAAGCAGCTCAAACTGCCTTTACACAGCCCCACGCCACAACTCCAGCATCCTGTGATATGGGTGCGTGCTGTGGGCCAGCACGTTTACCCTGTGGGAGGAGAGGGAAGTCCCCAGGGGTCACGCCATCCATCTGTCCCAACCAGGTGGTTGGTGTGAAGGATTCGCGGATGGGAGAGGAGATCTGCGCCTGCATCCGAGTGAGGGCTGGGCAGGACTGCACCGAGGAAGAGATTAAAGCTTTCTGCAAAGGGAAGGTGGGTCCCCCAGTCCTCAGTTCCCTGCCAGACCAGTACACCCAGCAGCTGCTGGGGACGTGCTGATGAAAGCCCAGGGATTTAGAGCAACTGGGGATCCAGCCCTGGGAGTCCCAGCTTGGGTAGTACCAGCTGGGCTGGCAACACTGTTCCCGGCAGGTTGCGTAGCGGTTGGTTTTCTCTTCCCAGATCTCCCATTTCAAGATCCCGCGGTATGTTGTGTTCGTGGGTCAGTACCCGCTCACCGTCTCAGGCAAGGTAAGAGAGGGGCTGGAGCAGGGCAGGAGCCCTGGCCTCCTGTCCCGTCTCCTGTCTGAGTCTCTCTTCCTCCTCCTCTCTGCACTTTATTCCAGATTCAGAAATACAAGTTGAGGGAGCAGATGGAGAACCACCTTCAGCTCTGAGCTTGGGAAGCCAGAGCAAAAACCAGGATAAATCAGCCCCGCTTCAGCCAGCTTTGCGTCTGCTTTTCACCTGTGCCTTGGGCTACGCAATGGAGACCTTCTCTCCCTGACATCAGGCTGATGGCACTTTTAGTTAATAAAACAGAGCGCCTTTTTTTCCCAGTTGGGTTTGTTTCTTTGCCAACAGAAATACTGTGGTGTGAGGAAGGGATGCTTATTTCTGGAATTCTGTCCAGTTACTGAAAGACCTTATGAAGGTTTTAAAATCTTGTGTGTCTCTGAGCAATTTGGCTGCAGCCATTTCAGAGGACTTGAACTGATGCTGGTAGGTATTTTACTGGTATTTTTAAGTCATAACAGCCTGGCCTGGCTTCCCAGGGTAGGTGAATGCCTTCTGTGCTTGGGTGTTGCTGAGGCTCCTAGGTCATATAATGCAGCTAATGAACTCGAAATGAGGGGCAGGGACTTTAGAGAGTGCAAAGGCATGGGAAGGAGCTCCCTAAAGCTGGCTGGAAAAGCTTGCCCTGTTCCCACACCTCCCCTGGGCCTTCTGACCCCCAAAGAAACTTCTCCAAGGCAGACTTGGCATTGTTTATTTTGTCGTTTTGGACAAGACAGACCGTAAGGATTTTGCAGAAATACCAAAGTTCCTGTCCCATCGGCAGTGTGAAGCAGAACATACCTGGGACAGTATTTTACGGGAGTTATTTGGTACCTCCCAACCATGAAACACTACTCCAAGAAGTGGAAGAGCAGAGCTCCTCTTCCTTCCTGGCAGAAGTGTCCCACGCCAGCTGGGAAGCAGATAACGATGCTGCCGACTCTCACCGACCTCCTGGCCATCACCCTCCTGCTTCCTTCCCTAGCAGGGCTAGCAACTGGGCCTCCATCTCCACACTGGGGCTTCCTCCGGTAGGTGGGGGGAAATGGTGCAAAGGAGAGAGGTGAAACATCAGCGAGGTCTCGATCCTGGATCTCCCAGCTGGACTGTGGGCTCTACCCATGGAAGCAGACCAAGTGGACAACACGCCCACTGTTTGTGCCTGCTTTCTGAAAGAAAAAAAACACATGGGATGGTTCGTGTCAGACCCTTTCTGTATGGTGTCTCTCCAGCAAGTTTTTCCCCCATTCCCAAACTGCTCGTGAGGCTGGTGTCAGAATGTTTCACCAGCTTCACCTCTGCCCAACCTGGAGTAAGTGGGATGTGTGCAAGCAAAACTCGGGTCTCTTCCCTGCCCTGGTTTTAGGACCCTTGTAAACCTTCCTTCCCCAAGGAGGAGCTGTTACCTGCATTACAGCAACTCCAGCCAGTGATCTTGGGGATGCAGTGGACCTCTACATCCAATGTCTAGGGAAGGACTTTCTACTTTCCTTCGCTTCCCACAGCACTAACCCAGGTGCAGGACAGGCCTGCAGTGAGAGGAGCTTCTCTGGTTCTTGTCTGATAACTCCACCCTTTGCACAACCCCTGTGCTGCCTAGAAGCGCCTTATATACTCACCGTAGCTGGGGGTTGGCCGGTAAGAAATGAAGTCAGCGCTGGCTTGCATGGGTAGGCACACTGCTGAGAAACACAGCGAGCACCAGTCACAGCTGGCACAGGGCAGGTGTGGGCCCCTGTCACCCCATCCCTGCTCCCCAGAGCTCCGCTCGTGTCCCGGGAGCAGTGCTGCACTGTCCGTGGGTCTGAGCCCCAGCAGAGCCTGACTGCCCGGGAAGTTTTCCTTCCCTGCCATCCCCTTCCCCGTGGCCACATCCAGCCCTCACTGGCCAGGACACCTCCTGAGATGCCCCGTGGCCATCTCACCCCCCCCCCCCCGCCCCGGGACGATGCAGCCTAGGCTGTAAATACTCACAGGAGGCAAAAGGCTGAACCTCCTGGCTGGCAGCATAGCTTCAGTGTGTGCTGGGCTGCGGGCAGGCTCCAGGGCTTCTGCCCTTCTCGTACCCGGGTCCTGCTCTTATAGCTCTCGCTGCCCACTCGGAAAATCCTGGTAGCTGGGGGCTCTTCCCGGGGAGGGAGAGTTACGTCAGGGGTGGGTTACTCTGAACTACCCCCTTCCCGGCCTGGAAACAGGAATCTGCGGCCACGGTCTTTGTCATCGGCATTTCTCACTTCTCCGTGGCTATTAATAGAGCAAATTCAGAAAAAAATAATACCCGGCACTGTCAGCACTGGGTTTGCACAACCCTGCGCGGAGACGCATCACGGCTCCTTTCTCCAAAACAGCCCCTCTGCTGGAAACCCCTGCTCCAGCCCCGGAGAGGCAGCCGGGGGCGGCGGATGCCGGGGCGGGTCCCGGGGCTGCCCCAGCCTCGGCGGGACCGTGTGCCCGGTACGGCACCGGGAGCGGGCCCTCGGTCCCGGCACCCCCTCCCCGTACAAGCTCTCTGGAAG
>NW_010973093.1:134570-137234 GCF_000737465.1 Haliaeetus leucocephalus | reverse complement strand
GGGGGGGCACGGGGACCCCGGGTTTGCACACGTGGGTGTACAAGGGACCCCCGGGTTTGCACACGTGGGGGTGCACGGGGACCCCGGGCTTGCACACGTGGTGGGAGCGGGTAGGGCACCTGGGGCTTGCACACTTTAGGGGAGGGACGCCGGGGATTGCACACGTGGGGGGCACACCTGGGACTCCGGGGCTTGCACACATTGGGGAGCGACCGTGGGACCACGGGGCTTGCACACGTGGGGGTGCATGCAGGACCCTGGGGTTTGCACACGTGGGGGTGCATCCTGGCCTTGCACATGTCATGGAGCACACCTGGGGGGTCCCCGAGCCATCCACGTGAAGGGGGGGAGGCACCCACGGGGCACGCACCTTGTGCCCCTGGGGCAGGTGGGAAGCACCGGGGCCGGTGCATGGGGCTGTCCCCCTCCCCAAAGTAGGGTACCTGGGGGTGCAGCCATCCCCCACGGCATCCCGTGCCCGCAGTGGCCCTACTGCCGCAAGCGCTGCTCCTACTGCAACTTCAACAAGTACGTGGTGCCGGCGGTGGACGAGGCGGCCGTGCGCGCCTGCCTGGTGCGGGAGGCACGCACCCTGCTCCACCTCAGCCAGGTGCAGAGGTGGGTGCTTGGGGAGGTCTCGGGTTGGGGGGGCGCGGGGCCCTTGGGTACCTGCCCGCAGCCTCCCCACCCTCTGCCCTACAGCATCACCTCTGTCTTCTTCGGAGGGGGCACCCCCAGCCTGGCCAGCCCCCGCACCATCGGAGCAGTGCTGGAGGCCATCGCGGGGGCTGCCCACCTCCCCGCCGGCGCCGAGGTCACGCTGGAGGCCAACCCCGGCTCTGCCGGCACACCGCGCCTCGCCGGCTTCAGGGAAGCTGGCGTCAACCGCCTCTCCATCGGCGTCCAGGTGAGAGAGGTTCTCCCTCGTCCTGTCCGCCGCAGCTCCCCGTGCCCCCCCACTGCCACTGCACTCCCTCCACAGTCTCTGGACGACGCAGAGCTGCGGCTGCTGGGCCGGGAGCACACGGCAGCGGAGGCGCGGGGGGCCGTGGAGGCGGCGCGGGGGCTCTTCCCCGGCCGAACCTCCATCGACCTCCTCTTCGGGCTGCCGGGGCAGAGCCAGGACACCTGGACCCGGCGGCTGGAGGCGGCACTGGGGCTCTGCGACGACCACGTTTCCCTGTACCAGCTGACGCTGGAGCGGGGCACGGTGCTGGCGGCGCAGGTCTGGGGGGGGGCCCTGCCCGTGCCCCCCCAGGACCTCCTGGCTGACATGTACCAGACAGCCCGTGCCATGCTGGTGGCTGCTGGCTTCCGGCACTACGAGGTCTCCAATTTTGCAAGGAAGGTGGGGTGCCCCCCATGCCGTGCCCCCCCCTCAATGCCATGCCACCCCCACAAGCAGGCTCAGCCCCCCCTCACCCCATGCAATGCTCTCCCCCAGGGCGCCCTCAGCACCCACAACCTCTCGTACTGGCGGGCCGAGCAATACATCGGCGTGGGGCCGGGTAAGCCAGAGTGACGGGGGTCTGATGGGGGGGTGCGTGCGTGACTGTGTGTGCCCCCTGAACTCCATCGTCCCCCCCCACTGCCGTTGCAGGAGCGCATGGGCGGTTTGTGCCATGGGGTGAGGGTGGCCGCAGCCGGGAGGCCCGTGTCCAGACGCTGGAGCCTGATGCCTGGATGCGGGAGGTGCAGAGCCACGGGCACGGCACCAGGAGGCGGGTGGTGCTGAGCCCGCTGGAGCAGTGAGTATGGGGGTGTCTGCCCCCCCCCGCCCCACGCCCTCTTCCTTCACTGTGCCGCCTCACAGCTCTCCCATGTGCCCACAGGCTGGAGGAGGTGCTCGCCCTGGGACTTCGCACGGACGAGGGCATCACCCATGAGGTGAGGAGCCACCCATGGGGGAACCCAGCACTGACCTGCCCCTAAATCACTAACGACCTTCTTCACCCCGGGCACGCAGCGCTGGAGGCAATTCTCCCCCCACCTCAGCCTGGAGGCCGTGTTCGGGGTGCCGGGGGAGGCGAAGGATCTACAGCAGCAGGGTTGGCTGGTCCTGGACTGCGGGTGAGCCCTGGGGGTACCATGGCGGCGGTGGGGAGGGTGGTCTCCTTCGCAGAGCCAGGGCTCAGCTGCCGCTTCTTCCCCAGCGGCCTGCGGTGCAGCTGGGAGGGCCTGGCCCTACTGGACTCCCTGCTGCCCGACCTGCTCTGCCAGCTGCAGCACCGCTGGGCCCTGCCGCGCCCTGGCCGGGGAGCTGAGGAGAAACCCGGCGGGGGACAGGGCCGGTAGCGAAGCCGCGGGGAGCACAACGGACTCGCGGGAGTTGTGAGCGGTGGAGAATAAAATACGAGGACTGTGTGCCGGCTGAGAGGGGTGTTGGAGGCGGCGGCACCGGGCCGCTGGAGGCGGCTCCTCCCTGGGCGCTGCAAGGCTGCGGTGCTCGGTGCTGCAGGCCCAGCTAGGCCGCTGCGGCGTTGCGCATGCGCAGAGCCCGGGCCGGAGGGCGTGTACAACTGGCGCCTGCGTACAGCGGGTGGCGCCGTCCCGTCCTCCGGAAGCGGTACCATAGAGCGGCGGGCGGGAGGCGCCTCTCTAGGCGGCGCGGGCGGTGTCTCGGTGGTGTGCGGGCGGCGTTGCCATGGCTCCCGGGCGCGGAGC
>NW_010973093.1:119335-134451 GCF_000737465.1 Haliaeetus leucocephalus | reverse complement strand
CAGGCGGCTGGCGCCCGGGCCCCGGGCCTGGCTTGTGCCCTCGGCACGGCCTGGGGGTCCCCGCCGCGCCCGAGGCGGGCGTTGAAGCCGCCGTGAACAGCCGCTTCCCCGCCCAGTGACCCTCCCTTTTCATTATTCTTGTGGTTTTTTTTTTTTTTTCTTTTTCCTACGCGTGTCAGGGAGTCAGTCCCAGCTGGAGGGACCCGCAGGTTAAGGATAAGGGGAGAAACAGATCCCCGGTGGGATCGCCTCAGCTGCGGCCCTGCCTGTGCCGGGGAGCACTGCCCTGTGCCCGGCTCTGCAGGGGTTTTACTATTTAAGAGCTGTTTTGCTATTTAGGAGCTTCTGAAAATCCAACGGCTTGCTGTCTGAGGTGTGCTTGGTGAGCGTAGCGCAGCTGTGCAGGGAGGCTGTGGGCTCGCGCTTGCAGCTGGAGCAGGAGACTTCCCAGGAGTTTTTTCTTTTACCTGCGGGAAGCACAGACTGTATTTCTCTCAGCCGTTGTCTCTCGTCGAGAATAAAGCGTGGGACAGTTGAATGCTAGTGACCTGCTTTGGTCCTTGTAGCTTTTCAGAGTTTGATTTTCCAGTTATAAGAGATGCTGAATTTAATTGTTCTGTGCCACTTTAAAAAAAGACCCACCCCAAAACATAGTTCAGCTGGAAATGAATAACCAGGCTGAAAGAGAAAGATGGGTTTTCCTTGGGAGACTGAAGAGGAGGTCTCTTCATCTGTTTTTCAGACAAGAAGGAAAAGACACATGAACTGTCCTCCTCGACAATTGCGGAAGAGTCTGAGCCTGTTTCATGTGTTCTGCAAGGAGATGACATCCAGGCGCTTGCAATTAAGGTGGAGGACCTGGAGAAAGTATGTATTTTTACTGACAGAAACAGCTGCTTTAACTGACACTCATTTTGTGTGTTTAACAGAGAGTGCTGTCCATATACTTAAACCAAAACCCACTCTTGGAGTTCAGTTCTCATTCCATTTTGTCTGTCCTGCTTTTTATGACTTGTCAGATCATCAGGTTCAGTTGCTAAAAGTAAAGGATTGTTGATCCTTACACAATCTTTTCAAATGGGAAGATAAGTCATCCACCTCTTCAGAATTACATTTCCAACTTTCTGGTCTAATAAGACATATAAGTTGTTTAGTTACTCTCACGGCATCCCTTCCAAAAATTGGGTCGAACTGTTGAGTGGAAGCATTTGACACCAAGTGACACAGCAGAAAACTATTGGGAAAGTGATATCAGCCTGTGCTGATATGATTTCTCTGTGTATCCTAGAAGGATCAGAAGGAATGAAGGTGAGTCAGTATGTACCTAACTGCATTGTGACTGTTTATTTTCTGAAGCTCCATGCTCCATACCTTCCTCATGATGCTGGGAGAATTCCAGTTAGGAAGAAATACCTTGTTCGAAA
The DNA here is from genome assembly GCF_000737465.1 of Haliaeetus leucocephalus. Lineage (NCBI taxonomy): Eukaryota > Metazoa > Chordata > Aves > Accipitriformes > Accipitridae > Haliaeetus > Haliaeetus leucocephalus. The sequence continues at coordinate 133,027 of NW_010973093.1, read as the reverse complement.
ATATCGACCCAGAGAGACAAAGAAGGCAACACATCTCCTCGTAGCATGTCGTGCTTCCCCAAAAGCACACAGGGAACCACTGACTTTTTCTGGTAGAGTTAAACTTCATGTCTTATCTTTAGATTTTGGTTTTGCTAAGCCTAGCTTTAGCGACCTGGCTCTGGGATTGGGTTTTTTTGTGTGTGTGTGTTTGTTGTAGGACCAGGACTGTTTGGTGATGGCTGTGAAGAGATTCTCCCCCATCACATTTTGGGAAGTCTCCAGGAGTTCAAGATGGAAGCCTTAGCCAGAGGAAACACTCAGGTTGGTTTGTAAAGTTACAAAAATGCGGCACTTTTCTAGAGGTGGAGTGCAGTGCCTACAGTACCTTTCAGTGCTTTTCAGCACCTATCAGGAACAGGTCAGGCCTGAGGTGTGGTTTTCCCAGCCTCGTCATACTCTGCGGGGAGGGCTTGCCTTCAGAGAAACTGCACCAGCAGGTTTTGAAGTCCCGTGTGCAGGACGAGGTCGTGGAGGGAAGAATTATGCAGGCTTCCTCTTTCATATGTGCTTCTGCTGATGGCATCAGGCTTGCAAGGGAAGAGCTGGTGTTGCAGCAATGCCATTGCTCGAGTCTAATTACTCAGATAAATCCTTCCATTGTTTCTGAGTGTGTTCCTAGTGCTCTGTTTTTGTTCCCCTCAGAGTGATAAGGTGAAAGTACTGTCAATCTGAAGAATTCTTTTCTCCTCCCCTCTTCCGTTCTTGTTGCGGTGGCCGTGTGTGCATGGAGAGGTTAATTTAATGTTTCCTTTCTCTTCAGATAGCAGATTTTATTGAGGTTTCTCATCCAGATGTTACTGCAGCAGCTTTAAAAGAGGAACATGGAGGAGAGAAGAAGAAAAATGTTCATCAGACCCCACTGGCAGAGCACAAAGCTCTCCAGAACTGGCACCGTAATATGGCAATCAGGAAGAAGCAGGAGAAATATCTAGGAGGTGAGAAAAGCCAAGGCCTTGTTCTGTGAAACTCTGTGTGCAGATGGGGGAGTTCGATGGCACCACAACAAACTGTAATGGTCATAGCTGACTGGGGTTAATCCTATTGCTGTTGCAGTCTACTTCCATGTTCTCAGAGCTCCCCATGCTGCTAGTGCTAGTGGCCGTGGATGCTGTGGGGAAGTGAGCTGGTGGTTCTGGTTGAGGGAAGAACAGTGGATTTGGTGGGGGACAGTGTAGGGAAGTTACACATGAACAATAATAGTGGTAAAGGCTGTGCCCAGAGGAAGCGTAGCACCAATGATTTGGCCTTCCTTCTTTATAGAAATTCTTCAAAGGCCAGAGAATGAACTGCTCATGAGCATCTCAGAGGATTACAGGCAAATCCAGGAAGAACGTGACATCATTGACCGGAGTCTCCCTGCCCTGCTTCCTGGAAAGGTGAGAGACCCACTTCCTCTGCATCCTGATTGCTCTGTTCTTGTGAAAGAGCTAAGACGCTGGTGTTATGAGTAACATCTCTGAAGACCTATCATTAGATACTTATCAAAGCCACTATAAGTCCTTCAGCTGAGTGTGCAAGCAGGGTTTTCAGTAACTTCAAAAACAAAAACATGAACTGTGCTATCCGTACTAGTCAGAGGAAAGTGGTGGTGTCCTTTGGCTCCTTGCTAACAAACTGCTGTACATGGGCAAGTGCCACTTCTTGATTATCACCAAAGACTGTTGCACACTGGGAAGTGGCAGGGGTGCGTGCCACAATTGATGTTCCAGGGAGGGAAAGATCTGATAGCTTTAGGCTCAAATTTTAGTGATTGCCATGGAGAAAGGGGTATGGGTAAGTCAGGAGGATTATGGGAGTATCCTATGTTAAAATAATTTTTTTACACTTATAGCACTATCAAGGAATTTGCATTTATGTGAGGCATTATTTTAATATCATTCAACCTTCATGTTGCCCTAGCTAGAAGTAAGTCCTTTGTCTTTGACAGCAGCCTGGTAGAAATTTTGGCTTGTTCTGCAGAAAGTGGTAATTTATACGCTTCAAAATAGCCGTATAAGCAGAGTTAGACCCCGTTTTCTTTTTAGCTTCTAGTCCCTGTGAAAATAGCATGCAGCCGTATGCCTCTGAAAGTGTCAGTGGGAGTCTTGTTTTCCCCCATAGGGTTACCGAAGAGGAAGCGAGTTCTGGAGCCAGCCCGAGCGTATTGGAGATGAACTCACAGGCTTGACGATGACACTGACTCAGAGAGAACGTGGCTACCCAGAGCCAGTCACTCATGTGGGGAAGCCCCACACTGTCCGGATGGAAACGGGTAAGGAAGGGAATGTTGCAGAGAGCTGATTCCATAGAAATGGGGTACAAGTGTGGAGGGAGCAGCACAAAGAAACAGTGACTCCTGCGACTATGGAGGCTTCACATTATAGTTGTTCCTTGCGGTAGGTGCAGCACAAGCTGCTTCCCAGTCATCTGTTGGACCTCCTGTCTTTAAAACACCATGAGACCAAAGTCTACCAGAGAGTGAAATTAATAAGCATGTGGGTATGTAGACAATGAGCTCTTGTATGGGTATTTCCACAGGTGTGAAGCCTCCAAAGAGGATTCCTTTCCATCTAACCTGGGATAAAAGTCTTTTCCTGAAACATCGACGGCAGGAGCTAAAATCTGTCCTAGAGGAGCTAGATTTTTATAAGCCGGTAAGACTAGAGGAGTGAGGACATTCTTTGCATCTCTCGTCTTTTGTCAGATGCTGTAGAGTAACACAGAATTGCCAAGAACTGGATCTGAAAAAGCATTAGGAATCTAAAACTTAGCCCCACAGTACTTATCTTGGAAGTTTCCACATTTCCAAAGGGCCACACCCATGAAAGAGTTGTCTGGCCTCCCTAAGTGTTGCATGGAGTGGTCTAGGAGCCTCAGAATAGGAGCCCGAACCAGCAGCATGCAGCTGCCAAGAACTAGGCAATAAAAAAACCTGCCCAGTACTGGTGTAGGACTTTGATTTAGTGCCTCAGGGCAGAGGGAAGACACCTTTACCCACGTGGAAGACACGCATCTGAAATAATCTCCTGAAGGCAGGTAGCCCCTCCTCTTAAAAACGGAACAAACCTCACCTTTTTGTTTCTGAAACTTGGCTCTGGGGATGAGAAACGTGTGTGAAGGAGACTTTTCCCATCCATGCATCATTTGTAGTGGGGAGTGCAGTCATCTAGGATTCTTGGGAGACCCAGAATTGGTTCCTTCCCATGTCTCTTGAACATTCGTTGGCTACCTCTAAAAACCATCGTAGGAGCAAGATATCTCAACTTCACTTTACTTGTTGGTACATTTGTCTGGTATTTTAACTTCCTTTCTATATAGAAAGAGAAATCGTGAGTTGGTCATTTTTCTGTATGTCCAGGATCTGGATGGACTGGAGGTGATCGGTAAAGGGCAGCCTTTCACATCTGTCTCAACAGAGCCTTTTCCGCATTCCACCACTTCTGAAGAGTCTGAGACCCTGTAAGTTTTACTTCATGGCAGAAATAAAGAATTTTGGGTATGCACCACCAGTCCATAAGGGTATCCTTAGCTGTTCTTATCCGGAACAGAGAGGAGTCTCCACTGGGGCACAATAAAAGGCATATTCTAATATTATAATCACCAGGTTTAGGAATCGAGCAGTTCTTTTGTGCCTTGGGGCCTTGTGCCTAAGGAGCAAGAATGAGAGAAAAGTTTTTTTGGAGGCCCTTCCTCCAGTCTTCCCTCTGTATGGCTCCAGAGCTTACATTAGGCAGGGTGAGGATTCTGCCCTGAGTTACCTCCATCGGATTGTCTTTTTCCAGCCTTCCACTTCCATCATTAATTTGCCTTTTATCCCTGTCCTGTCCATCTGTAACAGGCACAACCCAAGGGCCTCTTGTCCTTATTCAGTCATGTACCCTCAGCCTTCCTTAGGCAGGTATCATTCTTTAATATTCTGGCTGTCCTGTCCTCCTTGATGGTGACCAGTAGCTAGCTGGAGTTTACCATATCTGCAGGGCTCTGTCCCTAAAGAGATGACTGTGTGGAAAAGCGTTAGTTGGGATTATTTCTTACAGGGTCTTGTAAATCACCCCTGATTCTCCTCTCTCTAAAAGTGAATTTCACTCCACAAAAATGCTGGCTCTTGTTTTCTTTAGCAGTGACACCTCAAGGGACTACCCTGATGTGGTTCCAGAAGCAGTACTGGGTCCATCTTTAGATTTCTGTGGCCAGCCTGCTCGTTGGATCAGCTGCATCACTTCTTGCAGGGTAATTGCGCCCTTTTTATCGTTTAGTCAAGCTAAGCCTGCTTGAGTTCCCAAGTCATAGCTGTACAATGAGTGTCACTCCCAGGCCAGAGAATGGGGGATTTATTCTGAGCATAATAGAGTATCCTTATGTTTGCTCTGGAGAGAGCTAGAAACAGAAGGGGTTGCTCTCTCTGTGGTGTAAAGCTCAGATTCCCAGGCTCTCTCTGTATAATGGCCACTTCACTGGACCTGCCTTACAAGTTCTTCTACCAAGGCTCAGTGCCTTATTTGTGGTATGACTTCAGGCAAGATAAAGCCTGCTAGGTAAAGTAGACATAGTTATCTATGTCTTTTTCCTCTTCCTTGTAGAATCAAATTGGCATTGCTGCCCGGCTCACCTTTGAGACTCTGGCTGGTGAAAAAGCTGAAAGCTCCCTGATGGTGAGCAATGATGGCACAACTGCCATCTGGTATAACTGGATGAGGCTTCCCCAGCAGATTCCCTCCAGAGAAACCAAGGGGAAGAGGATGCAGTGTTTTTACTTTGATACCAGACCAGGTATGAGAGCTGCTCATCTCCGAGACCTTTGTACATAGAGCAGAGATCACGTATTCAGGAGTTATCTGAGATGCGGAGTCTGACTAATGGCAGAGCCAGCCTGTTGGGTGATTCTCCTTAGGAAGCCACCCTAGGCATCAGAGCTGACTCACACCAAAAGAGGTGTGCGAGGCAGATCCCTTTCATGGAACTTAAAGGAGGTTGCTCCTACTCTGAATGTAAATGGGTGGAATATTGAGAAGTGAATCATTTTCTGATGGCAAACTGGGCATAATCTGCCAGAGAGAGTACTGAGCTGGCTGTAATAAAAGGAGTGTGCAGTGGAAATAACACCAGTTCAGCAACATGGTGTCTGGGAGTAAATCTGGAAGGAGAAAAATAGCTGGATGAAGTGTGATAACCAGCTAAGCTATGGGGAAAGAGCCTCATGCAGAGATAAGGACACTTGGGGTGGATTGGAAAAGGGTCAAGTTAACCAGGTGGTTTCTTGCGGACCGATGCATCTTCTCTCTTATTTCAGGTGTAATTTTGCCTGGGGAAACTAGGAAGTTTTTCTTTCTTTTCAAGTCAGAGAGAGCAGGCATTTTCAGCGAGTCCTGGGAATTTGGGACACATCCTTTGTTATTAGGAGGAGCTCTGCTGCAGGTGACCCTTTGGGGAATTGCTGTGTATGAGGATAAATTGGCTGACCTCAGAGAGAAACTGGAGGTAACCAAGCATGTAACTGAGTAACTCTGAGCTTTGAACTTAGTATGCAAATAAAGGGTAAGGGTGGGAGTGGATGACATGGTATTTTTATTGCTATGCAATCAGGGCTGAGAGTGAGATGATTATTTATTTACGGAACATCTGTACATACTTGAGCAGGTTTGCTAAATAAAATGGAAGAACTCTGCAGTCTATTGTAATGTTGTTAATAAAGACATGATTGTGTCTCCTAAACCATTCGCACTGGTCCTTTAAAGAATGAATATTCTGTTGGTAATGAATTTCATTAGTTACTCAGTGGGGATGGGATTATGTGTCGTACACTATGCTATCAGTTAAGGTATAAACTGAAAATTACACGATGCTTTGAAAAGTATACTTTGGGGGAGGATTTGTAGGGTTTATTTGAAAAGCCGTTGTAAGTATTGCCCTGCTTAGCAGGGATTGCAGTTATTCTTGTCCTTGTAACCCTGTATAATGTATACGTGTGGTTGCTAGTGTGGGTGTGAATTTGTTTGAGTGTCTTTATATTGAACGGGCACTCACACATGTCGTTCTTGTTGTGGTGCCTCAGAGTGACCTGGCTGCTCGAGAAGGTGCTACTATAGTAGAAGAGAGTCTGAAGGAACTTCTTGTCCGAATTCGGACCCCAGAGCGCACCCCATCTCCTGTGGGTGCCTATGCCACAGAGGAAGAGTTGTTCCACCAGAAGAATCCCGAGGTGACGTTTGCTATTTGATTGGCTACACAACTGAAATAGCAGGGAGGGAAGACCCATGGGGCTGGTGCATCCCTGGGTTTCTGGAGGCTGGCATAGTCTGCCACAGTGGCTTTAACAATTAAGTTTGTAGAGGAAAGGCATAGCTCATTTCACTATTTACCTTTTCCCCATTATCACAGTTGCATTATCAGCATCGAGTGGTAAAGCAGCTGCATGAACTATGGAGACAGCACATGACTGTTCCTTCAGCCCTTGAGGAGAAAGTGCCCTCGGGCCAGAAGAGCACTGCGGAGGACATGCAGTTCCAGGAGGGTACCTCAGAGGCTCTCCCTGCTCAGAGCAGCACCACAGAGGTCCCATGCTGGAAGAACACACTCCAGGAGGCTCTGAGTCAAATGATGAATGTGGAGGAGGAAGAACCAGGCCCCTCAGGATGGAACCTCTCCTTAGAAGACTTTAAGCAGGTGGTCACCCCTGTTCCCTCTAGTGCTATGACAAGCTGATGGTGTTTTCATTTTCCTTAAATGAAGGAAAATAAATAGGCTGGCCTACCCCAGTGTGAGCCCACCCAAAGGTCTGCTCCCAATGTGCTGTGAGTTAGAGAAGATTTATGATGTGTTTTGCAGAAAAGCACTTCAGCTCTGCTGACCACACCCTCAGTGCTCTTGTAAAGAGATTCTCAAGAGAGACTTTGAGGGCTGTTGTGTAAAGAAGAAAAGAGAACCATGCAATGTAATAGATATTTTAAGCTCTTCCCCCATTAGCTTTCTGTCATCCTAGGACTGAATACGGGGGGCAAGCTAATCCTACAGCCTCCTGTGGCTTCCCCAAGGGCTCCTCTCCTTGAAGAGTCCTTCCTATTCATCAGAGTCCTAAGGGGGCACTCATGACAGGCTGTGGATAAAGTACAGACCTCCCTAGATTAAAGCAAGAGTGGTTTGGATTCTGTCAGCACAGTTTTTCTGTAGTGCTCTCTTGGAAACCTCTCTGCTGCTTTTATAACTAATCTTTACTTCGAGGCCCTCTAACTCGCTAGAATCCCTGTTCTCCAGCACACCTGTGATGTTGCAAAGGGACTTACTGTGAATCTAACTGGGGGTTCAGGATTGCTCCCCCGATCTTGGGTCGCATGCGCACCTTGGCTAAATCCCAGCCATATTGGGGGCTACACCTGGGTGTGTAAGTGCCCAGCACAACCTGGTTTCAGACTGGTGTCCAGGAAGAGAGCCGTGGTGTGCTCCATTGAGCTCCGGGTCCAGATGACTGGGAATGAAGACTGAGGCGCGCTCCATGAACCCTGTGTTTTCTCTCACATCAGGCTATAAAGTCAATCCCCGAGGCGGAGCAGCGAGAAGAAGCACTGACCCAGCTCAATAAGGCAGCACTGGAGCTTTGCGTTGGACAGAGGCCAACTCAGTCAGACCTTTTGTATCAAACCTGGTGCGTTAATGTTTGCAAGATAAAGCTTGTAAATGCATCGTGTGATCAGCAGCCTTAGCAAGCTCTGTTGCAAGCATTGTGATTCAGAGTGCAGATATTTATACGAGGTCTAGAAGTCGTCTTTACACTCTGGTTTTTTTATAGCTTAATTGTACCAGCTGACCCATATGCCTTTTTGTTTTTTTTCTGGAGATAAGTTTAGAATATTAAATTAATGTAATTTTGGGGAGTATACAAGATTATTTCTGGCAAGATTATTTTAGTCTGTATTTATGAAACCTTTGGGTAATTTTCTGTACACTTTTACTCAGATAACTGTATCCTCCCTCATACAGTCTCTCTGTTTTTTGCTCAGGCTTTCAGACTGTAAACATATCAACAGCTTCTAGTTGCTTCTAAATTAGAAGGATGCGGGTTCCTCTTGGTAAACACAGAGAGCAGGTTGATGCTGATTTACCAACATGTTGAAGAGCAGATCTGGTTTCACAGTAATATTTATGGGTCCATATGAGCTCATTGGTTTGCAAACCATTGAGACCTCAGAGGGTTCTAACATGAGGAAAGTAATTTAGCATCCCTCTGCACAGATTTTTAGATGGTGGGTGTTATGATATTGGTTTAGTTGGACAGAGCAGCTCTCAGCTGTGAGGTGCCATCACTCCTGGGCGCAGGGTAAAACAAAATAGCAATTGCTGTACTTGTCTCTCTTCTGATTGTGACACTTTTCTCAGTCTCCAACTGTGGCGTGAAACAATCGATGGTCTGGTGAGTCACTCTCTGAAGCTGAGATCCCTGCTTGGCTTGCCTGAGAAGGACACCTACGTAGATGTTGTTCCAGAGGAAACAGGTAAGTGGTGGTTTTTGCACAGCAACTGGTTTCTGTGGACTGTTGGAAATCCAGAAAACGTGCTGAATTTCAACTGAAATGGCAATTTCAGCAGTTCCCCCTCAAAGCTTTTATAAGAAAATGCGTCAGAAAAAATGGCAGATTGCGTGATACTAATTGTGATCTGTGGTTTGGTGTAATTAAAAAAACACCACACAAATAAGCCTTTTAATTTAGCTAGATGTAGCCATGGTTTTCACACAGACTAACCCAAACAACCCTATCTCACTCACTATTAGCTATCTTACAGGCTTGTTCTGATACACGTCTGAGACTTGTTCATTCCTTATTTAAACAAAGTACTCTTCAAGGTATTGTTTTTCAGTGCAGTACAGCTCAGATTAATAAAAAGAGGAAAATACATTTCAAGAGTAATATACTTCCGCTGCATGAGTGTAGTGGGCTTGCCTTTCTAGATGTGAAAATGTTGCTTTTGGGTAATTGAAATTCTTTCTTTTGTAGTGGAAGTAAAGCAACCTATAAAAGGAGGAAAGGAAGACAGAACAACTACTAGGAAAGAAGAGAGAAGGTCATTTGGTGGTAAGGATAAAGAAGGCAAAAAAAGAACAACAAAGACAGCAGGCAAAGAGAAGGAGGTATGTGTTGGGATGCCTGTTGAAACCTAAGTGCTGGGGACAGTGTGATCCATTCTGAGGTTGTGTATCCTGAGTTTGAGCTGATTTCCAACCCAGTGAAAGACATGCTGCTTCTGGGAGGTGCATCTTGCAACAATCTGAAAGATGTTTTGTCCTATGTAACTTTTTTTTTTGTCTGTCCCTGAATAGGAATGTCCAAGCAGCAGAAAGTTAAAAGTAAAAGATGAGAAAAAGCTGAAATCTGCCACTTCATCGCAGGAGGTGAAAGAGGGAGCACAGAGCGTGGAAGCTGTAACTACAGATAGAGTTGAGCCTCTTCAGGAGCAGGTGGACCCTATTTTGTTTGCAACATACCAGGAAAAGCTTTATATTGAAGTGAGTCTGACCAAAGCTTATATCTTTGTTTTTGTTCTTTGCTTGTAAGCTTACATTGAAGATTAGGTGGAGAGGTAAGCATTTTGTTAAACTCAGAAAACTGACAAACATATGTCTGTAATTCTGTAGCAAGGTAAGTGTGAAATACAAGGTAAGATGTCCTTTATTCCAGCCTGGAATCTGTTCACATAAATCCAGCCGTCACATAGCCACATGCGGGATTTCTATCTGGGATGTCTTTAGCATGCTTGTGGACTCTTGAGGGATCAGCAGAATTAATTGTATTTCAGATGATGTTAAACACATTTCATAGCCAGAAAAGTTATTACTAGAGCTAAGTGCTGATAGCAGGCAGCCACTTTTACATGATTGTGTGCATGCCCATACGTTAATGTGTGTGAGAAACCATCTCTCTGTCTGTCAGTCTGGTCATCAAGATTTCTTCATGTGTTTTCACTGCAACTATCTTCTGTTAATTTCTGCTGCAGGTTTATGGACTGCTGGATTCAATGGTGAGCAAAATGGTTTCTTTATTTGAGGAACTAAAGAAAAAAGGTGCTCTAAAGTGGGAGAGTGAAGGCCTTTATAACTAGAAATAGACTTTTAAAAATAAATAAATAACCATATTTACACAGATCAGGTGGCGATTCTTCTTTCTGGCATGATGCAGTGATTGCAAATACTGGCCTGCCTTTTTTGTGACATCTTGTGATGTGAGAATATTGCTAGATCATCTGTTACTTCCACAGATGATCGCTTGCCAAGAAGAGACAAGGCAAGAAATATCACAGCCTCAGAAACCGTTAAGACTGGCAAATACTGGCATTTCTGCTAAGGAAGAAGAATTTAAAAGCGCCAGTCAACATGAGATATGTCTTATTCTTTGCTTCTTGATCTTGCTTGGCTAGCAGGTGAGTGAGCAGAGAGCGTCCCTTGTACTCATGAGTCCAACTACCAGGATAGTAACTTAGAAAAATTCATCCCATTTTTGATCATATTTTTGACTCTTGTCCAGTCTGCTCTCAGGACTTGCTGACAGCACTATCCCAAAGGGTGTGCTACCCTGCCTGGTTTTATACCCATTGGTTTACTTCTTGTGCTGATCTTGCCATCTCTTTCCATCCAGCTCAAGGTACCCATGCCCCATTCTGAGCCAGCTCTTACTTGCTTCCTTCCAGGACTAATCACTCTTGAATTCAAGTGAGTGAAATTCATGCCATAAATATTGTGAGCATGGTAAGGCCTTGTGTTAGAGCCATCCGTGCTGCCTCTTGCAGCCTGCATGCACGTCTGGGCTTATCACTGCTTTCTCTCTGGGTTTCCTTGTGCATTGCAGCTGGAATGGAGCTTTCTGTGGAGGCATTCCAGGTCTGAGTGTTGCACATTCTGCAGCTGGGCTTGGGTCAGAGCAGGTTTCCAAGGCAGAGCGAGCTCAGTGCAGGGTCTCTCTTGACCTGGCATCAAGAGAGACATGGCGTATGTCAGTAAAGTGCCATCTTCCTGCAAAAGCAGCTGGACGGCATTCCCCAGAAAGGCTTTGGCCCTGTAAAGAAATTACATCAGTGTAGATTATTAATTGAGGTTTGTGATACCTTTGGGATTCTACGGCAGCAGATGCATATCCGTGCTGAGCATTGCTGTTAGAAATTCTGTACATCGCTGCACAGTTGCACCAGGCGTGTGTGCCTCGGGCACGTGCTCTTTTACATTGGCAGCCACGCTGACACGCATCTTGGAGCTGCACGTAGTGTAAAATAACTGTTCCTTCTGCAGAATTGTTTTCTTTTACTTTCTCATTTTAACTCATGTGCTGTCTCTGGGGTGAGGATGTATTCTTCCCCTTGGCTCCTGGCAGTACCATGGCAAAGTGCAGCTTATTTTTTTTGCTGGCCAGGTGAGGCCCCTCATGTTTTGAGATGCTTTCTCTTAGTGGGGTGTGGGGAAGCACTTTGGCTTCTGTGAAAGCTAGCAGCCTTTTCTGGCTTAGCGGGCATGAACCCACAAAGGGAATGTCTCTGCTCAGCATTCCTGTAGTGAGAATTTCAGCAACATTTTGAGAATTAGAAGGAAAAAGGCCTGAAGTTGGGGTGTGTCTCACAGGCTCTGACAATAGCTCCTGCCTCCCTGGAGATGATTATCAGCTTGTGAATATGCCCAACTCAAACAGCTCAAGCCATCTGTTTCTAGACAAGAGGGAGTCTGCACGTTATAGAGGCAACGTGATTGTCTCAAAAGCAGGAAATACTTTTATTGGGTAGCTTTACCTTGAAAGATGGCAAAGCCCATTCACAAGATCTGTGCCTCCAGTCCAGCCTATAGAAAGCAGGCTCCATGTATACCTCTGCTCACAGGAAAACTTGTTAATATGAAAACAGGTAGATAGGAGTTTCACATCAGTCACGTACCATGGAAGAATGTCCTAGGCTGGTCTCCCCTTCCAAGGGAGGAGCCTCGTGGCCCAGGGCGGGGGGGTGGCATAAGAACTTCTGCGAAGAACAAACCTGAATGCTGCAAATAGTCGTAATTTTTTGTCATAAACATTGCTAGTGCCTCTTACAGCCTTGGACAAGAATGTCCTCGAGGGACAAGGTACAAGCAGCACACAGGAAGAGATGTGCTGGGCCAACAAGCACAATACTCTGCTGTCTGGCTGCTGCAGCTTTTTCCGAGCCAGCTGCTTTTTTTTTTTTTCTTTTGCATTGATTTGTGGAAGTTACATGACTGGAACTGCAGTGGAATTAGAGCTGGCTTCCACAGAACACCTTTAGAAACATGTACCTCTCATTTACAGGCCTGGTGTGAGATGTGGGTTCTGTCACTAGAGCAGAGACCCTCAGGGCTGGTCAGCGCTGCACTCTGAAGGATGTGTGGATGCTCTAGTCCCTATAATGCCAAGTCCTAACAGCCGGGCAAGGAGAGTATTCCTTCTCCTCTCCCAAACCTGGGCGTTATTTGTATTAGTGTTAATAATTTGTGTTGTGAGAGGTGAGCGACCTTCCTGGTCTTCGGAGTTGCATACCAAACCCATCACGTGAGTCGGGGTCTGAAGACACCGTAACTATTAGGGAGGCCGGGAAGGGGAATTCCAGGAAAATGCTGCAAGCAGAAGGTGACAGTGCGTTTCCAGAGGCTTCTCAATGGCTGAGGGGGTCTGGGTGAGCAGGGCCCCCCAGGGCTGAGGGAAATTGGCTTTAGAGCCTTGCTGGGTCCTATTTGCTATGGCAGGGTTGTGGGCCACCTAGCAAAGCGAACCCCAAGTTGGTGCAGCCCCACTATGGCTCGTAGGGTGTTGTCCCTGTGGAGAGGTTCACTTTGCTTATTAAAAAATCAGTGCCTGAAGAGGGGCAAGCTGGCTGCCTCCGCCGTCTGATGCAGGTGAACTGGGAGCATTGGGAACAGAGGGAGAGGAAGGCCTGGATCTTGGGCAACCATGAAGAATGCCTCCCGCCACCCGAACTGGGGTGTTCTCCAGGTTGACCTGGAGGACGGTTGGGATGCTGGAGGTGTTCTTCTCACAGGCTGCAGCTGGATGCACGTTCAGCTTGCAGGGCTAGAGCCTGTTGGGAAAGTCGGGCTGATGAGATCTGCAAAGCCCCTGAAGGCACGTGGCCTCCCCGCTGCCTTCTCCCTGCAACCCAAGGCAGGAGCTTCAGACCTTCAGTGCCGGGACCTGGGGCAAGATGAATCTCAGCTCTGCGCGTTGTGCGGTGGGAGCATCAGAAGGAAGGCACGATCCCCCTCCAGAATGTCTCAGCACACAGGAGATGCTTTCCAGTATGGAAAATGTCAGTGATATTAAAAAGATTATATATATCCATAATACTTGAAGGCCTGTCAGTGATTAAAATGGAAGGCAGAGGCCGGGAGAGAGGGGGTGGCATTGAAATGATCGAGAGACATGACTTATTTTGTCATGTCATCTGATGCCTCCCTCTCTCCCCCCCGGCCAGGCTCTGGGAGCTCTTCAGAGCAGGGGAAGAATGCGCTCCAAATTTAGATCCCGGCCAAAAAAAAAAAAAAGGTAAAAAAAAAAATAAACAAACCCAAATTGCAACCGTGGCCTTGGGTACCAGAGAGGGAACTGCATTACGGGAGAGGAGGGTGGGTGGGGAGGGTCGGCATCCCTCCGAGCCACTTCCGAGCCCGGGGATGTTGATTTCTGTCTAAAAATAATG
>NW_010973093.1:118527-118741 GCF_000737465.1 Haliaeetus leucocephalus | reverse complement strand
ATGCCGGGCCCCGGCGGGTATAGCTCGGTGGTGGGGAGACTCCCGGGCCGGGCTCGGGGTCCCCGCGGCGGGTGCGGATGCGGCCTCGGTCCCCGGGCGGGTTGCGGGGAGACGGCGGCGAGGCCGAGGGCTCCGGCCGGAGCCTTTCCCTGCCGCCCCCTCCGTGTCGGGCGCTGCTCCTCCCAGCCCTGCACCTGATCGGGGATGGAGCGAG
>NW_010973093.1:110347-118419 GCF_000737465.1 Haliaeetus leucocephalus | reverse complement strand
CCTCCGCAGTCCCCTGCGCCGGGCCGTGGGGCGATGGGGACCTGTCCCCGCACCCGGGTGTCCTTCTCCCACCTGGCAGCCTCTTGCTCAAGGTCACTGCAGTAATTCCATATGAGCTGCCGGGTGCTGCGGCCTTATCTCCCGCACAGCTTCTGTTTCACTCCCTTTATATTCTTGGGGGGGGGGGGGTGGATATTGCGTTTGATAAACCCCGCTGCCTTTAACACCCCTGGCAGCGCTCCAGCCAGGGCCACGCTCCTCTCACCCCTGTCCCAGCCCCTGCTTCCCATCTCTTCCCGCGCAGACTTCCCAGGCCATCTCGTGGTGGGCAAAGTCCAGCTGGGATCGGGTCTCCGGCCGGGACGACCGGTGTCGGAACCCGTCGCGCTGGACCTGGGGTTTGTCCTGCCGGGAGACCTGTTGGAGGCAGGAGGGACCGTCTTGCCCCAGAGGAGGAGTGCCGGTGTTTGCCGGTGTTTGCCGGTGTTTGCCAGGCCGGTGGCACCTTTGGAAAACGTGACTTTATCTCCTGCCTGGGAGTTGGTGGAAAGCGGAGTGTGGAACCAAGTCCCGGAGGACTTTGCCGTGTCGCTGCCCTTGTTCCGAAGGCGTTTCCGCGCCAGGCGGGCGACGGCGTTGCTGTCCGCACCGTGGGCTCTCCCGGCGGGATCCAAAGGCCGCACTGACGGGCTGCATTGCGAAAGGGAATCGATACAGGGAAGCGTCTTGAGAGAAACTCTGGCCACCTGCGAGTGTGGCTGTGCCAGGATCCATTCTGACTCACGGGGGACGTTGCTGGCGGAGCCGTGGGGCGCCCGGCCGCTGGCCCGCGGGAGCAAGGAGGTGCTGGACTGGTCGCACGGGTTGTGTGGGAGCGTGGCGGGCACCGTGCGTGGCTTGTGGGCACGTCAGCACGGCCCCGGCCCAGCTCCGGTGGGAGGGAGCGGTGTCCCGAGCCGGGAGAGGGCTGGACACGGCACGGCGGCTGCGGTCCAGGGAGGTACCGGCACCTGAGGTGGGTGGTGGGATGGACACCGGTAATCGCTGTCTGCAGGCACTGCTGCACGGGGGAGATACTCCTCTGCCCGTAAGCTTTATCTCTTGGACAGGGAAAAAATTGCCAGTGAGTTTTGCTGCAGCCACGGTGGGAGCTCTGGGAGCAGCCCAGCTCCCCAGCCCTGCGGTGCGGCCCTGCTGAGGGCAAGGCAGCTCCAGGCAGCCTTTGCCTCCTGGCTTTTCTTGGCCCTCTGAGAAAATGAGGGTAAATGATGTCTTCCTACTGTGTAGGGAGAAGGTGAGGATTAGGACTAGCACCGAGTAGAGGATAGAGTTGTGATGTGCTCACCTGAAGACGGGTCCAGACTGACCCACGTCATTTTGCACCTGCATCGGGTGCAGCGCATCCCAAGGACGGGCACTGTCCGCCGGGGATGTTCCAGGGCAGCTCCCGGCTGCGCCAGCCCCTGCCACCCCGGCCCTAGGTCTGTGGGCAGAGAAGGATCAGGCAGCTCGGGGTTTTTGGGAGAGGGGGGGGTTGCGTTATCCATTCTGCTCGCTGACCTGGCGCTGGAAGTTAGCACCCCAAATTCCCCACCCCGCAGCAGCACGCGGTTCTGTACCTGCAGCCTCTCGTGGAAGCCAAATTACTGAGTTTGCTGGGAAAACCCACCCGAGTGGCTGCCAGCACGGGTAAGTCGTGGCAGGCTCTGACTCACGACGGGATTTTGGTTTTGCACAACGCATGCTTGGTGGCACTGAGAACCTTGGGGCGACGGCTGAAGCGAGCGGGGCGGCGTGCAGCTGCAGATAGAGCACCTGGGGGTACAGGGGAGCCCCTGGTTGGCACACGTCCTGAGAGGCCTGAAACCAGCTTTGCCAGGATGGTGGGGCTGAGGCAGCTGGGATCTGGAGGAGGGAGCTGCCATTTTCAGGTAGTTACTTTTAGAAGCAGAAGTGCAGGGTAAAATCTCCTCCAAATGTTGCTGAATCCAGAGCCAAATCTCTTGGCAGCTCTGCAGTGCTAGGTATCGGCTTGCTATGAGATTTTTTTTCCCCTTGAGCATCCTGCATCCTGCATGTCTTTGGGTTAGCGAGTAGTGGCAGCCCAGCAAGGTGCACCTGATGCCCCAATGATGGGTGCTTCCACCTTGAGAAGTGTCCTGGGTGCCAGCCGAGGGCTCTGGGGACGGGTCTCGGTGGCTGGGGTGATACTGAGGTCTCCGTGTCCCTGTTCCCCTCTGCAGGCGCCGGTGAGGCTGCAGCCGTGACTGCTCATCCCTTCTTCACCATTCCTGCCCGCCGCCGGTGGGTCTTCGGCACCGCACAGCCATGACGACCTCGGCACTGCGCCGGCAGGTGAAAAACATCGTGCACAACTACTCGGAGGCAGAGATCAAGGTGCGGGAGGCCACCTCCAATGATCCCTGGGGACCCCCCAGCTCCTTGATGTCAGAGATCGCCGACCTCACCTTCAACACGGTGGCCTTCGCCGAGGTCATGGGCATGATATGGCGACGGCTGAACGACAGCGGCAAGAACTGGCGTCACGTCTACAAGGCCCTCACCCTCTTGGACTACCTCATCAAAACCGGCTCCGAGAAGGTGACCCACCAGTGCCGGGAGAACCTCTACACCATCCAGACACTGAAGGACTTCCAGTATGTGGACCGCGATGGCAAGGACCAGGGCATCAACATCCGAGAGAAGGTGAAGCAGGTGATGGCGCTGCTGAAGGACGAGGAGCGGCTGAAGCAGGAGCGGGCGCACGCTCTGCAGACCAAGGAGCGCATGGCCCTTGAGGGCATGGGCAGCGGCAGCCACCAGGTCTCCTACGGCCGCCGTGCATCGCCCTACGGTGACGACTACGGGCGGGCGCGGGGCTCACCCTCCTCCTTTAACTGTGAGTGATGCTGGCAGCTCGCTTGGGCTCACTCGGGCTCGCTGTGGGCTGGAGGCAGGAGTTGCATTTGGTTTGCACCTACCTGATGCCCAGCGCTCCTCTCCGCCTTTTGGGGGGGTGGTGGTGAAGCCCGTCTCTGTCCCGCGGGCAGAGGTTTGGCTGGGCCAGCGGTGAACCCCAAGAGTGGTGGCAGCTGGCGGTGCCTCAAGCCTTAAACCCACAGCTTGTTCGTGGTAGGGAGCTCTAACGTGGGGCTACGTCCCCTGGGGAAGCCACGCTGTGGAGCTGCGGGCATTGGAATGGGGGCCTGGACGAGGCTGCTGATATGCTCCGCAAAATACCCTAGTCCTGATGCCACCCCTTCCCCTTTTCAACCAGCATCATCCTCATCCCCACGGTTTGCCTCCGACCTGGAGCAAGCGAGGCCCCAGACGACGGGCGAGGAGGAGCTGCAGCTGCAGCTTGCGCTGGCCATGAGTCGGGAAGAAGCAGAGAAGGTACGGGTGGCTCTGCCTGCCCCAGGGCACGCGAGGCCGGGCATCTCCCTGCACCTTGCCTTGTCTGTAGGCATGGTGGGTCATTTCCCTGGGAGGAGGGAGGATTCTGGGGGCTGCCCAAGGCTGGTGCATACACCTGCAACTGCACCAGGCTGCTCGCGCTGTGCCCGGTATCCAAAATCACCAGCAGGCAGATGGAGGCGCGGGCTGTCCCTGCTCCCCGTCCTTGTACCAGCGGGGACAGCACCAGGCTGGGACCCATCCAGCCTCCCAGACCTCAGGGTGAACTTGCGGGGGGTCTTGATTCATCGCGACCCCCCGCCAAACTTGACTGCCCTCTTCCACTGAGGGCTTCTGGTCGAGCTGCCCCATTTCTCTTGCCTTCCTGCGGAGGTTTTAGGAGACGATGCCTTGCCCAGC
Source organism: Haliaeetus leucocephalus (assembly GCF_000737465.1). Lineage (NCBI taxonomy): Eukaryota > Metazoa > Chordata > Aves > Accipitriformes > Accipitridae > Haliaeetus > Haliaeetus leucocephalus. Next base: position 114,603 of record NW_010973093.1, on the reverse strand, counting down.
GCTGCGGTTTGTGTGGTGGGTGGGGGGCTGGCAGTGTCCCTAGGACTGTGCACCAGGCTGGGGGCTCAGTGGGGCTGGGTGCTCCCTCCCACTGGCTGGTCCTTTCAAACCAGTCTAGAAGGAGCTCTGGAAAACCACACCAGGAGGAGCTGAGCAGGGATGCAGGCAGCAAGCGAGCTGCTGTCCCCAACCATGAAACCTCCCCCAGGGTTGTCTCCTCTCCTATCGGCTGGCCCCTTTTCCACCAGGGACGGCTTATTTGCACACCAGCTGAGATTGCCACTGGCTGGCACAGCCTGCGTGGAGCACGTGGGTACGGCTGGACACACAAAGTCAGAGGGACGTGGTGACGGAGGGGCTGTGTGCCCGGGCCGGCGGGTGTCCCCCCTGGGGCTGGCACCGAGCACTGCGAGCTCAGTCCTGCTGGGGCAGGGGACATGCTTTGGAGACGGTGCTTGCTGCTGCCCGTCTTCCCTGCCTGATGGAGGCTCTTTTGGAGATGGAGCAGAGCGTATATCCCTATTTTTGTCCTGGAATTGGAGTATTTATAGCTTCCACAGGCTGCTGCGATGAGCACTGTAGGAACATGCTCTTGAAAGTGTTGCCTGTTGGAATCCATCTGGGCTGCGCATACGTGTGCATGCTCACACATGCTTGTACAGGGGTGCACACATGCACACCCCCACTGGGGTCCCCATTCCCAGTCCCAGCTGGTCCCACGCTGCTGGACAAGCATCATGGGGTGGTGATCAGGGCTGCCCTGGCAGTATGGGGACAGCCTCTCCCCAAAAGCTGCCTCAGATCTGGGTGCTTTTCCCCCAGCAGAGCAGGGCCAGGCAGGATTCCCGCACCGAGGCCAGTCGGCATCACCAACCCTCCTCCCCAGCAAGCTGCCGGGGCAAGGGGACGCCTAATCAATCCCCTCTCCTCCGCCAACTGCATCGGAGTCCCCAAAAACCTCCTGGGGGAGATGCTGGATGCCTAATTTAGGGTTGTCCTAGTCTAGATGCAGAGGCAGGTGATGGGGTAGGGGAAGGAGCTGGGGTAGAGGCCGCAGGGGAGCCTGAGCGGGAGCTGGTTCGAGAGTGTAGGGGCAACGGGCTGGGGGTCCACAGCCAAAGCCGGACGGATGGGCACAGAGATGCTGTGCAGGCAGGTGAGGGTCTGCAGGAGAGGTGGTGGTGAGGACAGGGACCTCCAAGCAGTCCTGCGAGCTGAGGGCAAGCTGAAATGTCACCCCATTTCCTCTGTTGGCAGAAGCCACTTCCTCCAATTTCCAGTACAGATGAAGAAAGGCAATTGCAGCTAGCGCTCGCGCTGAGCAAAGAGGAGCACGAGAAGGTACCTGTGCCCTGCAGCCCCGGGTGCTCCTCTTTCCTTACACTTGGGCTTCTCTCTGGGGCGCTGGAGCCCGAAATGCCACCTTGCTCCGCCACCTGCTTTGCTTTCGCTGCTCTGGGCTGTCTGCTGAGCGCTCTCCCAGCGGGCTCAGCCCCAGAGGAGCCATCTGCTCGGATGCTGGGACTTTTCGGGGATGCGGTGGCAGCTCCTGTGCTCAGTCTGTCTCCTGGAGAAGGTGCTGGCTGCAGGGTTGCTGAGTTCATGGACCCCGTCCCTTGTCCCTGCAGGAGGTGAGGACTTGGCAAGGGGAGAATTCCCTGCTGCAGAGAGCCTCGGAGGAGACTACCCAGGGCAAGGAGGAAGAGGAGGAAGAAGATAAGATGAAGAAAAGCCAGGTACAGCACTGGGGGCATGGATGGCCACACAGCCAGCCACAAAGCCAGCCTTGGGCTCCGGGGCGATCCCGCAGGTCTGCCCTGGGCTTCCCTCACCTCTTTATTCCTTTTCTGTTTGCAGTCCTCTATCCTGGAGCTGGCAGATATATTCGGGCCGGCGCCAGCCCCCTCCAGCCACACGTCTGCTGACCCGTGGGATATGCCAGGTGGGGGCAACTCACAGGCTGCCAAAGCTTGGGACATTGGCAGAAACCTCTCCCTTGCCTCTCCCTCCCCAGTCCCCAGGAGCTCAACAGTAAGGACCTCTTGCTTCTCCTCCCTCCACTGCCCAGTCTGTTACATGCCTGGGTGGTGCTGCTGGAAGCTGTGGTCCCCCGGGCACATCCCTGCCGCTCAGCATCACTCTGTGCCCTGCACCGTTCTGCTCTTCCACAGCTTCCCTTCTTCTTTCAGATATGAAGCCCAAAGCGGAGCCGGCAGCCTCTGCCTGGTCCGGTGCGACTGACCCCTGGGTGCCGGTCCCAGCTGCTGGAGGGGAGCCCCTCTCCCAGGCGAGCGCCTCGTCCCAGCAAACCTCTGCCGGGCCCTGGGATTTCCCCCGTGGCACCACTGCAGCCTCTGACCCTTGGGGGAAGGCACCCTTGTCTTCTGGCTTCCCTGCTGCGGACCCCTGGGGGACAGCATCGCCCCCCACCCAGGTCTCTGGTTCTACACCAGCTGCCGATCCTTGGGCCGCTGTGGCCGAGCAACCTCCTAACCCTGGTAAGAGGCTCAATGATGGGCGTTTTGGCTTTGCTGGGGATGGCGGGCTGCGTTGGCCATCACTGCCCTCCCGCAAGTGGGTATCCTGGGGTGCTCCCCCTTCCTCCCACAGCCAGCTCTGCAAACACCCCCCCGTGCTGCTCTTCTGCCCTGCAGCGGGACCTCCGCTCGCCCCTCGGCATCCTGAAAACTTCAAGGAACTTTTAGGCTTTATCTCTGCACAGAATAGGCTGCTTTAATTAACATGGCACAGTTAACAGAGCCCTCCCGTGGGAGCAGATCGCAGCCACCGCACCGGTCCAGCAGCAGGGCGATGGTGTGTCCCCCCCCCCGCTGATACCTGTCTGTCTGCTCACCCCAAACCAGCCCTGCGTGCCCTGCCAGGACGGACGGTTGCTGCTCGCAGATGCCACGTTGCAGATGGGGAAACGGCTGTAGGAGTAGCCTGTGTTTCAGAGCTCAGTGCCGCTCTCGGTTCCTCCTCGGTGCTTCCTTTGGCCCCGCGGAGATACCGTGTGTTCCGCCCTCAGTTTTCGTCCCTGGGGAGGAGAGCAGAATCCGGCCTGGGGGCCAGTGCTGGTTGTTAAAGCTTTCCTGCAGACCTGTCCCCTCTGCCTGTCCCCGCTGGGGCTGGCAACTGCAGGGGGATGGCTGCGAGCGGTGTAGGGGCTGCCTCGGTCTGCAATGACCCCCAATGGTCTGGCTCATCTTAGCCCTGCTGCCCCGGGCCGGTGCACGTTCCCGACCCCCAGCCCCGTGCCCCCCCACCGCACGCCCTCTTCTCTGTCTCCTTGCAGGCAGCCGCCCCTGCCTCTCTCCTGTCTGTACATCTCCTGCCTCTCACCTCCCCGCTTGCTCCCCTCCTTGAGTCTCACCTCTTCCCCCCAGCTCCAGGGGGGGACGCTTTCGACCTGTTTGCAAAGCCGCCCGAGCCAGCCGAGCCGCCGGAGCAAGAGCCCTCTCAGCCACCCTCCTCGGCCAAGTCCAACAGCCCCGTCGGTAAGAGCCGGGGGAGCGGGCAGGGGCCGATTTGGGCAGGTGGGGACAGGGACCTGTCCCTGCCCATCGCAGAGAGGCAGCTCCAGGGCTGGCCAGGCTGTGCGTGGCTGCTTGCTGGCGTGGCCAAAGCATGTTCCCACCTGCAACCACGCGTGCCGTGGGCTTGGGCTGCCCCGTAGCCGAGGGGGCAGCTCCAGGCCCTGCGTGTCACCCATTTCCCCGACCCCGTCGCCTCCCGCGGCGGCTCGGGGGGAGCTCGGGCACGCCACACCGCAGCCTCAGCCCCACCGCACCGAGCTGTGAACTGGGACGAGACGTGCCATTAGCTGCCCTGTGCGGTGACAGGGGGATGCCGTCACCCTCAGTTTCTCACCGCTGGCTCACGCGACTTGTCTTCCCCCCCCCCCAACCCCAGAGCTGGACCCCTTCGGCGACCTGTTCCCCAGCACCAGGCAGGATGGGACGAAGAGCTTCGACCTCGCCAACCTGGCCGACTCCCTGCCCGAATCCGGCAAGGAGCGGAAGGACTGTAAAACCCCCGAGGCCTTCCTCGGCCCCGCCGCCTCCTCCTTGGTCAACCTGGACTCCCTGGTCGCGCCCGCGCCGGCCTCCAAGACGCGCAACCCCTTTCTCTCGGGTAGGTGCCAGTGCTGTGGTGCGGGCTGCCGGCCGGGGGCTTCCCTGGGCTGGATGGAGGGGTGTTTGGGGGAGGAAGAGGAGGAGGACGGGGACGGGACGGGACGGGACGTGGCTGCCCTG
>NW_010973093.1:109566-110337 GCF_000737465.1 Haliaeetus leucocephalus | reverse complement strand
TGGCTGCCCTGACGCATCCCATCCTCTCCTTGCTAGGTCTGAGCACGCCGTCCCCCACCAACCCCTTCAGCCTCGCCGAGCAGCCCAAACCGACGCTCAACCAGATGCGGACCAGCTCGCCGGTGCCCGGCCTGCCCGCCGCTCTCCCCGCCAACTCCATGACCTACAGCGCGTCCCTGCCGCTGCCCCTCAGCAGCGTCCCCGCCGCCGCCGCCGCCCTCCCCGCCTCCGCCAGTGCCTTTCCCCAGGCCGGCACTTTCCCCGAACTCCCCAGCAATTTGCCGCAGCCTTTACTACCGCTGAGCGGCCCCCCGGCCCCGCCGTCCGCTCCGGGGGGGCTCAACCCCTTCCTCTGAATCCTCTGGACGTGGAGACTCTCACCCCTTCCCCGGCTGTTACAAACCCCCCCGGCCTTTCCTTCCGCCAAGACCTTGGGGGGGGGGGCCCAGCGGTTCGCTAGCTGCAAGGGAGGGTGCCCCCCACGCCAGCCCCTTCCCCTGTGCCTGCCGGCTGGGGGGGCAACCAGCATGAGCCCCCGTGCTTGACAGGCAAGAGGGGACCCCCCCCCCACCCGTCTCCCCGTCGAAGGCCAAGAGCCGCGGCCTAGGGGCCATGGCAGGGCCCGTCCTAAGGACTGTGGTGTTTTTGGGGGGCTCCGGTGCAGCGGGCTGGGCTGGTGCATGGGGTCTCGCTGCTGGATGGGTCCCCCCCGGGGTAGGGGGGGCTTTGCCTCGGCGCCTGCGGGGAGCTGGGGCAGCGCTGGGGCCGGGG
>NW_010973093.1:78254-108987 GCF_000737465.1 Haliaeetus leucocephalus | reverse complement strand
CCCTGCGCTCCCCCCCTCTATATCCCCCGCGTCCTCCCGGCACCTCCCACATCCCCCTAAATTCCCCTTGCATCCTTGCAACGCCCTGGACTCCTCCCGCGTCTTCCCTAAATCCCCCCCTGCACCCTCCCGAATCCCCCCTAAATCCTTTCTGCACCCTTACACCCCTCCTGTATTCCCCAGCGTCCTCCCTGCATCCCCCTGCGCTCCCCCAGATCCCCCCTGCGCTCCCCCAAATCCTCCCTGCGCCCCTAACCCCCCCGCAAGACATATTATCCTCCCTGTACCCCCTCCCTGCACCCCTCTCGCACCCCCTCTTGCACCCCCCGCACCCCAGCCCTGCATCCCCACCCAGGAGGGTCTCTCTGGTCCCCTCTCGTCCCTCGGTTCCCCTCGCCACAAGAAGCCCGTGCCCTGACCCCGCACCTACCCGTGCACCCACGGGAGAGGATTTTCCTCCCTGATGACACACGGGTCCAATCCTGCAGATGTTGCTCCCCTTACCCACGGCTATCGGGTGACTGTGCCCCTGAAGGATGCTGGTGGTGGGCTTGGGGCTGGAGGGGAGGGTGCCCGGGGGTGGCAGTCGGAGGAGAACAGCCTCACCTGAGCCTCCAGCAAGCGGGGAGGGCTTTGTAGGGTCCTGGGGGGGGACAGAGGTGGACCAAGCCCCAGCCCGGGGGCTAAAAGTGGTTTTCCCTGGCACAAGGAGCAAAAAGCGGGGAGCGGGCAGCGGCACCCCGTCCCAGGGCTACGCTGGGCACCCGCAGGAGCCGGGGTGATGGTGGTGCTGGTCTGGGGTGTCGCGGCTCTCTCCAGGGGCTGTGCTTTGCTGTGGCGAGCGAGGAAACGATGAGCCTATTCGGTGTCGCAGGTGCGCGTTTCTAACTGGGAGCGTGACCATGGCCACGGGGGGGACAACCAGCCCCCCCAGCGTCCCTCGTCACACCAACCGCCTGATTAACGAGAAGTCCCCCTACCTCCTGCAGCACGCTCACAACCCCGTGGACTGGTAAGAGCGACTGGTGCCTTTCTCCCTCCTCCTCTCCTTTGCGTCTGTGGGGCTGAGGGACTCGCTGCGGTGGTAGGTGAAGCAGCCTGGCCTCTGCGGCTCCCTGCGGACTTGGGGTCCGTGGTCCTGAGCCAGCCGTGCCCCCGGCTGTCCTGACCCCTCTCCACCAGGCAGCAGATTTTCAGGCAGCTTTAGAGGAGTCCGGGTCCCATCAGCGGTGACCCCTGAAGCTCCTTTCTTGTCTTCCCTCCACAGGTACCCTTGGGGTCAGGAAGCCTTTGATAAAGCAAAGAAAGAAAACAAGCTGATATTCCTGTCAGGTAACCAGAAACAAGACATATTTCATGTTCCCATGTGTTGTTCAGTAGATGACCAGATAAGCTGGGCTGCGGGTGTGTGAGTAGCTGTGTAGGTAAGGACACGGAGCACTAATTCTCTGCTAGCAAGAGAGGGCCACATGCTTTAGTAGCTCTCTCTGAAGGTGGGCTGCATCAAGGACCAGAGGCCTTGGCCAGATTTTAGGAGCAAGAGCTGGAGAACCCCGGAGGCCCTGCAAGCATGGAGGACTTTCTCCTCCATCTCTTCTCTGGGAGGGGTGGGCAGCTATTGCCCGTATCAGGGTTCCCCACCGCTGAGCGATCTCCCCATAACGTGTGTCCTGCTCCTTGCAAAGGGCCTTTCCTCACTCGCCTGAGCTTGTTTTCAGTTGGCTACTCCACCTGCCACTGGTGCCACGTGATGGAGGAGGAGTCCTTCAAGAACAAGGAGATCGGGGAGATTATGAACAAGAACTTCGTATGCATCAAAGTGGATCGTGAGGAACGGCCAGATGTGGACAAAGTATACATGACCTTCGTGCAGGTAAGGGAGGCACAGGCAGAGCTTGGGAGGCTTTGACCGGCTCTTTCAAGATGAGATTCATGGTTGTGTTCCTCAGGCAAGAAGAACCAGTATGTGAGCTGGTCTGAATGGGGCCATGCATGATCACAAGGGTGGAGGGAAGCACATGTCTGTCCTCAAGTGAGGCACTGGGATGTGCCAGAGGGTTACAGAGCAGAGGGTGCCACTTGCATGACCTTGGTGCACCCGTGATTTGTCTTTCAGGCAACCAGTGGTGGAGGTGGCTGGCCGATGAGTGTCTGGCTGACTCCAGACCTCAAGCCCTTTGTAGGGGGGACGTACTTCCCACCTGAAGATGGAGTTCATCGTGTTGGCTTTCGGACTGTGCTGCTCCGAATCGCAGAGCAGGTATGGAGCAGGAGTGGCGTAGCAGACAGTGCTCAACCAACGGGGCGGCAGGGAAATTGGTCTGGGATTGATGAGTGACTGAGTTAAGAGATACAGTCATGAGAAACGGTAGCCCAGAGGACATGTCAGAGCTTTGGCTGGGTTAGAGATGGATTGGAACTGATCTGGGGAGGAGGACCGAGAACTGAAGGTGCAGTTTGGACTGGTACAATGCAGGAAGCAGAAAGAGAGAAAAAAAATGGAAGAACTGACTTTCTCACTCTGCATCTTAGTGGAAGGAGAACAAAGAGGCCCTGTTGGAGAACAGCCAGAAGATCCTGGAAGCATTGCTATACAGGTCCGAGATCCATGTGCAGGGCCAGGAGTCACCCCCACCATCCAAAGAGGTGATGGCCACCTGTTTCAAGCAGCTCTCCAACTCTTACGATGAGGACTACGGTGGCTTTTCTGAATCCCCCAAGTTCCCCACCCCAGGTCAGTCTGGCCTCTGCTGCTGAGCCCTGCCGTGGGGCAGGCAGCGCCAGGGGGCAGAGCCCACCCCACAGCCTCCCACTTTCTCCCTGTATTTCAGTGAACTTGAATTTCCTCTTCACGTACTGGGCCCTGCACCGAACAACTCCAGAAGGTGCCCGGGCACTGCAGATGGCTCTGCATACCCTCAAGATGATGGCCCATGGGGGCATCCATGACCACATCGGTCAGGTAGGAGGAAGGCCTCGGGGGTAAACCCCTGGCACATCCAGGAGGCGTGGGGTGGAGACGTGTCCACTTGGTTTTTGCAGGGCTTTCACCGCTACTCCACCGACCAGCACTGGCACGTCCCTCACTTTGAGAAAATGCTGTATGACCAAGGGCAGCTGGCAGCCACATATAGCAGAGCGTTTCAGGTACGGCCGTGGCTTCCCTCTGCGGGGGGGGCTCCCTCAGCATGCTGAGTGCTGGCTGGGGAGGGCTGGCTTGGTTTGGGGAGCAGCTTCGAAGCCTGTTCCCCAAGATGTTGCCCATTCCATGGGCGTGGAGTGGTCCCATACTCCTCTTCATCTCCTGGTGTTCATCCAGAAACGCTGCACAAATCTGTGACAGTGGAGCCCCAGGGTTTTGAGCGTAACGGGGGAGGGAACAGCCTTCTGGCTGGTCTTTGCAAGTCAGCAAACACATGCTGCTGCCTGTGATGTTGGTATAACTCCAGGGTTGCTCTCCAGTGCCTGTAGATTTCTGTCAGAGATCTTACTCTGAATCCATCCCACGTTTAAAGTCCCTGGACTTTCAAATGTGTTTCCCCTCCTTTGCCAGCTCTTTAAATCTGAATCTCTGATCATATCTTGCTGTGTCTCCTGCCTCCCCGCTGCCCCTTGTAACATTGACATCCACCCCATGCCTCCTGCAGATCTCTGGCGATGAATTCTTTGCCAGTGTCGCCCAAGACATTCTGCTCTATGTCTCGCGGGACCTGAGTGACCCGGTAGGTTGTTCCCTGGGCTAGGCCAAAGGGAGCCACTTACCCTGCCCTGGGACATGGTTCGGGGCTGCTTTTCCCTCCCTCCCTTCCCAGCTGAGCTCAGTCTGGGGCACTGCTGTGGCTCGCTGGCCAGATTGCCAGCCCAGCAGTGATGGGGAGTTGGCTGAAGGTGCTGTCCCAGTAACAGGAGGGTCTCTCTTGCTCTTTTCCCAGGCTGGAGGTTTCTACAGTGCGGAGGATGCTGATTCCTACCCGACCACTGCATCCGAAAAGAAGCGAGAAGGAGCTTTCTGTGTGTGGACAGCTGAGGAAATTCGGGCTCTCCTTCCTGACCCTGTCGAAGGGGCCACAGAGGGGATGACCCTGGGAGATGTCTTCATGCACCACTACGGAGTGAAGGAGACTGGCAACGTGAGCCCCATGAAGGTGAGGGAGAACAAAGACCTGCCTGGTACCAGGACGACTGGTGGGGGACCCGCACCCTTGGGCATGGGGGGATGCCAGAGCAGCCCCAGAGCACGTGGGGTCCAACCCCTCCTCAGCCCAGTGATGTTCGTAGAACGGGGCATTCCTTTCAGGACCCCCATCAGGAGCTGAAGGGCAAGAACGTCCTTATTGTTCGATGCTCCCCGGAGCTGACGGCGTCCCGGTTTGGGCTGGAGCCGGGGCGGCTGGGTGCCCTCCTGCAGGAGGGCCGGCGGAGGCTGTCCACAGCCCGGGCACAGCGGCCACGGCCACACTTGGACACCAAGATGCTGGCGGCATGGAATGGTGAGAGGTGGCTCAGCTCTGGGGGTGTGTGCCTTGGCTGGACCCCTCCGCGGCTGCCTGGGGCCAGCATGCTTTTGGGGGGCTTGTAGCAACGAGTCCTGCTGGGACTGGAGAGCCCCCCACGGAGGTTGTGGGTGGGCTGGGGTCCGGGGCTGTGGGAGCACCTGGGGGAAGCAGCCCCAAACCTGCAAGCCGTGGGGCTGCTGGGCATCAGGATATTACTCTGGCTTTATTTTCCTTCCCTGTTGCCAGTAGAGAGCAGCAAAACCCTTCCCCTGGCTCAGCCTGGCTCCCCCAGTTGGGCTCTGGGGAAGGGGACTAGGTTGGGGATTCAGGACCCAGGTGGGGTGCAGAGCCCACCTCCACTGCTGCATTAGTGGGAGACCACAGCTCTGTGTCCGTCTGTCCAGGTGTCCTGCAGCAGGTAATAACTACAGTACCCCAGACACTGTTCCCAGCAGTAAATGCCTGGGTAGTTGGGTCTGGAGCTGGCGTGAGCTGGAGTTACACCTCGTCCTGCAAACAGGAAGACTCTCTTAAGCCCTGTTTCTTCCTGCAAACAAAGGCTTAGCTCTTGCTGGCCTTGCAGCGCTCTGTCCCTCTCTTCGGTGACAGTAAGTGACTTTTTTAGCGGCTTGAACTGAGTGAGAGAGCTGGTGGCTGAGCCTTGACCTGCCTAGAATCTCAGGGAAGACGAGCTTCCTGCTGAGCATCCTTTAAAGGAAAGACAGTGACACCCTCTCTGGTTCCTTGTGCCCCCCCCGAGCCTGTCCCCATGTCTGTGCCTATGCAGGGCTGATGATCTCGGGCTTTGCCCAGGCTGGGGCAGCCCTGGCCAAGCAGGAGTACGTAAGCCGGGCTACGCAGGCAGCTGCCTTCCTGCAGAGACACCTTTTTGACCCTGCCAGTGGGAGGTTGCTGCGGAGCTGCTACCGGGGCAAAGACAACACGGTGGAGCAGAGGTGAGCAGTGGTACAGAGAGTGTCTACAGACCGACTGGCCACCCCCCAGGTGTTGCCCAGGCCCCAGGTGGTCCCCTCTCTTCCAAGCAGGACTGAACTTGGAGGGAGGGAGGCTGTTTGCCTTGCACAGAACTGCCTCCGGTGCAGTTTGGGATGGATTAGTTCCCCCCACCCAGTGAGGAGGAATTAAGGTCAAATCCTTTCCCGATCCTCATCTTCCAAGCTGGCAGGAGCCTTCCCCTGCCCTCCCCTGCTGTACAGAAACCCGGGGCTGAGCCATGTGATGACTTGGCACAGCCACCGCTTAATCTTGGACTGAGCTCTGAGGTGGCATCTCCTCGGGTAGCAGAGACCAGTAGGTAGGGCTTTGCTGGGTTGGAGAACATTTCCCACCTGGCCAGTGTAGAGACCCTGATGCTCCTTCCCTGTCTGCCACTGCAGCGCCGTGCCCATCCAGGGCTTCCTGGAGGATTACGTCTTTGTCATCCAGGCTCTCTTTGACCTGTATGAAGCCTCGTTGGAGCAGGGCTGGCTGGAGTGGGCCCTGCAGCTCCAGCACATGCAAGACAAGCTCTTCTGGGACCCCAAAGGCTTTGCGTATTTCTCCAGCGAGGCTGGCGATCCTTCTCTGCTCCTGCGCCTGAAGGATGGTGAGCTCAGGGACATGGCCCTGCTCTCCATGGGTTATGGTGTGGGGCAGCTTAGGGAGGGCAGGGGCTACACCTGGCTGAAGGAACAAGCCGTGGGGTGGTGAGGCATTGGGCTGATGGAGGAGCTGTTTTCCCCTGCAGACCAAGACGGAGCAGAGCCCACTCCCAACTCTGTCACTGTCACCAACCTGCTCCGAGCAGCTTGTTACTCCGGCCATACAGAGTGGGTGGAAAAAGCCGGGCAGATCTTGGCTGCCTTCTCAGAGAGGCTGCAGAAGATCCCAATAGCCCTGCCAGAGATGGCCCGGGCCACCGCTGTGTTCCATCACACCTTCAAACAGGTACGGTCAGGGGCTCATGTGCCCCTTACGGAACCTGCCGCAGGGAGGGGGCTTGGCGGTGGTGTGGGTGCAGTCACAGCTCTCTGCTTTCTCTCTTCTGCCACCCGCGCTCTCCCCGGACAGGTGGTTATCTGTGGGGACCCCCAGGGAGAAGACACCAAAGAGATGCTGCGCTGCGTCCACTCCGTCTTCAGCCCAAACAAGGTAGAGGTGCCAGCCCTCCCCAGCCCCCTGCGCAGCCGCTCCCCGCCAGCCGCCGGCACGCTCCCTGCTGCCGCCTGCATTGCCAGTGCCTTCATCCTTTCTCCCAGTGTGGCTGTAGCATCCGTCTTCCTCCTCCTCTGTCCTGCCTCCCTTCTGGGAAGCATCCTATCCTTACCATATTCGTAAGCACAGCCCGCAGGGCCACGGCTGAGCCCCTGCACCCCTCTCTCCCTGGCACAGAGCGCTGGCAGTCCAGCCCAAGGAGCGGCTGCAGCAGCGGCTGCTGTCGCTGCCGGCTGTTTACACTGCCCTCAGCCTGAGCCCAGCATCCCCAGCGCTGCTCTCCCAAGGGAAAACCTTTCGTTCCGGTGCGGATGTGTCATGCCCGGTGTGGATGTGTCATGCCTGGTGCAGATCCAGCCAGTGTCTGGGTCACCTTCTGCCTGAAGCCACCCTCGCATCCTTGGGAAACAGCAAGGCAGTACCTTGCTCTGGCTGCGGGTACCCCTGGCTGGGAGGGTCTGGCTTTTCCCAAAAGCTTTGCCCCCAGTTGTGCTGTCGCCGTGCACTGGGGTTACCACCTTGCTCTGCTCGTCTGCATCCCTGCTCAGAGATGCGTCACCCGGTGCATCCCACTGAGGGGCCGTGCTGCCTCCGGGACGGAGCTGTTTGCCGCCCGCAGAGCTGGCAGGGAAGGGCAGTGCGGCAGCCGGCGCCCATCACATTTGGTGGGCAGCGTCCCTGCCCTGGGGACGGATGGCTCTTGCCTTGGCAAAGCTGTCGAGCCGAGGGAAGCAGGGCTGGGCTGTAGGCGAGGAGGCTCAGCGTTTCAGCCTCTGGACCGGATTCATCCCTGCCTGTCGGGGTCCTGGTGCCAGGGACTGGCACGTTGAGCCGCAACACGTGGGGAGCTGGCACTGAGGCCAAAGCATCAGTTTCCGTCTGTAGCCCCAGCTGGGGTGAACCGGGGAGCGCTGAGCCATCGGCACGGTGTCCCCTGCTCCGTCCTCACGTTAGCTCAGCCCACGGAGGCTTTCATCCCTGACCCTCTGCTTACGTGCCCCGCAGTGTTCAATGCCGGTGTTGGAGGACAGTCACCGCTTTTGCCCAGGCACGTGGGTGGGGGACGCAGCTCTCCGTCCTCCCTCTGGCATCTCCTGTCCAGCAATGCCCTCAGCCGTGCCTATCCCCGCGCCACGGGCGAGGCCTCTGCTCCCACGCTCTTCCTCTCTCCCTTAGAAGGATTACAGCGGGTGACCCAGTTTGCAGGGATGGGAAGCGCCATGGTGGCAGCGGGGAACCCAGTGCTGCTGCTAATAACCCACTCCCTCTCCCTGCAACTGGTTCAGCCGTCGGTCCCCTGAGTCCACGTGGACTCTGGCAGGGGATGCAGCCGGCAGCTTTGGGGTCCTGAGCAGAGCAAATAGCGCAGCCATTGCCTCTCCTCTCATGTGATTTGGTTCCCTCCTGCTAAGCTGGTAACAAGCCTGGCTGTTGGGGACGCTCGCTCCCCAGGGGCAGGTCTGTCTGCCCCAAGCCATTGCCTTCCTCGGGATAGGGAGGAAGAGGAGGGCTGGGCGCTCTGGATGGATATTGCTATGAGGGAGTGAAGCCGCGGGGGGGCTGCGCTCAGAGGGGCATGCGGGGGGGCTGCAGCTGGAGGCTGGCAGCAGGCAGGGCAGAGGTCGAGCCCCTGCTAGCCCCTTGCTGGGCTCTTGCGTGTTCCTCATGTTGCGATAGTGGGATGGATCAGGAGTTGTCAGTTGTCCCTTTTGGCAGCTTGGGTTTGTTTCCTGGAAGAAAGAACGTGGCAGGAGGGGAAGGCTCTCTTCCCAGAGGAGCACAGCCCTGTAGGTATGTGCTTCCCCAAGCATGAGTGTGCAGGAGCGGTAGGAGCTGAGCTCTTCCTCGACCTTCCTCAGCCCACCTCCCTCCTGCTCGTTCCTGCCACGAGAGCTGCCTGCGCTGCTGAGCCCGGCTCCAGCAGACGGGGTGTCCCATCGCGGTGATGGCTGCTTTTCCCTGCTGTCACCGAGGCCAGGGGTGAGCGGTTGGGCCTCTTCAGCATCATCTGGGTGGAATGAAGGGCGACAGGGAAGGGGGTAGAGCCACACTTCCCCTGAGCCGTCCTGCCAGGGCTTCCCCGGTGCCATTCTTCATGACCAACCTGATCTCTGGCAGTAGCGATGGCTCCTCACCTTGCAGAGGGGATGGAGAGAAGGGAGGAGAATCCCGCTGCTCAGAGAGTCACGCTGCCTTTGGGAGCAGCCTGCTGCTTCCCGACAGCCATCCCTCTTCCCATGCTGCATCGCACAGAGAAGCGGGTCCTCCTTTTCCCAACCCGCCTTCAGCTCCCTCCAGCTGCACCCCAGCTCTCCTTCCCCACCCCGAAAAGCTGCCTGAGACAGAGCAGCTCTGGGTCACCCGCTCCGGGGACACGACAGCTTTGGGAATCGCCTTTGCCAAGGATTTGGGGAAAAGTCACTGCTGTGTCCCCTGCCGCCCCTGCTCCCTCAGTGCCGGCAGGGCGCTGGGGGCTTGGTTCATCTGCAGGAACACAATTAATTAGGTCGTTCCAGTAATTAATTCCTTACAAACTTCACATTGAAATCCTTGCTGTAACGAGATGCCGATGATAAGACGGCATTGAGGTCGCAGGTTTAAATGGACCCCGGACCCGGAGGAGCCCTTTGCCACAGGCACCTGCCGCAGGGATGTGAGTGCTCCGGGGGCGATGCCGGAGGTGCTCCCCAGGGGTCCCGGTGCTGGGAGCAAAAAGGGTTGGATCCCTGCTCTGGGGCTGGATCCTGGCTCCTGGTATAGATTCCTGCCCTGTTAATGGTCTTTAGGGTAATTATGAAGGATCCCATTATCTCCTCAGCTGCAGAGCGCTAAGCCTGCTGCTTGCCTTCATCCTGGCCCTGCAAGAGGACCTTAGGGAGCTTGTGAGAAAAATGAATAATGAATTTCAGATTGGACATGAATTGGTAATTAATCACTCCTGGAATTAATTCCAGACAAAGGCGAGGGGGGGAGGAGGTTGGGGGGGGGAGCAGGAGGCAGGCAGGGAGTCGGGCTGAGTCAGAGCTGGGTCAAGGCAGGGGCCGAGCGGGAGATGTGGGGTGATGGGGGACAGGACGGCACTGCAGCAGCCGTTATCGAGGGCAAGGGCTTGGGGACGTGGTGACCTCCTGGGGACGCAGGGGGTGAGGGCAGCCCCTGCCAGGCACGGGTGAGGCGTCTCAGCTGGGTCTTGGTGCTGGGTTTGCTCCTGGCCCCGGGGCCGGTGGTAGAGGATGCTGCGTGCCAGGCAAGCGATGCCACGGTGGCAAGATGTGCGTGCCGGGGGTAGTAGCGTTCGGTGTTGGCATCCCGCGGCGGCATGAGCGGCGTGAACCTGTGGTGAGCGTGTCAGTGCTTGGTGGGCACCGCGGTGGGCACACGCGCAGGGCCGGGGCCGGAGCCAGAAAGGGCAAGGGAGAACCATGTGTTCCAGCTGTGGGATGCTGCCTTCGTGCCTTGGACCTTGGGAAAGGCCGGTGTTTTGCTCACCCTTTGCATCCATGTCGGCACCAGGCTCCCTGCCAGCTCCTGGCCTTTCCCCTGATTAGCCTGCAAGCCCTGAGGCTTTAACAAACATTTTCCCTTTCAGAAAAGCTAATTATCACAGCAGCCCTGTCATCACCCCTGGCTGGTGCTGCCGTGTCAGCCGGGAGAGCCCCTGACCCACTGCTTGCTGGTGTCTGAGTTTTTTTGGGAAGCATCTGGAGGGCAGGAGGAGTTGGGCTGCCGGGTGGGACGGGGTGATGCTGCAGCTGGTGCTGGGGTTGGGGCTGCCCCTGGGCTGGGTGGGTGTCCCCAGGGAGCCGGCTGGCTGGGGCAGCCCCACTCCAGGCCGTTGTGTGCAGGTCCCTGTGCTTCATCCCCAGTTGTCGGGTGTCTGGAGCAGAAAAGGGAGACAAAGCTGCCGGGGATGGCGTGGACCACACGCTCCTTCCAACACAGGCGCTCGCGGGGATGTGGCCACCGTGGGACCCTGGCAGAGGGCTGGCATGGGTCCCCTCGGCTCCCGGTCCCCTTCCCTCTTCGGGCGAGTGCGTGGGGGGACGCTGCCAGCGCTTGGCATGTCTGTGGGGAGGGAAGGACCAGCTGGCTGGCACTGGCTCTGCTCTCCAGCTCTCCCAGCTCCTTCTCCGGCAGGTGCTGATGCTAGCAGATGGAGACAGCACTGGGTTCCTCTACCGCCAGTTGCCTTTCCTTGCATCCCTGGAGAGGAAGGACGGGAAAGCCACCGCCTATCTCTGCAGCAACTTCGCCTGTTCCCTGCCCATCACCTCTCCCCAGGAGCTGCGTGGGATGCTCTGCCCGTGAGCCCCTCGGCCCCTCCGCCTGCAGGAGGGCAAGGGGGAGACAGACTGTCGCGCCAGCCTGGGGACGTGGGAGAGACCCGTAATAAAGCTACCTTGGGCATCAGCTGTCTCCTGGATGGTTCCTGGCAGCACGGTGGGGCTGTGCCTGCAGCAGGTCAGGCTCTGCTTGCAACCACTGCTCTGGCAGCATCTCGGCAGAACTAGCTCTGCTCCCCAGTGCTGGTTTTGGCATGGCTAGGAGACAGCCACCGAGGAGCATCGCCTCCGCCTGCACATGTGCTTGCTCCTTGCCTCTGCTCGCTGAGGAAAAAGAAAACAAATTAAGTATAAATCCCAGTGTTAATGGAGAAGTCGGATGGGAAAACTATTAGGGTTCCTATAGCAACCCAGGGTAACATTGTCAAAAGCACCTGGATGACTTGGGAGTCAAGTGCTTTTGAAAGTGTTACTGGTTACAACAGCCACGGTATTTTTCCATTACAGAGTAGATCGTAACATACATTAAGTTAATACATAGTGCATGCAAAAAGCCTGCTGATTACCGCAACCGATGAAAACGTGCCACAAGACCCAGCCTAAGCCCTTCCAAACAGCTAAACATCTCATCCTGGCTTTGCCAAGGCTGCGGAGACATGGTTCAGCTTGAGAAAACACTTTTGAAAGTCTTGTTTGCTTTGTAAAAACCTAATGCCTGCATCTACTCTATGGGATGGGGCTGCGCTGCTTCCCCTGGGACCTGCGGCGAGGTGGGGAGCTTCCCTGGGACTGGGGTGGCTGAAGGGGGCAGGTGCCGGGGCTGGGGATGCTGGCGTGCCCTACGGCTGTCCCGGGATTCCTGAGCATGCCTGTGGGTGGGTGCCCCTGCCCCACACTGCCCCAGCTGGGGGGTCCCCAGCGGGGATGGCAAGAAGGGAGATGTCCGACCCGCACCCCGGCTTGGGGCCGTCACCCGGGGTCGGAGCCGAGGAGCTGGGGCCCCCCGAGCCTGCTGGCAGGAGAGCGGCCGGCTGCTGCTCCGTGCCGGGGAGGCTGGCTGGGCTGGGCTGGAGCAGGCAGGGATGGACGCCTGGTGAGGTAGGTTGGCTGGGGCTGCGTTTTCCAGCTGGGTGCTGAGGGTGGGTGCTGCTGGACAGGGTGCTCAGGGCTGCGGCTGCTCCAGCCTGGCCCCTGTCTTTGCTTGCAGAAAGTTTCAGTAACAGCACAGGAAATAACCCTAAAAATGCCTTTCAGCCAGTGTTTGAGGAGGGAGGTGTTTGCTCTGAACTTTCCTGGCGAAGCCGAGGCTGGACCGAGGATCTCGCCCAGCCTCACTGGGTGCTCGGCCGCATCCTGCCGACGCCAGCCGTGGGGACGGCGCTACCGGGTCTTGGCACCTCTGCGCGCCGAGCAGAGGGAGATCGCCCACCCCGGCAGAAGCGGGACGCTGTCGCCAACCACGCAGATCCCCTTTGCTGCAGCATAAACTTCATTCTCCCTCTCTTCCCCCTCATCCCTCCTCCTCCTCCCTGCTTCCAAAGGGGCAAGTACCATGTTTTCAGCATCCCTCTGACACCCTGGGGCTCCCCCGGCACGCCAGCCCGCACCCGGGGCCGGCGGGATGCCGTCATCTGGCAGCACAGCGGCGCTGAGGCGTGCTGCCCGCCAGCTTTCCAGTGGGTTGTGCCAGGATTTGGGGGTAACCAGCCTTTGAAGTCAAAGAGGAATTTTGCACCTCATCTCATGAATGCTTTCTATGCTTGTGGAAGAGGAGGGGTTTTTATTTTCTCTCCTCTCTTGGTTTTAAAAGCTGAAGTGTTTCTGGAAATCCAGCTGAAAATTGCTGGTTTGGCAGATGGCTGGCTGCTTTCCTCTGTTTTTTTGTTGTTTGTTTTTTTTTTTTAACTTGGCATCCCTGCTGCAGGGATTGATTTGACACCCGTCCCCATGAGCGCTCGGAGCGGGTTGATGCTGTCTCCATGCCAGGAGAGCATCCTCGGAGCGCAGGGCCGGCACTGAGCACCCATGGGGAAGCCCAGACATCTTGGGCCCCGTGACTGGCCACGTCCACGTGCAGCGGCCATCCCCGAGGTGGCACGGGGCTGGGGGCGATGTGCCAAACCCATTTCGGTGCCCACCAGCCCCTCGTGGCACAGGCACAGAGTGCCTTTCTCCCACACCGGCTTGCTTGTTGGCATGTCTCTGTAAGCAGCCGCCAGGCAAAAATGTGCTGCGAACCTCTGTCAGGATGAATTGCGCTCACCTCTCGGAAAAAAAAAACCCCAAACCAAAACAAAACAGGAAAAAAAGTTCTCTGTAATAAATAAGTGATGTTTTGGCACCTTGGTCCTCCTGGTGCCTCTGCCTTGCTGCTGCCCAGGAGCCGGTGGCACCATCCTGTGTGGCCCCACGCTCTCTGCCCCATCCCCAGAGCCACCCGGCTTCTTCAGCCTTTCGGCTTTACAGCCTTGGCAAGTGGTGTTTTCGCTTAAGTTCAGTTTCAGCACCCACCTCTCTGGTCCCCTCTAGTGTCCCCTGGCCAGGATGGGTGCCAGGGCACCCATGGGTGCTGCTCCTCATTGGCAGGTGATGCAGAAGGAGGCACTGGCCACAGGAGCCGGCACAGCCGTGGCGATTAAACCCTGCTGGTGATGCTTCCTTCCTCATTACTTTCCTGTTGCTAACCCACCGATTTCGCTGCAAATGCCGGTGCTTTGCTGCAAGTGTTGTTTTCCAGCCTGCGGTCCCCAGGCTGATTAATGGGAGACAACGCTGGCAGGGTGCTGCCCAGCTGGCCCGGACTCTCAGGAGGGTGATGGAGCAGAGACTTGGTGCTCAAGGGTCCTGTGCCACTTGACAATATCCATCTCCCTGATCCCTGATTCCCACCTTCCTTTTGGTGGCAGACGTGGGGGCTGCTGCGGACTCTCCCTGGGGCAGCACCGGAGCTCCTTTCCCTGTTGGCAGGGAGGCTTGGGGCAGCAACAGCCAGCATTCCCTGCTCCTCCCGCTCCTCTCCAGCTGCAGAGTTGTCAAAAAAAAAAAAAACCAACCCCAAACCAAAATGCATCAAATAACTGATGTGCTGCTTTTTCCCTGCAAACACTTAGGTTTGCCATCGGGCTGCTCCGGAGGGCACAGCGGGGGTTTATCACCCTGCCCAGGGCTCTGGGCTTGCCTGGAAACCCCAACAGCTGCAGATGGGGAGCAGCACATTTTCCCCTTCCTTCTTTTTAATGAAAAAAACCCCCAACCTTTCAACATTTAAATTTTTAATGCTTACATTGGGTGATCTGCAGTGCTCCCTATCGCTCAGCCCACCAAGGCAGCCAGGAGGGCTGATGCCCGTTGTGCCCCTTTGGGGGGTCTGGGGCACATGGCAGGGGGGAGGCAGCGCTGGCGGCCACCCTTGCTGCTCTAATGAGGCTTTCCCTCTAATTAACATTCTCCAGCAAAGCCAGCACTGGTTCTGGGTCTCTTGGCTTTTATCTCCATTGGCATTGATGTGACATCAATGGGAGACGGGGCTTTGAAAGCTGTTTGTTATTTGTGATGTTGGATCTGCGGGAGAGGGAGGATGGAGACGGGGGTCCCCAAGCCCAGGTCCAACCCTGCTCCAGTGTCTGTCCCCCCACAACAAGGCACATGGCGGGGTGTAATTTGGGCATCCCTGTTTCCAGCCCCTCTGAGAAGGTATGTTGGGCAAAATAATGAGGGTTTCTGCACCCAGGTGTTTCCCACGTGGGTGCCTGGGCATGGGTGCCCAATTCACACCTGAGCATGCAACAAATTCACGCATGAGCACCCGGTTAGGTCATGCGTGAGCACCCAATTGTGCCATGCCTGGGTGGCCAATTAGCCAACACCTGAGCACCCAATCAGTCAACACCTGAGCACCCAATCTGCTCATGCCTGAGTGGATGATTAGCTCCTGCCTGAGGGTTATTTTGGGCATAAATGGGCAGGTTTTGGTATCTGGGGGCTGTAGTGGTGCTGATGTGGGAGGAGGTTGGGAAGTGCTGGTTGTGGCTCCTCTGAAAGTCATGGAAATGCCCCATAGTACCCCAAAATATTAGGGGACCCTATGGCAGGGAGGGCTGGAGATGTGGGGCTGGAGCCCCACTAGTGCAAGGAGTCCCTCCGTGCTTGTCCTGTGCTGTTGAGCCCAGTTACTCCAATATTCACCCAAAGGGAATCTGCAGTGGGTGAGCTGGTGTGGTGAGTCCCCTGAGTTGCAGCCTCCTCTCTGGGGTATTTTGGGGAGCTTGCTGGGGTCCCCTTGCACCGGGAGGCGGGTGGGGAGCACATCTTGGGTCACAGCCACCTTCCTCCAGTATCCCACTGGAGCATCCGCAGGCAGCAGTAGGGGCTGGTGGGCGAGCCGGCTCCGCTCCCCCCTCCCCGCCCCAGCGTTTGCGTTGCACAGATGTTCACGCCATCCAGCTCCAGTAATTCCGATATTCCTGACAAGTGAATTTGCAGCTGAAGCTGGCCAACACTTGCTCAAAATGTACTTTTTTTTTTTTCTTTTCAAACCAACTTTCCATGCGCATCGGTGCCAGGGACCTTGGGGGCGGGGGGCAGTGCCAGACCGTGGTTTGGGGGCTCTGCAGGATGGCCCCGCTTGGCTCAGCTGCTGCCTCAGTTTCCCCTCCCATGAAAGCGTGTCCTGGCTGTTCCTATCCAAACCATCCACCACCCCCACATGGCCCTGGAGCGTGTCCCCTGCTCAGAGCCACCACGTGCTCAGGCTTCTCTATTGGCAGGATAATCTGGGGAGCCCTGAATGCTGCATTTCAGGGCAGTGCTCTCCAAAGCCGGGGAACCCCAGAGACGGGCAAACAACTCTGTCCTTGCAAGCGGGTTGGTGTTGGGATGCTGCTGGGTGCAGTGAGTGGTCAGTGCGACAGGGAGATGGGCTGGGGTGGGATGGAGATGCTGCCTGCCTCCCTCCCCAGAGGGAGAAAACACAAGCAGGGTGCAGCCAAACTGTTTAATGCCTGTTTTTTACCGAGCGGAGAGGGGCAGATGTGCTCCAGGGACCATGCAGGGGAACTCACAGCTGTCTCCGGGCTGGCTGCCATTGCCAGGTGCACATGACAAGGTATTTTGGGGACCATCATCCCCACGCGATGCTCAGGGGCTCCAAACAGGCACTGCAACCGCAGGCCGACGCTTTTAACCAATTTTAACACTTGGAGGTCTCCCCCTCCTGCCTGGCAGTGCCGCAGCAATCTCATCCATTTCTCATGGAACTGTCAACCTCGGCCACACCGCTGGGAAGGCAGGGAAGGATGGGAAGGGATGGCTGGAGGCCCTGCAGCGCCGGCGGCGCGGTGGGAGGGTGGCGGGAGGCCATCCACACTTATTAAGGGTTATGCAATAGACACTTGGCCATTACACGGCTATTAATCCTCCTTTAATATGGTTTCAGTATTTACCGACCACGGTAACTGTTGCATTAAATCGAAATTAAATGTGTATTTTGGAGGCTTTACAGAAGGGCGGAGGAGGATGTCTGGCGAGAAGGGGGCAGGTTTATGGGTGCCCCGGTGAGAAGGGGGCTTGGGGGTGCACAGAGGGACCAGGACCCCAGTGGGTCCTGAATGGCCTCATCACCAACGTGGGATTGTCCCCCAGTTGCTGTGCCAGTCTGTCAGTTCAGGTGAGGTGCCAGTGGCGTCTCCGGTGCTTTTGGTACTTGATGAACTACTGAATTAAAAGGCGAGACATGCTGAGGGCTCCCGGGGATCCTCGCCTGCTAATCAAAGGGCAACGGGCTCCGCTTTTCATCTGGGGTTTCATCTAAGGCTCCAGAGAGGGCTGAGGCTGCTCCTCTCCCCATGACTGGCTGGATTTTGGGGTTAACGCCTTGTACGCTGCAGCCTGGCAGGAGCATGTAGCAACACTTCACAGTATCAGCTAAGGCTGGAACCCACGTCAGGGACCCCAGGGCTTGGAGAAAGCATGAGCCGGCTGGTGATGTTTGGGCTTTGGGGCCAAATCTCCCACTGGAATAGCAAGATAGGGCCCCCAGCCTTAGGAACCGAGTTTCTGGCCGCAGCACAGATGTCCTGAGGCCACTTCCCCGGGTCCCTCGGGGCTGATGCCCGCTGGCTTGTTTGAGGGTTTTACCCGCAGATGAGGAACCTGAATGTCCCCGCCTGACCCAGCGCTCTCCTCCCCATCCCCGACACCTGCGAATCTGGGACATGCAGAGCCGGGCTCGCTGCAATTATCCTCGGATTAAAGGCAGCTAATTTAGTTTGAGTTACAGAAGCTAAATTGGATCGATACATTGGGGTGAAGCACATAAAAGAGGAATCAATAGGTGTTTAGAAACACCAAAGATGGTCTGTATAAATCTATGGGGTGATGCTTTTGGGGTCGGGGCAGCGGCGATGCCCGAGGGGTGCGGGGCCGGGTGGGAGAGGTGGAGACGTGGGAGCCGGTGGCAGGCGATCCCTCGGGCGATGCACGCCAGCAAAGCAGAACTGCAACTCAGCACAAGGCTTTCATCAGGTTTTTGCAGCTCAGCAGACTGGAGGCTGCCGTGACAGGCGCGAGCTTCGGCTCTGCGGGATTCGAGGCACGGGTTTGACAGCCGGCCCCCGCCCGTGCCGGTGCGCTCGCCCCCGCGCTTGCCGGAGACGTCACGGCCGTGAGGAAACTGGTTTGAGGTTCAACCAGAATTTGGGCAGAAGCTGGTTCGGGCCGTCTGCGAGGCGTGCACCAACCAAGCATCCTCACAACGGGATGCTCGCTGGTGTCATCTGGGGATGTCCCGGTGGCCCCCAGGGTTTCTGAGCCCCCGCGGCCACCAGCAAGGGCTCGGTCTGTCTCCCTCGTGCTGCCTTCTGGCAGGGCAGCACGGCGAGAGGCAGGGTCCTTTTTCATAGCTGACAGCCCATGAATATTTATAGCGGCGTATTAAAAATGTCCACCGCATCCCAAATTAGTCGTGGGGCCCTGGATAGAGCCAAGGTGCTGGGTACGGTGGCACTGATGTCAGCCCCGGCTCCACGGTCGGATGGTGGTCGTGTGGCCCCGCAGCTGGGGTGTGATGGAGTGGGGGGTCCCCGTCCCTCTGGGACCCCATGAGCAGCTCTTGGGTCCTGCCTTTGGACCGGACCTTGCTCCTACATGCGATCCGCTCATCCCTCCCAAGTGCCTGCTCGGGATGCTGGCAGCACCAGGATTTCTACACCTCTCGGCATCTCTTCCTCAACATTTTGTGCTTTAAAACTCAGGTTCCTGTGGCTGTGACCGATGTCTCCGCCAGTCGCTGAGGGGTGCGGGAGCTGCTACCCCTGCCACATGCTGGGGATGCCGGCTGCCTCTGGGATGTGCGAAGCATGGCCAGCACAGATGTGTTTATCTCCCAGAAAAGCAGGCGAGAAAGAGGATCAGTGTTCTGGTGAATGACTGGAAATTAAAGGGGGAGAAGAAGGGGACAAAGCTATTTCCCAGCTCCTATGGGGTTGGCAGGGATAACAGAGAAAAGAGCAAAATCTAATTTAGAGTATACAAAGACAAAAGTGCTGGAGGGGCTCCTGGTCATAGTGTGAAACCTCAGCCCGAGCATCGATGGAGGATCGCACTGCAAGCCCACGGGGGCTGGATGTGTCCTGGCAGCTTGGCCCGAGGTGGGGACAAAAGCGGGTCCCCCCATGATGTTTGGGGACCCTTCAGCCCACGGGAAGGCTGGGTCAGGGGCTAAGCTCTGGCAGGGGAAGGTCTCTGGCTTTGCTTTTTCAGTCTGTAACTCCCCATTGCTCTGACGACTCTCCACGACCTCCCCGGCCAGAGGACTCGCGTGTTCCTGACAGAGGCTTGTTTCACCTGGAGTGGATCACCAGAGCCAGGTAATCAGCCTCTGGTAGCAGACACCACACTGGGAAATGCTGATATTATTAGTATTATTACTATTAATAATAAGCTGGCTTGCAATGGAGGTGCTGGTGGCACGGCTGAGGGCTCAGCCTCTGCTCCAAGCACGCTCTACAAGCGGCTGTCCTGGCCCTGAGGAATTAAAACCTCAATTGCTGAGGCTGAGCCCTGGCGGGGATGGTCTGATGCTGGGGGTTGGAGCTGGTACCAGTGGGGTCTGTGGGCTGGGGGATGTGGCTGCCGGGCACCTCCACGCACCCCCGGCACGAGGGGGCTCAGCCCCACGGGAGGGTTCGTTGGGTCAGGGACCTCCTGTTGGCAGGTTTGTTGGGATGGGACAGGCTGGGGAAAAGTTTCTGTCTTCTCCTCATGGAAAATGTGATCCCTGCAGGTCTGGGAATCCCATGGATCCTCTCCCTGGAGGTGTGGGATCCCTGGAGATCCGGGATCCCTGCAAGCATGGTCAGGACACCTGCCCCACGGGGCTGGACGTGGCTGATTGCTCCGAGGGAACAGAGTCAGAAGCAGGAGGAAGGGATTCTGCTCACGAGCCTGAGCAAAGTCGTAATTTAAATTTAAATTCCTTTCTTTATTTTTCTTCTGTATTGCTGTTTTCTTCACTAAATGGCATGTTTTTCATCTGTTGATGAATTGAGGATCTTTCCACATGCAGTGACCAGGCCGGCCAGCGCTGGCAAGGGACTCGGTGAAGGGACAGCCTGGGATGGGGGAGACACAGGGAGGAGTACCCCGCACCGGGGGCAGGCAGGCAGGGGCAGCGAGGCAGAGCGAAAGGAGGTAGGAGACAAAATTAGGAGGTAATCAGGCTGGAAATGTGCCGCAGGGAGGGAAAGCGCTGCGCGTGGCTGCGGCGTGGGGGGTTTAGCCCACGGCGGTACAGGGCAGAGGGTTGGCGTCCCCATGCCCATGCTACTTTGGCAGAGCCCCACTGCCCCTCCGCCCAAAAGGGAGCGGGATGGAGGGGGCGGTGGGGGCTTTGGAGTCTTTTGAGGCTTGCAAAGCTGAGCAGCGCAGGCAGAAACCCCTCTGGGAAGGTGCTGTTCTCTCTCCATTCCACCTCCCCATCTGTCTGTCTGCCCTTTTGCTCTGGTTTCCCTCATCACGCACTAACGATAGCCCTGGTTACTGCCACTAATGAAGGGCTGCAGCTTTGATTGCCGGGACAGATCCTGCGCTCATCTCTGGCTGAGATCCTTGTGGCACTAATGAAGTCCCCAAATCAATTTTATCTCACGGGACAGCCAAGGGGAAGGGCTGTGGTGGGGCTGGGGGGGTCCCGCAGCCCCCCCAGAGGGGTACAGCACCCGGCCTCCTCCTGAACCGCATCTCCATGGCAACACGGAGGGATGCTCCACAGGGATGCTCCGGAGGGATGCTCTTGCAAGACCACCGAGGGGAATCCCAGCAGCCTGGAGGCTTCTGTACCGCACAGTCAGGGAGAAAACACCTGTCTGTGCTGGGAACACGGCTGTCTGACTGTCCGGCTGTCTGTCTGCCCACAGCAATATTCCTGCGGATATTGCGCAGAAGCACTGCTTGAGCTCGGCCCCAGCAGCAGCCACTTAAAGCCCACGTCCACGCAGCCTCCCCCGCTCCCCAGCCCCACCGGCGATGATGAATGTCTCCCAGAGCAAACAATTACAGAAATAACCCCACAGTCCTTTCAGACCCTAATTTTCCAGCCCTGACTGTGTCCTTAGCTTGGCTTCAGCAAGCCAAGCGATAGAAATCTCCAGTCATTTCCATAGCACAGCACCAGCACAGTGCTGGGCCGTGAGTATATATTTCTCTTTAACATCTGTCTTTCCTTTTCACTGTGGTTTTTGTTACTAGACATATTCATATTAAAATAAACACAGCCCAGGAGAGAGGGCCTTGGGGGTCCTCGTGATGCATTGGGATCAGCAGGGAGGCCGGGATGGCTGGGGCTGCTTCGCGTGAAGGCGCTGGGTGGTTTGCAGGGAAGCAGGATCCATCCCGCTTCTCCGAGGGTCTCCTTCTGGATGTCTCAGGGCAAAAATCAGCCCTGTAGAGGAAACGCAGCGCTGTGCCAGTGTGCGCTGACCAGTCACTGTGGGACAGTGATGCCTTTGGTGGGGCTGCCCTCTTCTCCCAAAGTTGTCACCCTTGTCCCCCAGGGCTGTGCATGGGAGAGCTCAGATGGCTCCCCTGCATTTGTTGCCTTTTATCTATAATTTAGCATGATTTTTAGTTATATTCTAATTGAGTTTCATGTGTCACAGCGTGTCTCAAACAGAAAATATAAATATTTAACAACCTCCACTGGTAATAAAGATTCACATTTGCCTCGTTCTGGTTCCCAGTACATGAATATTCTGTACCACACTCCGCGGGTATTAACTTCATTCAGATTTCTCCCCAGTTATGCAATATAACGGTAATGACAGATAGAAGCCAGACCTTAAAAAAAAATTATAATCAAAACCAACAACAACAAACCAGTTTGATATCATTAACTCCCCTCCACTGGTTAGGGGAGCACTAATATGTTCCCTTTCATTGCCGGCTTCTCCGTGCGTGCAAGTGCTGTGTGCCTGCTCCAGTAGTGCTGTGGGTGGGAGCTGCTCCAGTCCTACCAGTATGGGTGAGAACTGGTGCAGGAGAAGGGCAGGGGCAGCTCTGGGGGCAGGAGACGTCTGACATTTGGGTCTTGGAGGGCAAGGGCTGAACTGAGCCTGGTTTGGGCTGAAATAAAGCCGGGATTGTATTCCTGCTGTGCTGCCGCTCGAGTGGGGATGCACATGAGGTTGGACACAAGATGAAGTATCACTGGTTCTTGCTGGGACCAGGTCAGGGCTGTCACAGCCAGGGACTTGGATGGTGAAAGGGGCTGGGGACATGGTGGGAGGAAGCGGCAGGTGATTTTTTGGGTGGTGGCTGCTACCTGTGAGGATGAGCTGGGTCTGCCACAAGCTAGCTGGACCCGAGCACTTTGGGAGAGTGGCTCTCAGAGCAGGTCTTGGGACTTGTGCTGGGGGTGACCGAACGTCACGGCCAGGTCCAGTGTGCCGGGGCTTGCCCAGGTCTGTCTCGGGGGAGATGAAGCTGTTTGGGCTACAGCTGGGTCCAGGCTTCCCACCGAAACAACTCCCAAACTGCCTTTTGTAGCATTATGAACGTTTTAAGGCAGAGCGAGGCTTCTTGAAGATGTCAGCTCTGGCATTGTGGGAGCAGCAGGAAAGCAGAGGCAGGGAACAGGCTTTGATCCTGCCGGTGCCCTGCGCTTTGCTGTGGGGCAGCTGCTGGTCCCTCACCCCCACCTTTGTGTGCTGTGGGGGCTTGGGCTTTTCCTTGGGGAGCCCCCATGGGAAAGGCTGGAGCTGCGAGCTGCTCAAAGGCTGCCTTGCAATCGCCGAACCCACTCGGTGCCCTGAGAAAAGGGAGGATGGGGACACATTGGGCTGGTACCAGCGTGCAGAGCACGAGCGGTGGCATGGGGCTGGCACCGGGCTCCCCTGGTGTTATGGGGCTTCACAGCACTGCGCTCCCCTCTCCAGCTCCGCACTCGTTCCCTGGGCTCCCTGCACCCCGCAGGGCAGCCAGATCCCTGCCAGCTCTGCCCTTCTCCCACGCTGGCAGCCGTGACCTGTCGGATCTGGCATCTCCTGCACCCGTGAATCTCGTTTCTGCCCTGTGTGGCTCCGGCCGTGTGTGCTCACGAGGGCTGGGCAGCCCCAAACCCCCGCTCTTCACCCTGTTCAAGCGATGACCCTCGCAGCCTGTGGTGCCACCGGCCACGTTAAAACCCCAGCGGCAAGGTGTTCGTGTTGCCTGGGGATTTGTTAAGGTAATGATGATTCCTGCCAGAGAAAGACCACAGACAGGCCGTGTGATTTAGCTAAAAGATGTTGAACTGGCTAAAAGCACCCCAAGTGCCACCGACACCTCCCCAGCGGCACGGCGAGGAGCTGCCGGAGCCGGCGGGGACCACACGGAGCAGCCGGCACATGGCTCGCACCCGAGGCTCGCCGGAGCCGCCGTGCTCCTCTACCACCTCTCACGCCACATCCCTCGCCCGCATCTTGCACGTCCACGTGCGCACGCCTTGCTCGCGCGCGGGCTCGCCGGCACGGCTCGCTGGGTGCTGTCTCTTGGCGGGGCTGGGCTCGACAGCGAGCTGTTGCCTGGGTTCCCGTATATCATGAAGATGTTGCAAGCTGCTGAAAATTCAAAGTGCTGTTTTAATTATGTGCTGTGAGGAAAGCAGCCTGAATCTTGGAAGGAGGCTAACGACAGGACTGCCAGGATATTTTCAGTGGCAGAAACCCAGAATCCATCCCTATGTATCTTTAAAAGGGAAAAATGTTAGGTTTGTCTATGAAATAATAACTAAGAACCTATAAACAATGACATCACCGTCCACCTCACTGCTGGGGAAGTGATTTAGAGACACTTTGCCTGTGTGAAACAAGAACATCTGCTCTCTGCTGGAAAGAGGAGGAAGATCTCCTCATCAGCATTAAATTTAAATGAGCCAGTCCTCATTTGCACGCTTCTGCGATGCTCCGGCTCCTGCAAGAGGGTGATCTGGGAGCACGGGCTTCAGCGGGGGCTCAGCAAGCCATTTCTCCCTCCCTGGCTTTCTAAGAGTGTGAAAATCAGACTTTTCTATCCCAGAAGTCTCCCCTGGGTGTGGACTGACCCATCGCAGCCCCACCAGCAGTCGGGTGGGATCGGGTCTCCCTCTGCCCCAGCACTTCGTGTTCAGCATCTCCTCCTGGCAGGGCCACCCGCACCCCATCTCCCATGGGAGCGTGAGGATGAAATGCATCCCTGTGTCCCCACGGGTGTGACAGAGAAGCCTGGTGCTCTTGGTGACTTAGAAATTGCTTTAGGGCTAAACGAGGCCGGGATGAGCCCACCCCAGTGGGTACCTGCCCACCCCAGCCCGAGCACCGCTGTGGCAGGTCTGTAGCACCCGCAGCCACCCGGCTGCCCTGCTCCCATCACCCACCCACATTGCAAGCTGCCAGCAGGCTTTGGTGTGCTCCACATTATTTTTAATTATATTTTACTTTAAAGGGCCATTAATTACAAAGATTTCCCAACAGAGGCCTTAAGAAAAAAAAGGAAAAGGGAGAAAAAAGGCCCCTTCCTCATCAAAGGTTGTTGGGGGCGAGCTGGAATACGAATAATGATTGAGGGGCTTAAGCAGCATAGGAGCAAAGTTTGGGGTGCAGAAGGCAGCACTCAGGGGTGCCCCCAACTCATGGCCAAGCTTGCCCACGGGGGCAGAGCCCCCTCCCCGGAGGAAGGGCAGCCATCCCAGCCATCCCAGCCATCCCAGCCGGCAGCTGCCAGCTCAGGGCAGTGCTCGCCCGCGAGCTCCCGCCTGAGTCCCGCTGCGCTCGGTGGGACGGAGGGCACGAGCTCTTGCTCGTGACCCAGCATCCCGCTGGCTTGGCAGCGTCTGCCCTCCCTCTGCAGACCCCAGGTTAAAGCCCTGCTCTCCCTCCCATCCTGACCCCTCTCCTCCTGGTCCCCCAAAGGCTGTTTCTCCCTCCCTCTGCCCTCGCTGCTATTTATCGCTCCTTGGGAAAACAGGAGGCATTTATGCCTTGTCAGTCAGTCCTTGCCATCGGTGCCATGTACTCATTTAATATTCATTTATTTTAAGATCATTTGGGTCATTTTCTCTCCAGCTGGCAGGGGAAGCTGCTGTTCTGGGACAGGGGAAGGGGTGCGGAGGGTGCAGTGCCCCCCCAGACCTGCCACCCGGGGCTGGGGGACAGCATCAACCTCTTTGGGGTGGGATGGTGACCCCCCCTCCCCACAGCAGCACAGCCTTTGCAAGGGGGTTTAATGAGTTTGACCTCCACAACATGAGGCTGTCGCAGCCTGGTCGCTGTACTCCAGGAGAGGCGGCTGGAAAACCTTTACTAGGGCAAATTTTAGTGAATCCTTTTTATATGGACCAAGACGTGGTTTGCTCACACCTGGCCACCAGCAGCACCAAGAGCTGCTGTCCTCTCCATGCCCTCTCCTCCTCCCATGTCCACCTGTTCTTAATTAGTGCTTGTTCAGCAGGTGCCAATCACTGCTCCAGCTCCTGCCTTCCCCTCCCTGCCAGGCCCCCGGGGCAGAAGGTTGTTTGAGGGTGCTGGTGCAGCAGCTCTGGTGTGAAGATGTCCTCTGGCTGGAGCTCCTGAGTGCGCAGGTAAGAACCCAAGTGAGAATTGTCCTGTTGAGACCTTTTGTTGCTGTTGTGCACTTTGTGCTGGGGCAGGGGAGGTGGAGATGCCCTTGGGTGGCTGTGGCTGCCGTGGGTTCCTGGATGGAGATAAGGGGGTTGGCTTTTCTTGAGCCTGGAGTCGCTTGGGGGGGGGCAGTGGGGTGACTTGTTGATGTGCTGCCGTTGCTCAGAAGGTTTCTCTTTCCTTGCGAAATTGTGCATGCTGTAAGGAAGGTCTTGGTGCCCTGATCCCTGCCAAGCCCAGGGCTGTGCTCCGCAGCCCATCCTCTGCCTGCTGCGATCTGGGTGTTTGTGTGGCTCTGCTCTTCCCCTTGCCTGATCTCTCAGCTTTGTTGTTTTTTTGGCACCTTGTGCCCTTCCTTCCTGGAGCCATCCTGAGCTGTGGCGATGCCTTCCTGAGCTCCCTGGGATGCTGGAAGTGCTTGTAGCAGTGCTGGGGACCAAGGCGGGCACGCTGTGGAGCACCACGCGATGCTCACCAGCATCCCGGTGCTCGGCCGAGCTCGCAGCAGCAGTGTTGCTTGGGGATCCAGGGCCCGGCAACAAGCGTCTCATTTCCCTCTTGTCTCTTCCTGTCAGACAAGATTTGAAGATTCAATTAGAGTGGGAGCCGCTGATAGCAGCGGTGCTGGCGTGCTGCTCGCGCCCCGCGCTCGCGCTGCATGGGAACCAGATGAAAGCTGAAAGTGATGCAGGGGGGATGGGGAGAGAAGGGTATTGGAAAGGGAGGCTTTTTGCCAGCCTGGGAGAAAAGGCAAGAAATGCAGATTTGGAGGGGGTTGAGGGACGGTTGGAGGCTTGGGGATATGTGCTCCAGCCTCCAGAGCAGCAGAGCGGTTCCCACTCAGGAGAGGGGCTCCCAGGGCAGCACTGGGGTGGGGAGACCTGCTCCAAAATCCCTCTGTGTGTGCTTGGTGGGGTGAGGCTGGGCATCGGGGCAGGCCTTGCTTGCCCAAAATCTCATCCTACAGAGTCGGGTCTCCAGGGCAGTGGCGAGAGCGAGCCAGGAGCGGGGCTGGGTCTCGGCACCAGAGGGAAGAACAAGGCAAAGCCTCCCAAGTGCATCAGATGGGGAGCTGCCTTGATCAAGCAGCAGAAGGCTGGATTTCGGTTGAGGATTTTTTTGTTTTCCCCCTTTCTGAAGGCTGCCTCTCCCTTAAACTGTGCTTGATTTTGCACTAACACTTCAGAGAGACGTAGAGCCCATCTGAGTCCTTTGCTGCAATGCTGCAGCCTTTGGTGCGAAGCCTCGTGGCTGCTTGGCCGGGCACGGGGACAAGGACAGGCTCCCGTCAGAGCCATGGTAAATTCAAGAGGGTACTGGGTAGGGTCAACATCCAGTGTGGCGCTGGGTCCCTGCGTCCCATCTGGGGGAGCTGTCTTTGTGGGGCTGATGGACCTTTGCACCTTTTGAAGGTCAGAGCCAGGATCTGGCCACTAAAACACCCAATCTGCCCGACCAAGATAGTCTGGAAAGGACAATTCCCTCCCCTCTCAATGTCTTCTGGAGGTAATAGCAGTTGTTAAGGAAAAAGAAATTTTTTTAAGGATGGGAGAGCAGACAGATTTTTATTATAAATTACATTTTTACTATAAATTGTATTCTGAGCCCCAGAGCTGAAACATGGGCTCAGCTCTTGCCAAGTCAGGAGGATCAGCTGCACTGGTGCTACAGCCCCGGGCGGCTCAGCCCTTGCAGATGTAGCAGTTCCCAAAACTTGGGCTGTACTCAGGCATGGATTGATTGTGTACCAAAAAGTCAAGGTGCAAACATTGATCATGTAGGAAGGTGCTGGTCATCAGCCAAAAATAAGCATTCCCCAGCCTAAATTATTAATTCCTTTCTGCACACCAAACGGCTTGTGCTGGTCGCGTACATCCCCTCTGCACAGTGGTTGTGCTTCGTGCCGTAGTATATTTTCCCTCCAACTACTTGTCTGGCTCTTCACTTAATAAAGATTGAGAGAGACAATAAAAACATTCATTAAAGAGGAAAAAAATAAAAGATGAAGCCCTGCTTGTAGCCTCTAGCAGTTGGTTTCATTAAGCAATTGCTTCTCCCAAACCCTCCACAGTGGCTCCCAGTGCCAGTACCCAGCCCTGGGATTTGGGGATGCAGCACCAGACTGGGAAGTCCTGAGATGCTCGGGGTGAAGGCCATGGCTGTGGCACCAACGGGATAACTGAGGAGGGCAAGAAACTGCCTGGGTGATGAGAAAGGGAATTAGCAAAATAAGCTCTTGGAGAAAAGCAGCTGTTTGGACGGGGTTATGCAGGGTTAAGCCATTATCTTGTGCTGTGTCGAACCTGAGGCTGGTCTCCTGCTCCTCCCAGGTCGTTAGCTGCTGTCCTAAGAAGCAAATTGCTAAAATCATTAGTCTGGGGCTCTTCCAGCTGTGGGCACTGAAGGATGGGAGCAGCCTGGGGGGCTGTGCTAAGGCTGGGGGGAACAGGGGGGACACTGGAGAGGGAGCAAGGGCTGCGTGGGGCTGGGTTTGGTGGGAAGAGGCAGGAGCAGAGGGAAGCAGGGGGGTCTCTGGTGTCTCTGCTATAGCTGTGTCGGCTGAAATACAGTGAACGGCGTTTCTCGGGAGGTTAATTCACTGATGGGGGCAGCCAGGAGCCCCCATGCATGGCAAGGGCTCTGGCCCCACGACACTGAGTGTCACTGGTGGGGTGGGGGAGCAGGGATAGAGTGGGCCTGGTGCCATCAAAGTGCTCTTCAACAACGCTCGAGTCTGTAAATTGGTCGTGGGAGGCCTGCTCTGCCCTCAAACTGTGACATCCGAAATGAAATATGTGTTTTCTCTCCCGTTCCAAGGCATGAGAAGAGCTTTGGATCTTGTTGCGATTTATCACTCAGCCCTAAGCCAGATGCCTATATGGGTTCAATCTATAGCTCCCAGAACTGATAGAAATATTATCCCATCTTATTAAAATCACCCACAGCTACTGCAGCTGTATGTCAACAGCAAAACAAATAGCGACTAGTTCCCATCGGATTGGAGCCTCTCCGTTGAGGCTGTCTTCAATCCGCCTCCTGCTAAAATGGTTACAGATGTAGGCTTTTCCCATTACAGCTCAGTGCAGCTCCTGTACAGCCGACTCCAAATCCCATTACCACGCAAGAACCGTCTTTGGTGAGCATCGGCTCGGCTAAAGCTTCCTCGCTGACGTGAAACATTGCTCATGATGCTTTTCCTAGAAGTACCACTAAGAAAGAGAGTGCAGGGTTGTGCTCCCCTGAAAGTGTCCTGAAATGGTGGGGGGCAGCTCTGCTGCAGGGGGGAAGAGGAGAGCAAGAGGGCTGTGCTGGGATGAAAGCAGCGCTGCTTCCTCTTCTTCTTCCTCGTCCTCGGGTGGCACAGCTCCTGTCGCTGCTGGGGGTCTGCTGAGTAATTTAGGGGGTATCGCATCTGCTGTTGGAGGCGTAACTGATGTTGCAGTGCATGACCCCCCTCCCTCTCACCCCTCCAAAACCACCACAGCCCTAAAATTCCTGCTGCCACCCAGCTGTCCCTGGCTCACCCCCATCCCTCTCTCCTGTGCTATCTTTGGTATAATTAGGAGGCCAGGACTGTGCGTGGAGGTGAATGTGACCTCATTAGTTTCTTACACTGTATTAAAATTTCTTCTCATTTACATCCCCAATCCCTAAACGTGCAGCTCTGGTATCTGGGATTACATTCTGCTGCTTTCCATCCTTCTCACCAAGGCTCCAGGCCAGAGCTGTGTTCCCTCTCCTCGACTGATCCCTCCACTTCCATCCCAAAGCCACCCCCCCATGTGTTTCAGGAGGACAAATTCCTGGTTTACCCTAGGCAGGTGGGAAAGGCTCCCTGGGGAGATGCCCTGGGCTGGGGTAGTGCTGGGGTGCTCCTGGTTTAACTTTGCCCACCCAAGGTGAGACAGCAAAGCTCTGGATGCTCCCTCTGCTCCGCTGCCAGCTGAGACGGGGAATGACAAACACCCCAGCCAGGCTGTGACAGGCTCCGTGCTCTCATCCCTCTGAGATCCACAACCAAGATCACTCTTCCCTAGCAAGAGCATCATCCTATCTGTGTTTGCTGATGCTAAAATCCTGCTAGACTGGTGGTGCTGGCTTGATCCTCCTGATGTTCAGGTGCTTCATTTTAAACTTAGAGGATATAGGGCTCTGTTGAGCCTTTCTTCTTTCCCTGTTTTAGTTGGAGGGAGAGTGCTCTTTGAGATGGGAAGGTTTGCATCGCGTCTCCTGTGTGACGTTGGATCCCTTTATAGGGCAGGTATCTTCTAAAGCAAAATGTTTTCAATTCTCACGATGAGCATAATTCTCAAAAATGTATGCAATAAACAAAACGAGCCAAATGTAATTAAAATGGAGACAGCATATAATCTGGTAACCCACTTAGAGGCTCAAAGCTTCAGCTTTTAAAAAAATGTTTGCTCCAAATCCATTTAAATAAACAGACCGACACACAAAGGCTCTCTGTACATTATCAGGATACAAAGAGAATCAGATCAAAAGCAGCTGTGGCCAGGCTGTACATATGTAGCGAGGAAATTGCTTGATCTAAGACTGCACCTTGCACATGCAAATGTGTTTGTGGACCTTTCCGTGAATTGCATTTGTACAACAGCCGAGCTGTCGGGCTACTGGGCTGTGCTCTGCCAGGGGAGCAAAGGCTGGGGTGTCTCCCACCGCAGGAGCCTTTGCTGGGGAAGCGAGGGAGCTCCTGGCGTGTTGGTATGTCTGCTTGCTTTGGCAGGAGTGGAGAGAGGCTGAAGAACTAGCCGAGCTTTGCCCTCTCCATGAGTACAGATGCTGCATCCAGAGGGGGGAAATCACTCAGAAACCTGGGAAAGAAATGGGAGTCGCTGTCCTTAGCATCTGTGTGGTGGGCTCTCCGCTCGTCTGGTGTCACGTGCGCCACGTGCCGTCACACTTGCGTCCTCCTGGGCTTGCAGGAGGGTCTCCTGGCCATGCGTGGTGGGGCTGTGGGGTTTGTATCTTCTCCTCTGCCTGGGCACGGTCTCTCACAGTTCTGCAGCAGAGCCTGGCTGGCCTTGAAGTTTTGCCAACAGCCATGTGATTTGTCTCAGGTTGGACAGCACAGGCTGTGAATCCAAGATCAAGTGTGCTCCCAGGCCAGCAGGATTCAGCCCAGAGAAGGCATTTTGGGTCAGACAAGAGCATCTTCCTATTGCTCTTGCAGGTGATTTTGAGCTAGCTGGAGCTCTTGGGAAGGGGATGCTCATATACATATATATATATATGATGTGGGAGGCTACCGCAGAAAGGTGAGAAAGCTGTTTCTAAAGTGGCAAGAAATCTTAAGCCTTTAAAAACAGGGCCTTGGCTCAGCCTGTGGGGATGTCTGTGCTCAAAATGAGCGATGCCTGCAGAAAATCCTTTCCTCTGGCCCTGCTGAAAGAAGGTCCCTGGCTTGCGCCGTGGCGGGGAGCACCCAGCGTGGCGTGCCCCTGGCTCGGGACCGTGTCCTATCCCCGTTCCCCGCCCCCCCCAGCCCCGGGGGATGCTTGCGGCGAGGTCCCCGCCGTCGGGGCCGGTTCCCGTCGCGGCCCGGAGTTGCACCGGCAGAGGGAGCTCCGGCCGCGTCTTCCGAGCGGGGGGG
>NW_010973093.1:77419-77627 GCF_000737465.1 Haliaeetus leucocephalus | reverse complement strand
TCCCTGCCCGTCCGGCTGTGCCCCCCGGACGGACAGCGGCGACAGCCAATGGGAAAACGCGGAGGGGCCGGGAACGAGCCCCCATTGGCGGCGGGGGGAGGAGGAGCCGGGACTTGAAGTTGGAGTGAGGGATCCAGCTGTGCGGAGCGCTCGGCTCGGCGCGGCCGCCCGCGGGAGCATCCTCCGCCCGGCCGGCCCCGGGCAGCAC
>NW_010973093.1:64319-77409 GCF_000737465.1 Haliaeetus leucocephalus | reverse complement strand
CGCCCCGTGTCGTCCCGGCTCCCCCCCCGCCCCCCGGGGCCGCCGGCCGGAGGATGGACGAGGATGGACCGCGAGCAGCCGAGGAGGAGCCGGAGCCGGGCAGAGCCAAGACTTTCATCCGCCTTAATGACCTGTCCGGGGCCGGGGGCCGCCCGGGGCCGGGGGACAGGGAGGCGGGCAGCGGTGATTCGGAGGCGGAGGCGCTGCCCTACCCGGCGTTGGCCCCCGTCGTCTTCTTCTACCTGAGCCAGGAGAGCCGGCCGCGGAGCTGGTGCCTCCGGCTGGTCTGTAACCCGTATCCTTTGCAGGTGCTCGGCGGCGAGGTAAGCCCCGCGGCCCCCCCCCCCTTCTACCCCCGGAGCGGCGGGCATCTCCCGGCTGGAGCCCGCTGGGTGATGGGGAAGGAGCCGGGGTTTGGGGGGACCCATCACCCTTCGTTCCCCCGGGTTTGGGGCGGGGGGGGAACCCGGGCGGTGCTCTCCCTCCTCCCCACTGCCCGGCCGGGAAGTTTTCCGAGCTGTTGGAGGGGGCTCGGTGCTCCCCGCCGGGGTGCGGGGCTCCCCGCTCCCGGCTGCCCCGCCGCGATGCGCCGGTTCCCGTGGGCTCCGCCGCGCCGCTTCACCAGGAGTCGGAGCGGGAGCCCCGGGCGGCCCTTCCAGCCCCGGGGATCGGCCGGCCTCCCGTGTCCCCGCTCCCCCCGGCACACCGAGGGAGCCGAACCCCAGCCTCCCCCCCCTTGCAGAACCATTCTCCTCCCTGACCCCGTTTCTCACCAGTTTTAGGCTCCCGGGTCCCTTCCCAGAAGGCTTTAAGGGGGGTGCAATCTGGGGGGAGGCGGTGGTGCTGGGGGTTTGGTTTGCCGCCCGGCTCTAGGGTCCCTAAATAATTCACGGCATGCGAGGCCGGCTGAAGGGCCCGCTCTCTGCAGTGTCCTGGGGGATGCTCCTTGCTTGGAGGGATCCGGGCCAAGCGGGGATTACGGTCCCCGGGCCGTGCATCAGCCAAGGGCTGCTGCTTGCCAGGTCCTGGGGTGAGCCGTGACCCCACAAAGGTGTCTGGTCTCCTTCCAGACTCCCTGTCTGCTCCAGCACAGGCTCTGTGTCTGAGCGGCTTTAGTCAAGTTTAAGCTTTCAAAAGAAGAGGGGGAAAAAAAAAAAAAAAGAAATAGAAAAGACAATAGAAAAATTGCTTCTTGCCATGGTCTCGGTGCCTTTAAAGCCTCCCCTGGAGTTGAGTTGCAACCAGCACACTGTTTGTAGCATTGCAAGTGTTTTACCATCCCCAAACTCCAGTTCCATTTATTATTTGCAGAAACAAAAACCCGAAATGAAATAAAGCGAAGCGATGTGGCTTCCAGTAGGGGCTGGTGTGGGAGAGGCAGCCGCTGCCCGGCTGAGCGGCAAGTTACCGGGTCCGAGCCGCTCTGCCTGTGCAAAAGGCAGGCGAGTATGTATGGGCAGCAAACGCACATCTGGAGTGGGAGAGGCTGTGTGGTAGCAGGGAGGACATGTTACATGGTGTAGAGGGCCAGAATATCCTGTGTGAGTCCTCCTCCGCTCCTGGTGTGCGGGAACTGTTAGGAATTACATTTTGGCTAAGGTCGGTGTGCCCAGGAAGAGTGGCGAGGGTCTGCCAGAGTTGCGAATGTTGTTTTACTTGAGCTTCAGCAATAATTTATCTGATAAACAGGCTGCCTTCTTTCCTAAAATGTCCCCCAGGAGGGGAAAAACAAGATTTCTTTTCCCAGTCATGAATACTCCTGGCAGTTTCCCCCCAAATCTCTTTCACACCAGCTGAACAGTTCAAAGCTGCATTTATTTAAGCATCTTAGGAAATCTTGCAACTTTGTGAAGCCTTCTGTTTTGGGAAGAAATACTAACGACAGGCTGCAAGTCAGTGTGTTCTTGTTGCCTACTATGACTAATATTAATTTATGATTGCTGGCTTAAATATGTTTTCAAGTCTTTTTTTTTTTTTTTCATGTTCCTTCCTAATGATGCTGTTTTGAAGCAGGTGTTAACACCTGCATGTTCTTAGTTGTTTTCAGTAAAATCCCCCACCCCGATAATGGCTTGAAATGCGTATTCTCCTCTGTGGCTGCACATACAAGCAGATTAACTTTTGTCCTTGGAAAATTAGTGGTATTGTGGGCACCTGCAAGCTCTGCTGTGAGCAGGGGATGAGCACTAGGTGCAGCCCTGCAAGCTGGGATTTTCCTTGTCGCTAATTTTTCACTCATTACTGACACAGAAAGGCGCTTGCTGGGAGCCCCTGGGGCCACAGGGGACGATGCTGTGGGTCTCCGAGTCGTGTGTCTGCATGCGGCTTCTTGTTTTCAGGGTCACTGACCCAGAATTGGGGGAGTTTATTTAAAAACAACACAAAAAAAGCAGTTCAGCCTGCAGATGAAAGGAAGGCAGTGGCCAGCTTGGCACCCACACTGCGTCCCATCGCTCGCTGGGCCGTTCAGCAGAGCAGCATCTTGCTTGTCCCTTCGGCTCTCTGCAGCCTGAGTGCCAGAGCTGAGCCATTGCTTGTTTATATTTATTACTTCTATTTTTTCCCTTTAGTGTGGTGGGCCAGTAAAGTGGCCCTTCTCAGGCCGTAATCTTCTAGGAATCATGCTCTGGTGCTAAAACCATATAATCACGTCGCTGGAAAGTCTTTGTTGCCACCAGCTGCCCTGGAGAGGAGTGACAGCGCTTGGGCTCACGTGGCTGGTGAATCCTGCCCCGGTCCCTGGGGGTTTGGGGCTTTCACTGGCTTCTGCCGCTCTCTTGGGTGGTTTTTACCTTTCCATGCATGAGGCTGGCTGCCCATGAAGAAATTGGATGGGAAGGCTCTTGTTTGAGCTGTGCCTGTGGAGGTGCACGGCTTGCTGGCTTGGCAAGGCGGGTCTGCGGTGTGTTAATCTGGCTGATAAACTTTGCTGCTGACGAGGTGTCGGGAGGAGGTGCTGGAGCTGCTTCTGCACCCGCAGCTCCCTCGCCTGCCCCGGGAAGGGCAGCTTGTGCCCCTGGGATGCAGCTGGAGCTCCTGGGATGCTCCTCTCCATCCCTGTTCAGGAAGCTTGTGTGACTGTGGTAGCCAAGGCTGGGACGCGGGCTTAGGGGGAGCGTGGCGGTTGATGTGCCAAGTGTCCAGCAAGGACGCAAAGTCCTGTCAAGGTGGTTTGTTGGTCTTTTCTACTGTGTTTCCAGTCAGAGCATCCTCTGCCTGGGCCAGGGAGGCTTCTCCCTTGCTGTCTGGAGCAGAGTCGGGTGGACCTGTGCTGCTCTCCCCCTCCTCCTCTCCCTTAGGACTAGAAAGAGGTCATGAAGCTTGTCCTGATCCAGAAATACTCCAGCACATGAAGTCTTGGGTTTTTAACCCTAAAACTGTATCAGCCCTGCCAAGCTGTCCTCCCCCGCCACTCCATCGTGGTCTTTGAGCAAAAACCTCTCTGGGTGCTGCAAGGACCCAGGAGGCATGAGCCTGGTTTCCCACCCGCATGTTCCCGTTGGCTCTGGGATGAAAGGCTCTGCCCCGGGTGAGGACCACCTGGGTCAAAAGGGAAGGAACAGGAGCATGGGTGGGACGTGTTAAATGGTCACAGCGAAGGACCCACGGACTCAGGGTTGGGAAG
Source organism: Haliaeetus leucocephalus (assembly GCF_000737465.1). Lineage (NCBI taxonomy): Eukaryota > Metazoa > Chordata > Aves > Accipitriformes > Accipitridae > Haliaeetus > Haliaeetus leucocephalus. The sequence continues at coordinate 73,784 of NW_010973093.1, read as the reverse complement.
GGCTGCGGTGACAGGCGGGGTGCCCTGGTGTGCGTGCTGGCAAGGCAGTGAGAGGAGAAGCTGGCATTTCTGAGGGGAGGGGGGAGAAAAGAGGAGGCAAGCTGGTTACTTGACTTTCACTTATAAAATAAAAGCACCATGAAGGCTGGGAGGATGAAAGGCTGTAGCGGGGTCTGTGCCAGGCTGCTTCTCTGATCAGAGACAAGAAACGAGGCTATTTCTTGAGAGTTACGGAGTGATTGAAGAGCGGGGATGGAGAAAGTGGGGAGGATGCTACCGCTTGGTGTTAAGAGCTCTGAATAGGAAAATAACAGTGTAACTGAAAGGGCCTGTGATCTCTATTGTAGTACTGAAATCTGCCTCTTCCCCCGCGCAGTGTCTGCCTGCAGAGCGCTGCTGCCCGGAGAGCAGCACGCCGGCAATGGGGGGGCTGCAAAAAGCTGCTGAAATGTGCTGTTCTGGGGAGACACCCCCAAACTGGTTGAAATCCCATCTTTTCGTCCCGGTTTGGAGGGTGAAAGGCAGCCCCGTGAATGCCCTCGCTGGGGAGGGTGGGTTTGGATGGCACTGGGAGGAGTGCTCCCATCTCGCCTGGCTGTTCCCGCGCACGGTCCTCGGGATTTGGGTTTCAAAAATGGCTTTAGGAAAGAAATGCATCTCTGATCCGGTCACGGCAACCAGCCCTGCCTTCTGCCTTTGGTCTGCAATAAAACCCAGAGGGCTCTTCCAGCAGCCGCCTCGCACGGCTCCGCTCGCTTCCCATTAGCGAGAGGTGGATGATCAAAGGCTCGGTCCTGGGGAGCTGCCGAGTGCCCCCAGCTCTCGTTGAAAGTCGGCAGAGTTGCAGATGGCCGGCGGCCTCCAGGAGCGGGCCCGGAGCCCTCGGGGCCTCATGCCAAGGCATAGCTGAGGTCTGCGCCGGGCTGGCTCACGGGACGGCTGGAGCCGCCGTGCTGGAGCTTGGTGCGTCGTGGAAGGCAGCGCTGGCCCCACCGAGGGGGCCGGTCAGCCCTCGCCCGTTGAGCTCGCTTCGAGCCCCGTGGGTCCATGTGCCGGCACCGCTCTGCATCGGCCTGGCCGGATCCGGCTCTCCTGGAGAGACACGTCTGTTTGTCCGACTGCACTGGGGCAAGGAGCCTCCTGCTTGGTGGGAATGAGAACCGAACCCGCTGAGCTGTACTGCGGTTTGGGCTTCCCAACCCCTGCGGTGCCTCCCAAAGCATTCCCATGGGGATGCCCACGGTGCGAGCAGAACCCCCGTCACCTCCGTGGGTGCTCAGGGTCCTCGTCCCCTCCTTGGCCGTGCCAGCTCATGGGGAGAGCTGGGCGCTGCACGTGCTGCTGTTTGAAGGGTTCAGCTGTAGCACAGGGGTAAAAATATAATTTCTTTTTTTGTTATCAAAAGGGTGTGTTTTGAGGGGAGAGCACACGCAGTGTCCTTTAAAGTTCGGTGCATCTGTTCTAACATCGCTTTTGGGTTGAACAAAGCAAAATGCTTTGTTTTGAGAGGTTGGACCTGAAAGGGATCTTAGTTTGATTTCAAAACCCTGCAAAGGAGTCAGAATCCGTTTGCTTCACTTGCATCTGATCCACCCTAGCGCACCTGAACTTGTTTCTCCCCCATGACCTGGTTCACCGGCCGGCACCTCCTGCCCCTCCTGGGGCAGAGGGAAACGCTGCTGCTGCGGCCGAGCCTCCACCAGCTCCATGCCCCTTCCCTGGCTCCTGGGGGGAAATAAGAAGGATGACTTGCCTGCCTGGGGGGGGTCCCACAGCCCCTTGGCCCCCCCGGTCAGGATGGAGCATCCTGCTGCTCCCCAGGGCAGGTGCTGGCGCATCCCTGAGCTCCCGCCAGCTCCCGTGCGAGGATCTCGGAGGGAAGCGGGACCCATCGCCTTTTAGCAAGGGCTGCGCGAGGGTGCGGTGGTTATTTCTCTCCTCCCAAGGGACAAATAACTGCAAGCCCTCTCTCTTCCCTGCTGATCGCAAACCCTTTGGGAGCTCAGCAGGAGTATTCACCTCCCGGAGCTGGGGGCAGCGGCCAGCATCCCTCTCCTTGCTGCCTCCCCAGCAGAGCCAGGAGCCGCTCGATCCTAATCTAGGTAACGCACCGCATCTCACCAGGGATCTCTGGACCCGTCCATCGCCCGGCCGTGCCAGCAGCCGGGCGCTTCCTTTGCTCCCTGCGTGTGTGTTTTTTAAGGAGATTCTTCTGCGAATTCCCTCGTCCAGGCTGTTGTGTCACATCTGGAAGTTTGTGTAGGAGTTTATCCAAGCGCTGGAGTACAGCGCAGCTTTTTCTCATTTAAAAATCATAGGCTGGCATTTTGAAGCGGGGTGGGGGGGGGGGGAGGGAAGGGGAGAGGGAAGCTGTCTGCCAAAAAGGAGACTGGAGCAGAGGAATCGTAATGACTTCCAGAAGTTTTCTTTCTTTCTTCCTTTCTTGCTTTCCCTCGCTCTCTCCCGGCGTGCAGACAAAAGGCTCGGCCTCATGCGGTTCACGGTTATGTCATCCTGGCGTGGGGAGCCCCGGCCGGGAGGGGTGGCCCCGTCCTGCCCGGGGACCCTACTCTGCTCGGGGACAAGCTCTGCTTTGGCTCCTTGTAGGAAATCCGGAACAAGGGCTCCCACGCGGGGTTGGGGGGGAGGCCCATCTCCGGAGACCTGCTTTTCATTTGGGGCCAGGAGCCGAGGCAGGGTGGCTGGGAGGGGATCGCAGCCTCTTCCCCAGCCCCTCATGCCCAGGACCGGGGGGGCTCAGACAGGTGGGCAGTAATTCGGGATAAGGCCAGACCACCCCAGCCGCCGCTCATCTATGGGGCCGACGTGTCTCCCGGCTGAACCGGGCGGACTCGTTGCTCTCGACTTGATCGGCTTTTGTGCTCTCTCCCCTGTTCGGTAGCGCTGGGTGTTGGAGCCGGTTTGGAAATGCCCGGGATTTTATGATGCATAGAAAATTTTCTGCTTTCTTCTCCCCCCACACCCCCTGCAGATGTTTTGGCGTCGTGCTGAAAAACTGCTTTTTTCCCATTTTTTTGTTTTAAACTCTGTTTCACTTTTTTTCCGTGCAGAAAAGACCAAGTTTTTGATTGCCCCAAGTTCCCTGCCCAGGTCTCTCTTAGCTTTCCTTTTCTTTTTCTACTGTTTTGCTGGAAGGGAGAAAACCTTTGGCCAAAATGAACCTCCCCGATGGCTTTTTCATTTGGATCATGAAATCCTTTTCCCTTGGAAGAGGAGCCCCGGGGGGAGCCTTTGCCCCCGGCAGCTTTGCTGGCTGCCGCGGATGGGGAGGAGGGTCCGGGGGAGCGGGGCCGTCCGTGGGGAACCGGGGAAGAAGCATCCGGAGTCAGGTTGGGGAGGGCTTTGAAGCTTCGCTGTGGTTTGGAGGGGGTTGAGTTTCCTAGTTAATTAGGAGGCCTAAGTGTTTCTGGGTTTGTTATGAGGCCAGATCGTGGCTTTCCCTTCCCCGGCGCCTTGGCTCTCCGCTGAGCGACCTAGATGTGAAATATTCCCTTTGGTTGGTGATGCACGCGGAGGTTTCCCCCAACCTGGGTTTGTTTGGCTTTGGCTTTTGCCAGCCTTGGCCTCTCACCCAGGAATCTGGCCTGGTGCTAAGAAATTAAAAAAAAAAAAAAAAAAAAAGGAGGAAATTCTCATGGTTTTATATAACGGAGTGAGTAACAACCGATCGTGCTTTGGGATACTCTCACATCTGCTTCCTACCAAAGCCCCAGCAAAGAGGCTTTGAGCAGATGGAAAAAGCACATTTTTCAGCCTGAATATTTGCTGAGAGAAACTTTCAGGCTCGATCTCCGTGATGACTGCCATGGCGCTGGTTACTGCCTTACGGGAAATGGGCTGTCGGGGTGCCAGGAACAGAATCGCGTGCTCGAGGTGCAGCACGGCCGGGCAGGTCCCGGTGTGAGCCCCAAGCCGGGGCCATGCACACGTGTGTGGGACCGGCATGTGCCCGTGACTCAACCCTCAGAAGTTCACCGGTTAGTCACAAGTGGATGGAAATTGTCTATTGGTTTGGCTCCTGTGCCTGAAACGTGGTTTTGGCTGGGATTTTTAACGTGTTTCCTAGGCGGAAGGGACTGGCTGTCGTTTGGTGGTTTGGGTTTTTTTGTCACTCGTGTCCTCCCGGCTTTCTCTCTCCCTCTGCTGGGATGCGAAGCCCAGGGGCGAGGGCAGGAGGGGGTGACAATGGGAAGAAAACGCTAAAGCAGGTGATGGGTGAGAGCTGGGAGCTTGGCACAGACAAGCTTATAAAGAAAAGGGGATTTATTTACTGTAATCCAGATGCTAGCCCCACACTTACAGGGTTCCTGATGCAAAGCATCCTTACATTTATCTCTCATTTGGGTCTCTTCCAAGAGATTTCCCCCAGTGCATCCACCGAACCAGCCTCGAGATGCTTCCTAACCCTGAGGCTGATGGCAAACCCGCAGCCGGCGGCAGCGGAGCGGGTGAGGGGATTCACCGGGATTCACCCACCTTGGCAGCCCGACCGCCCCGGGGGGGTTTATGCCTTCAGGATTTCCTGTGATTCATAACTTAATCAGGTCAGGTTTAGCACTCCCTCCTCCTACGGCTATTGACTGCCTCTGTGCGCTCCCGAGATGCTGGTGGTGAGAGCAGCCCAAGGCAGAGCCCTCCTCTGCCCAGATGGCGGACAGGACTTGTTAATGATTTGTTAATTCAATTAGAAAGTGCTCGTTAACCCATGGCAAGGCTGAAGCTCCCTTCTGGAGGGCAGGGCTCGCCCCCATGCCTGTGACTCCCTCTGCCAAAACATTTATTTGGTGTTAAGCTGCCAGCCACGCTATGCAAATATAGATGTTAATCATGAATAAGGTTCATTTTTAGCTCTGGGTTGAGACGAGACTTGGGAGGAACCCGGCTCTGGGGGGGTGGCGGGGAGCGCTGCCTTGGTGGGGTGCACAGCCCCCGGGGCTGGGTTGGCCGGATCCTGCGGAAGGGAGCAAACGTCTCGGCTCCCGCTCAGCCCCGGGGTCCGTAGGAATAAAACGTTCCTTCTGCTGCGGATTGAATAAGGCTTTCGAGTGCATTTGATGGGCTGCACTTTAACCAGCCTCCTCCGCGTTGGCGTTAGCTGCTAATAGCATGAAACCTGGGTCGGGGCTGGTGGTCCCCATGCCTGTGTTGGATGCAGAGTATCTTTAATTCAGGAACCATCGTGTCTAGATAGCCTGGCTGTAGCAATTCTACCTTAACGGGAGAAAACGGAAACCCCAGTAAGAATGATAAATAACAGGGCCCTGATGCTCCATTGAATTAATGCTTATTTGGGCAGACAGGGAGGAGAGGAATTAAATTAATATCTGACTTGTAACTGCTACTGTATGTGGTTATTGACTTATCTTGCTTTGGAGGACCATAAATATGTCTTGGGATATACCCCTGAGACCATAATCTGCTCGGGGTCGCAGTGCAGGTCTGTCTCTGATGCTCCTTCAGAGACTCATCCTGACTTCTGGGGTCAAAAATCCAAATTCCTCTGACAAAGGACCCAGCCACGTGCGGAGGGGAATGTGTTTGCACTTTACTGCGAGCGTACAGCATAAATCTCGAAGGCCTCTGCCTCGCATAAATCACTTTATTGTTTGTAATCCCCCAGCCGGCTCAGTGCTGGAGGGCGCGGAGCCCGATTCGACTTGGGGGAGAGGCGCGGGTGAAGCTCCTCGGCTCTGGAGTTCGGATGGATTGCAGCTGGAGCCTCGTATTCTTGTCCGCTCCCTTTTTCCCCCCGTGCCTGGGATTTTGTCCCCCTTAGGCAGTTTTTGGGGGTTGAGGATGGCTTGGTGAGGTAAGCTGGGGAGTCTCAGCACACCCCTCGATAGCCCTGGCCAAGGGGTTCGGGTGTCTGTGAGCCTGGGGAGAGGAGCGATATCTTCTCTTTCAGCCCTCGATGCTGCGCGGATGCTCCAGTCTGGATGACCCAGTGGAAGTGGTGCCGATCCCGGACACCCCAGCAATGCCGGCCGTGGGGCTGGCGTGGGGAATTTTGCAGCTTGGCGTGCCTCGTGCCGGGGCAGGTGGGCTTCTCTGTGTCCTGGGCCTGTTGTACCCGTGTGATGTGGGTGCCCACGGGGTCAGCAGCTTGGGAAACTCGTGGTTTGGTGACAGCATAGGCTAGGCTGACCTGTCGTCATCCCCTTTCTCGTGAGGCTGGAGCAAGCGCTGGGGCATCCCTGGGTGGCTGAGTTGTGGCAGTCTGTCCTTCCTCAAGCTAAGGCGGGTGTTTCCTTCCCACCTCGGGCTCTGTTTCGTGTAGGGGTAACTCAGTGCCTACGTGACTCTCCTTACGGCAGCGCGCGTTGACCCCGTTCTCTGGCACAGCCCGTGTTAGCCGAGGAGTCGTGGGCCAGGCGAGCGGCGCTCCAAGCCCCCACCCCTGCTCCTCCCCTGCCCCTCGCCCATTGCTCCAGGCCCTGGTGCATCCCTTTGCCTGGGTTAGGCACTGCTACGGTGAGGGTATTTGTTAGGATGCTTCTATTTTACCCTGCTGGCCCATCCCTTAGGATGGAGCACGTCCTGTCCCCTCTGGCAGCCCATTCCCCAAGCTCTGCCTTTCCCCTCCAGCCCCGGCCACCGAAGCGCAGCTCCCGTGGGAGCAATTTCCCCTGCCGTGGGCAAATGGAAGCCCCTTCTTCTTCAGAAACCGCTTGTGGCAGCAGCACGGGGGAATCCTGTCTTTTACCAGGCTGGAAAACAGCGGAGGAGCCCAAGGCCAGCGTGGGGTACCCGCAGCGAGGGTGGAGACGCTTCTTCCTTCGTCTCAGTAAATGGGCTCTGGCTCCTCCAGCAGCGGATGTTCAAACCTTGCAGCTGGGTTTTGGGCTTGGCTTTTGCTGGGTTTTGTTTTCTCTTTTCTCGTAGCCCCATGAAACTGGGTTGTCTCAGCTCTGGGAGCGCAGAGGGTTGGGCAAGCGGCGGTCAAGCTGCAAATCTGGTGGTGAATTGGGGGATAAAAGGATGCACAGAAAGCGCTTTGCTGTGCCTCCTCCTCCCCTCCCCCAGATCCCCTCCTTTCATTTGCTGAATACCTTGATTTTTCCACCTCTTTTTTTTTTTTTTTTTACTATTGCCTGGGTTTTGCATCGGGGGCAGGATGGAGGCTGGGGGGGGGGAGTGTGTGTGCGCGATGAAGCTATTCGAGGAGTTGTGATCTCTGCATTTCATTTTGCAGTTCAGCTGGAAAGATCTCGTTTCCAAATACACCCACACACAGGCGCAGCAAGAGAGAAAGCAGGCGAGGGAGCTGCTCAAGGGGGATGGGGCTGCGCAGGGGAGGGCTGGGGGCCTTTCCCTGCATTTGGTGAATCCTATTTGGAGTGGTCCAGAGCCTTTACCTGGGCACAGGCGATGGTACCCTCTGCCTCAACGCTATATCTGAAGGCCATGCAGGTGCTTGGCTGCACCCGTGGGTGCCTGGCTGCTTTAGTCCAGAGCAAAGGGGGAGTGGGAAGAGCAAGGGCCCCTGAGCAGAGCCCTTGTCCTGAGCCTGGCAGCGACCTCGAGAGCTCCGGGGGACTCCAGGGCAGTTTGTAGGGTTGCACACAGTGTGTGTGTACGTACACATGTACCCACCGTGGGCTGAGCAGGGCCCAGGGCATGGCAGCACGGTGGTGAGATGTGCTTTTGCAATGGAAGAAAAGCAAAGGCACAGAAAGGAGTCACAAAACTCCTCTCCTGGTGACCTTCAAGCCAAAGTCATCTTGTTTCCAAGGATGAGCCGGTGCTGGAGTGGCTCTTTTAGCCTGTAACTCCCCATCCACACCCTTTCCCTCTGGCACTTTCCTTGCCTGCCGGCTCCTGACTCCGGTTCTTGGTTTCTGGAGGAGCTGATGGTGGTGCGGATGCATCCTGCGTCCCCCAGCGCTGGGAGGGATGGGGTCAGCAGAAAACAAATAAACCTTCATCCTGGTGGGCATCTGGGTGTGCAGCAGCAGGTAAACACGAGGGGGTGGCTGAGAAGCCGAGCAGACGGGTACTCGGTGGTGGTGGAAAGTTTTGGAGAGACACCTCAGCCTTCCCTGGGCTGCAAGCCGATGGCAAGCTCACCTCTTGCCAGGGGGCTTGTGGGATCACCTGCCTGCTCCCCCGTGTCTGGGGCCTTCCCTGGCTTTGGGGCTATGGAGCAGTTCGGGGTGCTGGGGTGTGTGGGGGAGCACCCCCTCCTGTGCAGGGTGCTGCCGTGGGTGCTCGCGTCCCCCCCCAGCTCCCCTCTGGGCGCCTTGGGTGGATGCTGGTGGCACACGGCTCGGCTCGAGCCCCGCGCACAGACTCTTCCCATCGTCGCTTCAGGGTCAGCGCGTGATTTTTTTTTTTTTTTTCCATCGCTCCGAAGAGGCTGAGCTCATACAACAATATTCCCCGGGCCAACGCCGCTCCTTTTTGAAGTTCCTTGTTTTGGTATTCCTCAAACTTCGTATCCTCAGGCACGAAACACAACACCCCTTGGCACCGGAGGCTTTTCCCCAACGCCGTGGCTTTGGTTATCCCCAGCATCCTGCTGCCTGGTGAAACCGCTGCCCCATCCCCAAGCTGCCGACAGATGCCATCTCCTCCCAAACTCACCGCAAGTCTTAAATGGTGGTAAAATAGGATCCTCCGGCCACCTCGGCACGCTGCAGCGTGCTGCCCGGGCTGGTGGGGGAAAGGCAGCCACCAAAGCGCGCTCCTGGCAGTGTTTGTCTTAGCTGGGGCTCTGCCAAGCAGTGAAAATGCCAGAGCAGTGAGTTTATCCCACGGTGTTTTGATTTGTGGTCGTCGTGGAAGTCGGGTCAGGAGTAAATGTGGAGGATGCGGCAGAAAAAAGCAATTTTGAGATGGTCACAAAAACATCTTGTGGTGCTCGAAGTTGGGATTTTCTTTTTATTTTTCCTCCCCCCACTGCTGGCCGCACTGGCTGTGAGGTGAAGTTTATGGGAGAAATAGCGGCGGTTCCGGGAAATATTTTGCCTAGCTCGTATTGTTGAATTTTATTTTCTTTTTCTGGCAGCGGATGAAGGAAGCGGGAACACAAACAGCTTGGCCGGTGGGTTGTTGGTCCAGAAATCAGCCTGGCCAGCAAGAGGCTGCTTTCGGCGGGGAGAGAAAATACTTGAAAGCGGACAGGATTTTTCTTCGCTTTCGTTCCTCTCTCTTTCCATCCCCGCTCCTGGCTGGCTCTTAGGATGCTATTAAATGGGGGGCGAATGCATCTAAAGGCAGAGACTGTTAAGGCAAGGATGTGCATTGATGCTCCTGGCCTCCTGTGCGTTCTTGCTGATTAAAATCTTAAATTCTTCCATTTTTGACGAGATTTGGGGTTTCTGTGCTGAGCCGGAAAGTCTCTATGGCAACAGCTAAAGGCAACTTTTATCCCTAACCCTTTTTTTCTTGGAGAGGGGGAAGAGCATGGGTCCATGACACTGGGGCACTGATAACTATTTGAAC
>NW_010973093.1:4906-64049 GCF_000737465.1 Haliaeetus leucocephalus | reverse complement strand
CCCCCCCCAATATTTGGGGTAATGAGTGCTGGGAGAGGGATGGGACCAGTTAAACTGAAATACAGAATTGCTTTGTGCCCATGAACCCAGGGGGCTAGGACCAGCTCTGTCCCGGCTGGGACCCTCTCCCCTCTGCCAATAAAGGCAAAGTCAAAAATTTTTTGACTGTGGGAGAGAGCGAGGTCACATCCATCCCTGCATCCATCCTGCCCCAAGGCCGGGGGTTTCCCACTCAGGTTTGTCGTGTCCAGAGGAGTTTGGAGCCATTCTCGGAGCACAACTGCGGCAGCATTTCAAGATGCAATTAAAACCCTAACCTTTCAGGAAAAGTCTTGCAGCATGTAATAGAAAGGAAACCAGCTGGGCTGGATTGAAACATAATGGGTTTTGGGAGTAATTTTTGGAATCCTATACTGTAGGTCTTTCTAGAAAGATACTATACAATTTAATAACATGTTATATTCCTATATGTTGTATTTAATCATCCTATAGTATTGTGTAGGAGGAATCTAATTTTCCACTACAGGGTAATATACCTTTCTATAGGTTTTCAGTTGTGGGTTTTTTTCGTGCAATGGAGTTAAATGAAAAATTATATCCTTCCTAGAAAATCTAACAAAATGATGAGAAAATAATACCTTTAATTTATTTAATAAAGCAAGTAAGTATTTTCCATAGGGGGTTTATATGGCCTCATAAAACCCCACTTGGAGCTTGTTAGGGAAGTGGTTTGCAATCAGATAGAGATGGGTTCAGACGCTGTCCTGGCCAGGCAGTGTGGGGGCTCTGCAGCGGCAGCCTTGGCCTGTCTAAAGGGGGGAAAAAATAAAATAAAATAAAAACCAGGACTTTCTTGCATCTGTTTCCCCTCCTGGAATGCAATTAGAGAGAAGGCGGAGTGGCTGGTTCAGGGCTGTGAGCTGGGCCAAGGTGTGAAGCTGCGCTTGGGAGCTGCTGGGAGCGGAGTGAGGCTGGGGGTCGGATCCTGCATCGGGGTCCTGGGGGCTGGTAGCCCAGGTGTCTGCAGGGGTTGGAGAAGGGACAAGGAGCTCTCTGCACTTGGAGAAATGGGGTTTGGAAGTAGCAGGCAAGGGCTGTACTGCACTGTGTGGCTGTTCGCGGCAGGCTGAAGGAAGGCAGGAGGAGGGAAGGGCTGAAAATCTGGCCATGGAGATGGCAAATGAACCTCTGGGCCGTTGCTGTGCTGGTCCTTAGTGAGATACTGAGCAGCTCTGTGGTCTCGGATGGTCCCACGGGAGCCTGCTCTGCTCGGCACCATATTCAGGATCAGACTCACATTGCCGGGACGGCTGCAGCCGCGCAAAGCACGCGTGGGGGAAAACGAAAAGCTGTCGCCTGTAGCAAAGTGGGGTGTCTAATCCCAGGTAAATCCCAGCCTCGGGATCTGATTTGTTTAGCTTCAGTTCCCTGTGGGGAAGTCTAGGTTAGGGCTATCTGCAAGACCTCGGGGTGGACGATGCTCTTATATTTATTTTTGTGGTGCTGCCTTGTCTGTAAGGGCTGAGTCCTGTTGTGGTTTTTTGCCTGGTAACGTGTGGGTTTGGTCATACAGTCATCTCCGAGGCGGGGCAAAGATGTATCCTCTGTGCTGTGCTATTGGGAGGTATAACAAGGTTCAGTGGGCAGATGGCAACCGGGGCCCTTCTGTGTGCTCACCTTAGGGGGTTAGGCTCTCTCTGTCAGCTGTAACCCCCCCAGTAAATCCCCATTGCTGGGACGCTCTGCTTAGTTATGGGTAAGGGCATGTGGTGGCCTGGGGTGTGATGCTGTTCTCCATGGGAAAACGTGGGGCTGGGCTCCCTCTTTATCTTCGCTCGGAGGTGCCCGTCACCGTGGCCTCGGGGACCTGCGTGGTGCTGGGGACCTGCGGGGCCGCGTCCCCCGCCGGGCTCCCAGGGAGCTGGTGGCATCCCAGAGAGAGACCCAGGGGAAGCTGGTGGCCCTGGTCCTTGGAGGTCCCCAGAGGACAAGCGCCTTTTAATAGCCATGGCAACTAATAAGCCCTGCGTGGTGACATCCCTGCCGTCTCCATGGGAACGGACCGAACATCACATAGCAACATGTGCCTCACGTACCCATGGAAACGGGCCGGGTAGTTTTTTAGCATCGCTGCGTTAAATCTCTGCTCTGGGGAGTGGTAGGGGGGGGTTTATCCTGAGATGACCCCATCACTGCAGGGAGATGGGGGTTGGGGCTGGCCGGACCCCAGGGGCTTCACGGGAATCGGGCTTGTAACGGGATTTGGGGGTTCAGCTCAGTGGGATGTTCCCAGGCTGATGAAGATGGGGAAGGTCCAAGCTGCCCAGGGTTGGTTTTTTGTTTGGTTTTTTGTTTGGTTTTGGTTTGCTTTTTTCCACAAGGGCAGCAGGTCTTGAGGGGGAAAAATGATTTGAATTAATTGTCCGGCGGGCTTTGGGTTGCTGAAGGGGGGAAAAATAAGAGGTGCTCAGGGCTGGAGGGTTGGAAACTACCTCGCCGCAGTCAAAATGGTTTGCAGGCGCTCGCAGGCTGGTTTTTCTTGCCATGTCTGGGGTCGCCTCGTCCTCCATCTCCCGAGCTGGCGTTTTCCAAGCTGCCAAAATGGGCTGTAGGGGCTGGGAATGTCACTCCTCGATGGGCAGCATCCAGCAAGGGGGAGGCAGCGGGGCACACACTGGCTCTCCCCGCAGCCTCCTGCAGTGGCTTGCTCGGCACCTTATTAACTAGCCCTAGCTGTTACAGGTTAGTTAGGATTTGTAGCTGTCGGGTGTGAGGGGTCTGCCGGGGTTATGCCACAGCGTGGCAAGGCCGTGCAAGCTCAGAGCAGCCCCGGCTCTTGTAAAATGCTGCGGACGTCAAGTTGTGTGCACATGCTGGGTGCAGCACTCTACTGAATCGCTTCAGCAAATGCAACTGTTTCCTGAGTTTATTCACTAATAGGCTGAAAATTTTAGGAATTCATTTATTTGGGGTTGTTGAAGTGTGACTTGCAAATGCATTTCAGCCCTTCTTCCCCTGTTGTCGCAGACCTACCATTAAAAAACACATTGCATGGACGCTCAGGAGTATCTCTGGTTTCTGTAAACACTCCTGCAAATAAATGTGATTGCTTTGGGAAGGTTTATGGCTTTGGTGTTTTTTTTTTTAAAGGCTGTGAAATGAGCTGTTTAATATTTTTTTTTTTTGGTGAATTTTCAGGCCAACCCTTCCTTTCTTATTTATTTTTCTCCTCCTGGCTGGTGCTCAGTCTGCAGGGCACTGGGAGATGAGGTTAGGTAACACGTTTGGCAATGTCTAAGTTCCACTGGCTTTCTGGAGGACTTAAGCTCTGACTTTGCTCAAGTGCTTGTCAGGTGGGACTGGGGGACTTTGAAACAGTCAAGGCTTTTTGGAGTTTCACCCATGGTTTATCTGTTGTGGGAAGATAAACGCTGGCCAAGAGCAGGGCTGCGAGAGAGGTGGTTCCTGCCGGCCAGTTTGGGGTTGTGGGTCCATCCTGGTCAGGCATGAAATTGGTGCAGTGATGGGATGAGCTTTAAAACCACAGGAAATCTCTGTGCCAAAGCTCTTCTGGCTGTTGGGGCTGGCAGCAAGGAGCCACCTCTGCAGTTGTTGTGATGTTACTGTTTTCGCCTCCCCACTGAGGTGCTGGGGCTCTTAGGGCAGCGGCAGCTGCCTTCCCTCCTTCCCGGCTCCATCCCGATGGGAAATCCCTCCCCTTGCCCCAAAATCTCACTGCACATCTTGACCTGTGCCCCGTGAAAGGCAGCTTGCAATGCAATCGGTCCAGAGTGCTTTGCTGCATCTCCTCTGCTGCTTGTGTTGGACACTTAATGGTTTAGAGTTTGGGGGAGGGGGGAGGAAATTCCACAATAAATGGCAAAAGGAAGGAGCGATTTGGCATCCAGGTAATGCACCAGTATATGCCCATTGGTCTGAGCCGCTGTGGCCAGTGGGGCTGCTGGTGGCTCTCAAGACCGTCATTTCCAGTTCATCTTTTAAAGCAGGACTGGAAACAGTTCATGGGAAAATCGAGGCTGTGCTGGCTGGTTAGCCAGTGTGCCGAGACTGGCCAGGCACCGACCCTGGGGCATAGCAGTGCTCTGCCTCTCCCCGGGGATGGGGCACACTTCCCCTGCTCCTCCTTTACCTAGCTGGCAATTTTGGGTGCAAATTGGGGGAGTTTAGTTATCTTTGTGGTGTCTTATACTCCTCTTCCAGATTCTGCTGGAGCTGGTCAGGGTGGCTAGTGAAAGAAAGCAAAATACCTGATTTGATGTCAGGATTAAAAGGACCTGACTTGTTTGTGAGTCTCTGCTTCCCACTGGCTTTGCACCCTGGAAACCTTCTGTAGACAACTTGCTGTACCCCAGGCGAAGAGACAACCTCAGCCTGGGGAGGTCCTTGTCACGGCCACCTCCCCACTGTCCATCCTCAGCACCGGTTGTCCCTAGGCAGAGAATTAACTTGCAATTTTGGGTGGCTTCACTGGGTGCTCCTGCCTCTGCCGGGGTTTCTCCTGCACAGAGCTGTTGCCAGAGGCAGGGATCTCCCATGGGTGCCCGCAGCACCCTGCTCCCCTCCTTTAGCATCAGAGACCTGGGAAAAACTTCCTTTGGGATTATTTTAGACCCCAGGCAGAGCTGGGGAGTGCAGCCTGCCTCTCTGTCTCCAACCTAATGAAGCCAGCTTTCAGTTTCCAATGTGGTTTTGGCACCGGGCTGAGGATCCTGGGGCTCCATTAAACTGGTAAAAAAAAAAAAAAAAAAAAAGGGGGGGGGGAATTGGGGTAAAATCTCCAGTTGTTGGGCTTCTTACCCTGACAAGTGTGTGGTGCTTCTGGGAAGGGAATTAACCCCAAGCCATGGACTTTAGCAGGGACCCCCATGCCAGCCAGCATGGGGCAGGAGTTGCCCCCTCCGGCTCCCCGGCATCGGCACGGGCTCATCCTGCCGTGTGCGGGAGGCTCAGCGATAATGGCATCAGCGCCGGCCTCGAAGGAGGGCTGCAGCCAGCTCAGCGAGGTTTAATTAAATCTGAAATCCCGGCCGTTTTCTCCTGGGCTTTGGCTTGGGATGCCACGGGTAGGAAATCAGTGGAAGGAAATAATGAGAATTAGAGCAACTTCAAGGGCCGTTGCATTCCTGGCTAGTGGGGGGTTGGAGGCTGGGCGGGCTGCGGTGGGACAGAGCCGCGCTCCTCCTTTGGGATGCGCACGGCATTGATGGGATAACTCCCAGGGAAAGAAAGGCTGTGCTGTCACTCCAGCTAAGCATCATCCGAATTTGGGATTTGTTCAAACCCAGAGCTCGGAGCTGGCAGTGCCATCTCCAAATCCCCCTTAATGACTGAGCGGCTCCAAGCCTGGCAGCAAACATCCCCTGCAGTAGGTGTCTTTCCCCCCCCCCCCGCTTTTCTTTAGAGGCATGCTCATTAAGGCTGTGATGAGCCTGACTATAAATTAGATACAAATGTACAGTTAACGCCAAGTCTCCCCAAGGCCAGTGTAGGTATTCTCGTATTAAACTAGCAGAGTCAAGGGGAAGGATCCAGCAAAGGGGAAAAAAAAGGAAAAGTGGCTCTAATTGAGGTCGGTATTTGAACAGTGAAGACCAATTAATGCTCCCGAATCAATGGGTCTGCATGACTGAACTAATACAGCCCCACCGAGGATTTGTGTGCATGCAGCACCCAGGATGCTTTTGCTGAGAGCCCGCCTGGGGTGAGCCACTGCCACGGCGGAGATTTTGGTGTTGGCAGAGATTTTGGTGTTGGCAGAGATTTTGGTGTTTGCAGCCCTGAAGGATGCTGTGGGCTGAAGCTGGGGGTCGGTTGGCAAAAGCACCGGTGGGCAGCTCCTTCTGCCTCCAGCCTTGCAGGAACCTGTGAAAATCCACTTATCCCCCCAGACTGTGGTCCCTCCCCGCTACCTTTCCACCACCCAATTTTTCAGGCCAAAGTGGATTAAACTGGGGTGGGTTTCCCAGCCGAGGCATGCCGGTGGTGCTGAGGTGGGGTACGGCTGAGCGGCTGCGCTTGCCCTCGGGACCCTGTCGGGATGTACCGGAGCTGCGGGCATCCCTCCGCTCGCCTTTTGGCCATCCAAGCCTTGCTAGGGTGGTGGCTTAGTAAACGTCCAGCATTCCCAGACTCATATTTTTATTCTCCTCTATTGCTCTTCCAAGAAAATGTGTGTGTGCGTGGGGAGAGGAGATTGTCGCGTTAGCGTTAAATACCCTGGTGGAAGGTGGGGAGGGCCAGCTACGTTATTTTTGCCTAGACTATCTTCCAAGGACAGCCAGCCCGAGCAGCGACATGTGCTTGTGAAATGTGGCACCCATGGGTGCAGCCGTGCTGGGCACTGCGGCGTGCAGGCAGCCGATGCTGTCCCGGGGAGTCTGCACTCCCAACAGACACGAGAGAGCACGACGGGGAGGAGGAAAAAAAAAATCCTTGTTGTTATTATTCCACGAATTTTATACGCTGAGCTGATGCATATGGCAGATGAGATGATTTGCCTCCAGGCATACAGGAAAAGCGACGCTAGGCAGGATCTTTTTGGCAGTCCTGTATCTTAATCATGAGATGTAATTTTCCTGGGGTGGGAAAGGGGTGGAGGGGCCACGGTTTGTGAACCTGTGGGTCACACCATCCCTGCACTGTGGCCGGTGCTGCCCGTGGAGCCGGGTGAGGCTGCAGCTCACCCTGACGCTGCTGCTTTTCATCCCCATCTTTTCAGAAGAGGGGAGAATGTCACTGCTATTTCCACCGTCTCGCTCTGTTTCCAGGTTGGGAATCCAGGACGCTCCCAGGTTTGCCGGAGGAAGGTGGGGGAAAGGCTGCAAAACCTGGCTGCGCTCGGGAGATTATTTATGGCCGGGTTCGGTGCCACGTTTGATACCTTTCGCTGCCTCGTTCCCACCTCCCACGGCCCCATGCTGCAGCTGGGCTGGAGGAGGGGGAAGGGGAAAACGCCGTTGGCAGCTCCCACAGGGCCTGATCCTGCCCTGCTTGGGCGGTGGGGGAGATGAGCGTGTCGGGTCTCTGCAGGGAGTTATGCTGCCCGGCAGGGCAGGGAAGCGGGTGCCCTCCCATTGCATCTCACCTTGCCTGGCTGGAGCAGCGCAGGGGACAGGAGGTTGGTGCCAGCGTCCCCGTGCCAGCTCCCTGTGGAGCGACACAGATCCTGGGGACCCCCCGCACCCCTCCTGCTGTCGCTGCCAAGGGCGCGTGGGCAGACGGGATGAATGAGCGGTGCTGTCGGAGATGCTCACAGCAGGTGCTAACGAGTGTGGCTTGAAATACTGCATCACTGTTAAATATGTGGAATTTATTTTGTGTAGAAAAAAAAGCACGTATGCTGGCCAGGAGTGTTGGTAGGAGGTTGTTCCTCCTCCTCCTCCTCATCCTCCCTCACCATCAGCAGAGCCTCATGACCAGAACGTGATGGTGAGGATGCTGGAGGTTGCGAGACCGTTGGGTACGAGGGTAGTGGGATGGGTGCAGGATGTGTCCCGCTGTACCACTCCGGGTGCGGCAGCACGGGCAGGCTGCTGGTGCTGGAGGGATGTCAAGGCTCAAGTGCCAGTTTAACTGTGCTCCCAGCTGGCTCCCTGGGAGTCAAGCACGGCTCTCGGAGGTGCCCGCGGTCTCGGCGTTTCAGCCCCTGTCCTTGGCTGTCTGTCCTTTCCCTTCGAGCTAGTGGATAGACTCAGTGAATGAACCCAGCACCAACCCAGCAAGTTTCGAAACGACACAAACGCCGGCTTCCCTTCGCCTCCAGCCCCATCCTGAGCTGCGGATGGGGAGCGTGATTTATGTTTTCATGCTTTTCTAGCGATTTCTGGTGTGTTCCCACGACTCCAGCTGCCGGGACAGCCGGGGGAGCAGCTGGCTGGGTGAGCTGGCAGCGCTGGGCGCTCCTCGCTCCTCCCGGCTGGCCCACGCCTGCCCAAATAAAAGCTGGGGAGAGCGTGGAGCTTGCAGGCTGGCGCTGGAGGTGTGGCGGGTGGTTTAGCAAACTGGCATTTTCTAAAATTACGGAGGCCGGTTCCCTGCCGGGGAATCGCTTGCGCGGTGCCGCGACCGAGCAGCGTGCCGTGCGCCCCGCTTCCCTGGCGTCTCTTTGCCGCTGGAGAAGTTTTCGGCTCAGCATCCTCTGTGGGTGGAGGGGGCACCGGCGATGGGTCGGGGTGGCTGGCGCCGGGTGGGCTGTGGGGACCCGACGCGCGCGTGTTTGTGGCGAGCGGAGAGTAAACACTGTCACTTCGCATTACGTCCCCGCTTGCTGTCGGACGGGCGCTGGCAACGGCTGCCTGCACCCACCCTGCCTGCAACCTGAGCCCGGGTGGCTGCGGCCAAGAGCGGGTGCTGGCCAAACCCTGAGCGGCTTCGTCGGCCGCGTTCTGCGGAGCAGCCTCGGTTGATTAAGAAATTGTTGCGTAACCTCTAACGAGGCTCCTCTCCTCTCTGGTTTACAGCTACTTGCCTCTCTCCCCTCTAATGAAGTTGGCGTGCGGTTCCCCCGGGTTTGCCTTCCAAGGAGGGTTGCTGCACAGATAACGGGGCTGGGGCCGCTGTGTGCTGCCTTGCTTGCCCCAATTTTGAGTGGTGGTTTGTTTTTTTTTTTTAATGCTGGGTCAGTGATGGGGTTGGGGACGGGTCAGGGCAGCACCTTGTACATGTGCCGGTGCGGTTGGGGACGCGCCGGGGGATCACGAGCATCGCCGCTACCTTGGGTGGGTGCGGGACGAGGCTGCTGCTGCTTTGGCATTGTCGGCTGTGGGTGCCCGAGCTGCTGCTCACCCGCTGAAAATATGTGGAGTCGCTGAGCGCTGCTGCCTGGAAGGAGGAAAAAGCTGAAATATTTATCTTGGAGAGAGGAGGGAGCCAGGAAGGGAGGGCAGGGAGGGATCACAGCGTGCCGGCACTCGGCAGCAGCCGGAGGGGATGGCTTCTTTCTGCGGTGACCCCGAAGGCCAGGCTCATTCCCTTTGGCCCAAGATCTTTCTTGCTAACATGCACCGTTGGCACCGGCCGGCTGAGCCGGGGATGCTGCTGGGAAACCCGAGAGGCTTTGGCTTTGCTAGAAATGAAACGAGGAGAGGGTGGGGGGACCCCAGTGGTGTGGGGGGGGTCTGGCCCCACTTCTCCGCTCAGGGCCGGGGGAACAAAAGAGGAACTCGTGGTGACATTTCAAGCATTGCACAACTTGGCACAATTGGCAGCGGGTTGGCTTTCTCATGCTGTTCCCTCCACGCACACCCTTCTTCCCCAGCCCCAGCTCTCCTCTTCCTCCCTGGGGGCGCAGCCGGAGCTGGAAGCTGCTGCTGGAAGTCAGTCCCAGGGATGACGTGCCCCATGAGCCCTTTTCCCGCCCGGGGAGGGGAAGATGTGAGATGGAAACCCCCGACCGGGAGGCTGATGGTCCCGCTTTGCCTCTGTGAGGTTCCTGGGGGGGCACAGAGGGGTAGTGCTGAGCCCCACGGGGTCCTCGCTCCTGCCTGGGGGTGGTGGCAGGGAGCGGGGGGGGACATCCCTGGGGTGGTCCCTCTGGGCTGAGCCAGCCCTGTGATCCTGCTCCTCTGGGGTGGGCATTGGGCGGCTCAGTGTCCCCCATCCTGCTGCTGTGGCCCCCCCAAGGTCCCCGTAGCTCAGCTGGGGGAGCCTCACGGAAGCAGATTTGGGGCGGGGGGCTGGCTCTGCTGGCTTGTCCCTCTGTCTGTTTTGCATCCCTCAGGCAGTCCTACCAGAATGCCTCCCTGCGAGCAATATTCGGGGTGGGTATCTCAAGGGATCCATCTTTGCACTGGCAGCTCCTGGGGACTTGGGGTCACAAGGGGCTCAGGAAATCCCAAAGTCTGCCCTGCCTCAGTTTCCCTATCAGTATTGTGGGAATTGGAGGGGAGAGCATCATCCCCCACTGACAATGTGAAATGAATATTAGGAACTGGCAGCTCTCTGGCTTCTCTCCCATCACTCATGACCTTCATCTTGCTCACGCAGACAATTTTTGTATTTAATTCTTAAAATACATATATACGTATATAAATACTGTATCTGTTCCTCAGCACCTGCTGTTTCCCCGGATGGATGGGGATTTGGTAACGTAACAACCTCCCCAGTCTCTGGGGCCTCGTAAACCCGGGTGTTGTTTTCGGCACCACGCGGCAGCGTGCCCGCCTGCCCCCCGCTCTCATCTGCCGAGCATCTCCCCGGCCGGACCCCGCTCCAGCGACACGGGCTGCTCTGCGGTCACCTTCCCCTGGTCCCTGCTCGGGGTTTGCCGGGGGGCTGGTGGCTCTCTGTGGTTGTTGAGTTGTTTGAAGATGCAGGGCAGAGCTGGTCCTGGTGCATCCCCTTGGCCGGCCGCTCCAGCGTGTCCCTGAGCACGGAGCCGCCTCTTTGGGTTTGGATTTTCATGTCTCCATGGCTTCTAATAATAACCGGGGGGGTGGGCTCATGGTCTGTACAGGCAACCGGCCGAGGGCATGGCTCTGGGGTTTAGTAATGGTGGGGCAGAGGTTTTGCATGGGTTTTGCAACCTTGCTGGGGGCTTTGCAGCTTGTCCCCACACCATCCCCGCTCTGCCTTTTGTGATGGCTTTGGGACCCTCCTCTTCCTCCTGCCAGCACCCATGGAGCTGGGGCAGCCTCTGTGACGGTCGCCTTTCTGTTTGCTGCTGTGACGGGGCCATCGGGCATCGTCGTCTCCCTCTTCTTCCTCTTCATCGCCACTGGGGCCAAAGGCTCGTGGGGATGCTGGATCCCGGCGGGGTCAGCTCCTGCCCTTCGCCCCCCGCCGCCGCGTTCCCAGCATGGACCCGTGGAGGGAAAGCCCAGCCCGGGGACGGCTGCGGGGTTTTATAACCCTGAGAATGAATCCCAGCGACGGCCGTGCCTCTCGTGGGAGCGGGGTCACGTCACTGCCCAGGAAACCGCTCCTTGGGAGCGACAGCTAGTTAAAAAGGGAAAGAAATCCGACGGGGCCGGGTTGGCTTGGGGCCGGGAGCAGGGGAACGGGAAGGCGGGCTGGCAGCGGGTGTGCTCCCCGCATCCCTCGGCGTGTGCTCGAGGTTTCCCTTGTGCATTTTGGGTGCGGGACCGTGGCATTTTGGGAAGGAGGGAGCATTTCATCGTGTGTGGAGCACAGCGATCCCATCCTGCTCGTGTGGCTGTGGAGTCTTGGGCTTTGTCACTTGCTCCCATGTGGGTCAGCTCCGGTTTGAGGGAACCCAAAAAGTGATGAGCTGGGGGGTGAGTGGGTGCCCCGGGCAGGGTGCAGCAACCTCTGTTTGCATTTAACTGCGTTTGAGCTCTGCATCATGACATCCCAGTTGCATCATGCCGGCCTGTCATCTCACACCTTGCATTTTGCTAATTAGGAAGTCATTAGGTTGAGGTGTGATGTTGGGGGGGCAGTGGCAGCCGCGCAAGGGCACGGCTGGATGGTTGACACGGGCCAGGCGAGGCTGGACAGGCAGAAATCCTGGGGGTCCCAGCGGGAGAGGTGTGGGGGTGAGTGGGAGAGGACAGCCTGTAGGGTGATGGGATACATGAGACCCCGACTCCCCCCCTCCAACTAAATGGACAAGGATGGGGTTTAGGGTGTGCAGGGTGCCTTGGAGCAGAGCTGGGCAGTGGGACAGCAGGTATGGCCTCGGAGGGGGACACCGAGGTGGCTTTGCCCACCCTGACCAGTCCCTGCTGTGACGCTGCACCACCAGTGACCCCAACGAGCCGTGCCCTCGGTGATGCTGGGCAGGGGCTGGGGGGGCTCTCGCCCGTTGTGGGAACACGTGTGTGGCCCCTGGCACTCAGCACGGCTGCCGGCACGGCGTCCCCAGCCTCCGTTGTTCCTCCGCTCGCTCCATCGCCAGGGTGAAAACTGCCCAAAGCCATCATTGCTGTGCTGAGCCCTTCCTGGAAGCATCGGCAGCAAACGTCTCGCCGGAGTTTCTGGCTCCTGCCGGGGTCCTGGCCGCACTCAGCTCCTCAGGAGGATGGAGAGCCGGGTGAAGAATTCATCCTGAATAATTCATCTCGCTAATTTATTAGCTGGATGGACGTCACTGCATTCCTTCCTCGGACTGCCCATCAGCAGATCCCAACCTTCCTAAACCGGAGAGCATTCCTTCCCCTGCCGTTTCCGCTGGTGAGCTCTGGCTCGCTCTGTTTATTTGCAAATAGCCCGTCTGCGTGTGTTATTTGGATCGCTCTGATCGCGCCTGCCTTTGATTTGGACACGTAGCTCACTCCGGGGGTTGCTGACCCTCAACGGGGTGAGATGCAGCTCTGAGAACCAGGGCTCTGCCACGAGCAGCTGCAGGGTTTTTTTAATTCAGAATTTGTTTTCTGCAGCCGATCCCCGATGTTTCTCACCGCTGCCGTTCCCGCAGCCGAGGAGATCCCGTGGGAAGCGAAGGGAGAGTGGGCAGCGGGGATGGAGTGAACCGGGTGGTGCATGCTGGGCTGTTTGGCTCTCCTCGGCTGGTTTTGGTAGCGGTTGCTGCTCTCACATTCCCGTGGGATGGGGCAGGCAATGCCGGCATGGCCGGAGCCGCTCTTCTCTGGAGCGAGTACTCTCGCAAACCCACCTCTCAGTCCAACTCTGCCCTGTTGGAATGCAAACTGCCCCAGGCTCGATGCCTTTTCCAGGGCTTGGGTTCAGGTCCATCCTTTCCAGTGCCTGGAGGATTGATTTGCTCATGAGCCTTCCCACAACAAGACCAGGGCCACCTGGGGCCCCGTTCCGCTCAGTCCCACTCGGGTACAAAGTCTGGGCAGCACAGGGGTTCTGGACCCATCCCCTAAGGTATTTTGGGCTGCATTGCAGGGCAGAGTCCCTGTTGCAGGTCTGGGTGTGGCAGGGGCTGCAGACTGACCAGGGGTCCAGCAGAAGCAATAACCCAAGAGGATGCTGCATCCCAACCCTCACGCTAGGGTCCATCCTTAAAAATACATGCTGAAAGCACAGGTTTTGGTAGAGAAGAGCAGCATCCTCTGTCCGGTGGGAAGCACAAGCTGTCCTGTCCCCTCCAAAGGCATCCCTGGGCCAGGGAGTGTGGAAGGGAAAGCTGCCAGAGAAGGGAAAAACCTTATGCAAGCTGGGAGCGAAGCAGCTGAGCTGCTGGCCGAGCCTTGGCACGGGGCACTCTCACCTTGCACGCAGCCTTGTCCCAGGACTGGCTAATTAACTATCAAGATTTGGCAGCCTCCTTCTTCCAGTTTGTTCCCACTTATCCTTTATAGCCAATTAATCAGGCAGAGGTGTTTGGAGCTGATGGGTCTAAGAGCTATGGGGGTCTGTGCTGGTGGAGGAAGAGGCTGGAGGAGGATGGGATGGGATGGGGGGGTAGTTGTTCAACAGCACCTTTGCTCAGCCAAATCTTCCCACTGCAAGAAAGGGTCCGGAGGGAGTGGAGTTTGTTCCCTCTGCCAGGATGGCTTTGGGAGATGCCTCTCTCCTGGCTTGGTGGTGGGAGCCTGTCTCCCTCAAGCCTTTCCCAGGCAGCTCTTGGCCTTGGCCATCACCCCTGTGTGAGGAAGGGGTGCGGGGCAGAGCCCTTTGTCTCTGCCCAGGTTCTAGGGCAGGTGGTTTCCCCGGCTGGCCGGGCAGCGGGTCCTGGTGCTGCCGCGCTGGGTTCTGGCGGGTGAGTGGCAGCGGCTCTAATTGTGCCTGAATTCCTCTGAACCACAAGTGAAATCTGCAGAAATACAGAAAGTAAACAGCTCAGGGCTGAAATTCCTGGCTCTTTGGGGAACCTTCCACTAGGAAAAGTTTCCGAGCTGTTAACGAAAAGTCCGCTTCTCCCGTGCGGGGACCCCCTGGACTGGAAGGGATGCGGCCACAGCACTGTGGGGACCGTGCCGGGAGCCCCACAGAGCTAGGGCTGGCTTCACGCCTTGAAGCAACTGGAAAAAAAGCTCTTCTTGGTTTGGTTTTTTTTTTTTTTTTTAATTCCTCTGCCACTCACATCCGCTGAGCGAGGAGGTTTTAATCTCTTTCTTGCAGATTGTCAGAACAATTGCTCAGGACGCTGGAACGACCTTTGCTGCAGAGATAGGGGATAGGAAAATGGCAGCGGGAGCCAGCACCCCGCTGCAGCCTGCCCGGTCTGCCCCTGCCCCGGGGGGCTCCGCTCGCCTCCAGCTGCGGGTGCTGGAGGGGGGCAGAGGCCGTGGCAAAGGGCTGAGCAGTCCTTGTCCATCCCTCCCTGCGTGCTGGCAGGGGCTGCCACGCGTGTGCTGTAGGCGCTGGAGAAGGTGCTGTCCCCTTGGCGTGTCCCCTGGTGTAGGTGTGACCGTCCCCAGGCGTGAGCATCTCTCGTGCTTTTGCCGTCGCCCCTTCTCATTGGGATGGTTTCCCCTCATGCCGTGCTGACCCCAAGGAGCTCTGCTCGGGGTGGTGACGGTGACAGGGAGCCCCACAAATGTCTGGAGCCCTGCTGCATGTCAGCTCTGTCCCCGGCGAGCTGGGGGGCTGGCTGGGTGCCGGCAGCTCAGGACCCAAAACGGGGGTAAATTTGGATGAGGAAGACCAAGATGTGCACATGAGCGCACCGGGGTGTTTTGGGATGCTCTCCACGGGAGAAGCTCGGCTTTCCCGGGAAACATCCCCCCACTGGACCCACTCTTCCACCCACACGTGGCTGATTCCCAGTGACCCTTTCCCCTCCAGCTAGGGACGGTCCCAGCGCCTCCCGACCCCGCAGCCCCACGAGGCAGCTCCGGTTCCCTCGGCCTCTCTCCGCAGGTCAGGCCCTTCTCTGGCTCCCCTCCAAGGTTTCGGATCAGCTCTCGGAAAAGTAAAGACATAAAGTTTGCCCCAGCTGGAGCACGAACCCACAGTGGCTGGCTTGGGAGGCGAGTGCCAGACCTGATGGATATTTATAATGCAACAGCGAGGTTAAAAATAACAGAAATTTAAGCTCAGGAAGTTGTTTTGGAGAATAAGAAACTTTTACTTCGGTGTTTGGATGCCAGGGCTAGTGCTGGCCATCTGTCCCTCATGTCCTTGGGCCGTGTCCCTTGGGGCTCCGTGGGTCCCTTCATCCCGATGCATTGGGTCCTGTTTCGTGGCCGCAGGGATCGACCCTTTTCCCGGAGGGAGCGGGGGCACCGTGGGAAGCCCCGAAAACTGTGCGGTGCCAAGCGGGTGCTGCAGGGGTGAGCGGAGGGAGTCAGAGCAGGGGGCTCTGCTCTGGGGTCCCGGCGGCTGCGGGAAGGGAGGAGCGTGCGGTCACGGCTCCCGTGCATCCCACCCGATTGCTTTTAATGTCGCTGTAGCCGTTTGTCAAGGGTCGGAGGGGTTCCCACCCCCCGCTCCCAGTGCCTCCGCTGCCAGCGGGCACATCTGGAGCCGATGGCCCTGCCGCTCCTGGCACACGGAGCCCCTTCAGAGCTTCCTGGGGGGGGCTTCTGTGGCGTGCCCGGCTCCCCGCGCTCCCTGGGCCAGGCGGGTTGTAGGGTGGGAGGGGGGTGCTCCCAGTGCCCAGCTCTCGGGACCTGGACTGGGCTCTGCCCAGCGTGTTCCTGGCACAGCAGCTTTGTGCAGGGAGAGCCAAAGGGGCTGGTCTGCCGTGCAGAAGTCCAAAGCTGTTTGGTGATACAGCATCCCCTGTGACCTCCTCTTCCAGCCCGCCACGGCTGAGACACCAAACCTTCACAAACCCCCCCGCAGGCACGTTTCTCGGTGTCGATGTCTTATTTTGGTTCGGCTCAAACCTTTTCCCTGTTGACACAGTGGCGGCTTTGCTTGAGCTAGCTGGGCCTGAGCAGGGGTGACCTTTCCTGTGTTTGCTGTCTGGGCTCAGGATCCATCCGTGCTTCGGGCTGCAGCTCTGCAGCCTCCAACGAAGCCGGTGGGTGAGGGCGAGCACCCGGCAGAATTATTTCCCTGCTCAGAGCTGGCACCCGGTGGGTCCGGTGCCACCTCCCCCTTCTCAGGTCCATCCTCCTGGAACCGCCGGTTCCTCCGCTGTGCTGCTACGTTTTCGGGAGCGGAGCCGGTGGCTGCCCGGACACTTTGGCAGCGTTTCTAGCCGAGCGAAACAAGGGAGGGATGGAAATTGGAGACGAGCTGGAGGCTCCATCTGTGACAGCGGTTCCTGCAGGACTCATGTGGACTCGCCTGTCTGGTTCTGGGTAGCAAAAGCGATGTGTTAAACCCTTTGGGGGCTGTCCCAGAGCATCCCCGGCCCCTCTCTTCCCACTAAGCCTGAGCAGCACGTGAACCCAAACTTTGCCATTTATTATCTGCGATGAAGTGAACTCGCTAATGTTACTTTTTGGCAAAGTCTTACTGAGAAGTCCTCGAGGGTAGAATGAAACGGGGTCACAGAAGGGTTTAATTCGGTACGTTGTCCTTCAAGGGAAGGAAAAGTCAGACAAGAAGTTTTAAACATTTTATAAAAATATCCACATGTGCTCAGTGCAAAACTCACCGTCTTTACCTAATTTAGAAAATGACTTTATATGGAGAAAGATTTAACACTGCTCCATGGAGGGGAAGAATAATGAATACGTCTGTACCAAATCGCGCTGTCATCCGAAGATCTCCAAGTGCTTTCAAAAGGGTTGGAGAGAAATAATTGTTCTTCCCTTCCCTGGTTTTAGAAACTGAGGCATGGGATGAGAAAGCCAGAAAAGTGCAACTTTCCCGGCTAATTTTAGCCATTTGAAGTCCAGATCTAAGCACCTAAATAAATGACCTGATTTTAATAGACTGCTGGTCAAGTCTCCAGGGTAAAACCTGGAACAAGCCTGGCTCTGTAGGTCTGCAAAGGTGGCCTGGGTCTGGAGAGGGAGCCTCCTTCCCTTAATTTGGCACTGCCACCGCGAGCCTTGCTGAGACCTAGGAGCAGATGATGAAGCTAACGAGAGGGAGTTTATCTGAATTTCTTTGAACTTAAGAGAAAAATAAAGAGTTTCTGTTTGGGGCAGGTGTGTTTTAGCCAGGTGAGTTCAGTGCCCTCGGTAGTGCCGGGGCACAGGGCCCGGATCCCTCTGGGCGTGAAAGCAAAAGCAGATCCAGGCTTTTCAGCCCCATTATCACACCCCAACCTCTGAAATTTATTTAGCAATAAACAGCGCGGGTGGCGAAGGGAAAGAGGAAACGGAGGTAAGCGAAGCACCGGCGTTAACTGGTGGGGATGGGGAATCGGTGCTGGGATGCTTTCGGCAGCGCACGGACCATCTTCCTCTGCAGCGGGTGGCGAGGCTGAAGCTGCTGCTCTCCGCTCCCCGTCCTGCTGCTGTCCCACTCTGCTCCTGCTGCCCAAATATAAAGCAAAATCCCTTGAAAGGAAACCGCTATCTCGCTTGCTCAGCTGAGCAGTCTGCCAGGTCTCCGAGGTCAATCTCACCAGGAATAAGTGGTGAAATGCTTGCAGAAGTCGAGCTTTGAATTAGGTGGGTTTAGCTGGGATCCTAAAGCTGAACGAGTTGGACCTGGGGGCAGACAGGGGCCAGTATGTCATGCCGGGAGGTGGGAGCCATTTCCAAAATGCCTGCCCAGGCTGGGAAGCTGCTTCCCCGAGCCCCGCAGCTTGCAGCCCAGGGGCAGTGGGGACCCATGGGGAGATGCCGGCAGCACCGCGGCAGGGTGGCAATGCGAGGAGGGGGCAAAATACCTGTCTTGGTTTTGCCTCCTTGAACAGACCGGAGCTCGCTTGTGCTCCTCTCTCTGGGCAAGAACAAATTATAATTTTAATTATGTGGATATGACACCAACCCCTCCTTTGCGATCGGGGTCTGTCTGCAAAATGAGATGAGCGAGAATTGCAATAAATGTTTCCTGGGACCGAGGCCTGGTCCCAGCCCCGGTACCTGCATCTTCTTTGCGTGCCAGAGCTTGCATTATTTTGGTTTTGTGCCTGGCTTGTCCTCCTACAAAATCACCTCCCTCTGAAGAGAAATAGTCGAGCTGAGCGTGTCCAGGGCTGGAAGATGTCCCCAAGACTCCTCCATCCCAAATCTGCATCGCTTTGGGATGGAACTCACGGGATGACGGGGCAGGCTCCTCTGGTCACCGCCGGTGCCGGCAGCACGCCGTGCCCTGCCTGATCGTACCCGGCGTTGGCAGAGTCCCGGGGAGCCGCGGCGCAGGCAGCGCGCTGGGTCCATATTTGCCCGCGTTGGGAGCCGGGTGTTGGGCACCCGGCAGCGCTGGTGGGTAAAGGCACCCCAGGCTTTTGTATTTTGCTTTCGGCTTGCTGCCCGGTGGCCCCATGCTTGGTTTTTTTGCTCCCTCCCCGCTTTGGTCAGTCTGCGGCACGATCCTTTGTGCCACAGGACCGTGGGCATTGCTGGGAAGCAGGAGCCGTCCCGGAGGTGAGCAACCGGGCTGCCTGGCCCTCTTGGTGCTTGGCGGAGAGAGGTTCCCCTCGCTTTTGTGGGAAACCCACCTGCTTTTTCTCTCTTGTCATTTAGAGATGTCACCTCCCTGGGGTGTCCAAAATGCACCTCGTGGCCCCTTGGCACTCAGGGGTAGCAGGAATCATGGCTGCAAGCACAGATGGGATGGGAAAGGCCAGATCAGGGGAAAATGAATTAGGACGCGCAGAAGTCCCCTTGATCGGGACAGTAACCTCTAATCCGGCTCAGTCCTCCTTATTTACAGTTGCCGAGAGGGAAGGCAGGAGAAAAGCAGCCTGGCAAGATGCACAAAGCCGATCTCCTTCCCCCCAGCTGCTTTGCTCTCGCTAATGTATTTGCTGGCAGCGCTCGCCGTCCCCGGAGCATTTGAGCACGGTCGGAGCAAGTGTTCGCAGCCAAAGGCAGGAGTGTCGGAGCAGGCACTGGGCTGGGAATGCCTGGGGGAGGTGGTGGGAGCCCCCAGCCCCTCAGCACGGGGTGTATGCGGGGAAATGAAGCGCTGAGCCCTTCCCTGTCCCCTCCTCGGCTGGCAGGAACCCTGCAACCCCTGCCTGCAGCGATGCCCCAGGCTCCGTGTGGTGGGCAGCACCCACAGGGGGTTTCTGCCCGTAGCGGTGGGCTGTGGGAAGGGGCTCAGTGCTGGTGAGGTTTCCCTGGGCCATCCTGCTTGAAAATATTCACTGAGAGGTCCCAGGGCTGTTTTGCTTCAGCTCAGCACTCCGTAAGAAAAGTGGGGACATCTGAGAGCGCTGCCTTGTACGGGGACACGAGGAAGGACAGAGCCCTGAGGCACTCAATTTGGTTTCACCTTGCAGTGTTGCAAAGGAGAGCAAAATCACCCCAAAATCTCCTACACCGTAAAACAAGGCATTTGACATTCCCGCTTGCAAGCAAGCGTGTCCCTCTTGAGCATCAAGCGCTCCCGTAGTGTTCTGGACCCGTGCTGCCCGTGCTGGGCTGGGGCAGCGGCACTCCAGCCGGCTGCTGCAGAATATTCTGGCATTTTTAACAAGGGTTGGTGCGGTCACTGCACTTGTTCCAGGCAAAAGCAATGAGAATTTTATGAGGTGTAAATGGATTTTGAGTGCCTGAAAGCATCCACGTCCCGCTCCGCTCCGTGCGTGCACGCGCTTCAGCACCTCCTCTCCTCGGCCGAAATACCTTGTCTCCTTACAGGCTCTGAGAAAAGATAAATATTAGCACCGTGAGATGCTCTAATCCGAGTTTCTGTCCATGTTGCTGCTGCTGTGGTTAAAACCCCCTTCTTTTAGCTGCAAGATTCATTAGGGTCCAGTCTCTGGGGTTTGGAGGGAAACCGGAGTAGCTGTTAATGAGGGAGCAGTAATATCTAGAGCTCGTTTCAAAGCAATAATGGAATTAGGAAGAAGACAAACACAGATCAGTCCCGTGCCTGATGGCTTTATTTTCAGCTTCTTTCTTGCTTTTCACTTTATTAGTTAGAATTAGAACATCCATTTTGCATTAGAGGGCAGATGATGAAATCACACAGGATCGGAGAGTTACCAGCAATGGGCTGAGATGGGGAAGTTTGAGCTTTCTCGGCCATTTCGGAGAGCTTTCGCCGCAGATAACAGAAGTGAAAAGTGCAGGGGGAGCAGGAGGGGATGGTGAGGCTGTGATGGAGAGGGAGACAGGACAGCGAAGGGCAAGAGCTGGAGCCTGCAGCCTCTTTAGCAAGGCTTGTAATATGTTATTAATGGAAAAGAAACTGCAATTTTTATTTTGTGGAAATTCTTTTGTTCCACATTAATTTTTAAAGCACGCTTTGCTCCCATTACAGCCTCCTGCCGGAGTGCGGTGCTGGCTGGGAGGAGCTGCCCTTTGAAAGGCTTGGGGTGGGGGGGGGGGCCCATGTTTGTGTCTGGGCTGGGGGAGCAGTACAAGGGTGCAGGGTGCTGCCCTGGGGCCAGCACCCCAACCCCACTGCTCCGGTCGCAGCCGCCGAGCATCACCCAGGCCCTGGGGTGGGGGACGTGGAAGGTGCCAGGGCTGGGCTCTGGTGGGCTGCGTGCCTTCGTTAGGTGCTAAGGCTTGATGAGGGCTTGTCTCCACATGGAGCTCTTTCTTTAATTAACTCCATGTGTGGAGACACGCGGGGCCTGGAACAGGAACAAGGCGCCCTTATTCCCCCATAAGCTTGTCCGCACATGGAGTAAATCAATAGCAGCTCATCAGGAGCAGCGCGCTGGCTGGAGATGCCGCCTAAGGATGAGTCACATCCAGAGAGGGGGGCAAAAAGAAAATAATTTAAAAAAAAATCTGAGCTTTGAGTCCAGACCCAGATCTTAGGAATGACCATGGTGTTTCTGGTGTGCCAGACCAAAGGGCTGGCTTTGTACCATGTCTTCTCTCCTGCTCGGTAAGCCTTGCGGGTGGTTGGAGCTGAATTTTGCACCTTGAATTCGTAATTATATGTCGGGATGGGGGACGTGGCTGAATATCAGGACTTTCTGTGACTTTTAAACTGGTCGTGGGTTGGTGTGTCCCCACTGAGAGCTCTGCAGCAAGCGGTGCTGGTCACGGGTTCCCAGCGAGGAGGCAATTGAATGGACTGGGACTGAACAACTCCCAGGGTATTTTGGGCTGCTAAAAGTTGTCTTTGTTGCTTTTCCTAAGCCAAAGCAAGCGAGGCTCAGGTGATGTGCAGGAGATTGGGAACCTGGGGGTTTTGGTGCATTTTTCATGAAGCTTTTGGGGAGATCAGAAGAGTTAGAAATCATTTGGTTTAAGGCTCCTGAAGGGGCCAAATGCCCCGGCTGGGGCTTTTCCAGAGCAGCCTGGAGCTGTGTCAGGACACACCAGTGCACGGGGCCGGATCCAGCTGCGGGAGCAGTGCTCACCTTGCTGTCGGGTCCAGATTTAGTTTAATAAAGGTTTTGGAGAGGAAAGGACGGGTCGCTGCTTACCAGGGGCTCAGTGCCAGAGTGTTTCTCACCTCCATCCCAGCGCAGCGGTTGCTGATGGCGAGGGTCAGGTCGTCTGCACCAAAAGTGCCTGGTCCCTCGGCAGGGCTCGCTGCGGGACACAGACCCCCAAAGTGACAATTTCCACCCAAATGGGCTCAAACCGACCTCGTTCCCAACCATGTCACCAAAGATGAGATTTGGAAGGGACGGGCAATATGGAGCCTCTGCGCCTGCCGGGATCTCTCTACCTGGTTTCTCTCCGACACCGAGCAGCTCTCGGGGCAGCAGGGACCCAGCGCCCTCCGGGGCCTATTCTGCCAGAATGAATGAATGGAATAAATCCATTTTAAATGGCAGGTTGTGACACCAGTGACAGGCACTAGAAGGCTGTGACAGCTCGGTCCCCGCTCTCCCTTCGTTGCGGTTTGGCTCCGGTGGCATCACGCCGTCAGTGCTGCTGGCACGGGAGGAGCTGTGTGGCTCAGAGTCAGGCCCTTGCTGCTGCGCCGGAGTCTCTCCGAGGCATCACGGATGATGTGCCATCCGCTCTTGGAGCTTCCTGGCTTTTGTCAGCTGCTGTTGAAGCCTGACGCTAATTAAATGGGGTGTTTTGTGTTTAATAGTCTCCCACTCGAATCATGCCGGGTAGAGGGCACTGGCTGGATCCCCGCCGGCAGCACCGTGGGGTGTCAGCGCTGGGTTGGTTCCCCCTGTGGGTGTTCTGCACCCCTCAGCTCCGTGGGTGCTCTCCTGCACACTTGCATATTGCTGCATACTTCTGCACTCTGCACCCCTGTGAGCTTGTCTGCTGATCCTTGGGAAGAAAAGCCCCTGCGCTGGGTTAGCTGTGCTTTGGGAACCCCCGAAGGATCTGCAAATGCTGGAGCTGGGTGAGCATCCCCGGCCAATGGCCACCCCGTGCAGTGATGCCGTGTCCCGTCCCGTCCCCTTCCCTGCCACCGCCAGGCAGCCAGCCCCGTGCACTACCCCCCGGTCTGCTCTCCCTTCTCGTGTCTGTCTCCTTAGACATCATCACGCTGTCACTGAAGCCGAAAGCACCAAAACGGTGCGATGCACCAAACCCCCGGGAAGCTTCTCCGGCCGAGCGGCTGGCAGTGGGGGTACAGGTCCCCTGGCATCTCCTGCAGTGGCACTGCCATCCTTGCCATCACCTCTTGTACTTGCCTGGGGAGGGAAAACCAGGGGGGCTGTGCCATCCCTGCAAGCAGATTCCATAGAGCGCACCTTCACCTTTACAAAAAAGCCTTTTTCTTTTTTTTTTTGTGGTATTACCTAGGACTTGAAATATTTCATCTAACTTCCATCACACAAACCCTGCTGTGGAGCCCCTGCCTGCTTCTTGGGGTTGTACATCTTCCCTCCATATCCACCTTTGGTTTTTCGGGCAGTAGCAGCAGGCAGTGGGATGTAGCATGCATAAGACATCGCGTCTGAGCTCAGTCCAGGGTTTGGGCTGGAGTGCGTGGGATGAGTCCTGCTTTTAAGCTGGTCTTGCCCCGTTTTGGGCTGGGCTGCAGCTGTGCAGATGCACGAGGCCGGGAGGTGTTTTGGGGTGGCATCTCCTACTGTGTCCGTGCAAGTGCCACGGCAGAGCTCAGCTCCGCAGCAGGGCGTGCTGAGCATCATCCCGACCCTATCTTCCTGCCTCTTCCTCCCTCCTCCTCCTCCGCCAGCGAAAAGCTAATTCATGAGTTCCTGGCCATGGATTTGCATGCAGGGAGCAATTAGACCAAGCACATGGGCAGGCACTGGGCAGCAAGCCTTGCCCGAGCCCCCCAGCCTGCTCCAGCTCCCTCTGCCCGCAATGGCTCAGCCCTGGGGAGAGCAGCTTGCTGCACCCAGTCATTCCGCATAAACCCTGCGCTCGTGATGGCTTTTAGTCACATTTAGTCACTGCGGTATTTTGATGTGGCGTCAAGTTGTTTCAGTTCACGCGGACGACCGTTACTTGTAGACACCTCAAGAACCGAGTCAGGCGCACCAGCACGGGTACGGCTCGTGGCTCGAGCATCTCCCGGAGATGCTCACCTTGAGCATCACCCGCTGCAGTCATGAACCAGCTGCTCCATCCCTGTGTGCCACAGGCAGGAACAGCCTTTTTCGTACCGGGGAAAAAGCAGTGGGTTTGGGCTGGGGTGGTCTTGACCTTCATTTCCCCACCTGCAAAATGACCTTCTTAACACTCATCCCCATCGTGAAAGCTCTGCGTTGCTTACACTGAAAAACACTGTTTTTCTTTTTTTTTTATTGTAGACTTTAAAATCTGAAGCGTGTAAGATGGTTCCTGTCTAATTAAGAACTTAACCTGCAACAAAATATTGTATTTTACGTTGGTGTTTCTTTAGAAAGGAAATGTTGGCTCCGTTTCGAAGTGACACACTGAAGCAGGCCAGTTGAAAAATCATCATCATATTCAGACTTTATAAACATAATTTTTTTAATATTTTTTTTTCCCTCAGTGTGAAGCCAGGTTAGAAAACAAACAAAAATTTGCGGTTAGTTTGAGTCGCCCCAAAGCTGTATTTCTTCAGCAAAGCTGTGCACGGAAAGTTATACCCAGCATTGGCTAATGCAAACCGTTAAGTGGAAAGGGCTCAGTTCTCTGGTGATGGGGCACAGCTCCTGCTGGCACCCAGAGGAGGGTTTGCCCCAAAGGAAGCTATCGCCTTGGTTATCCTTTCTGTCACAGCAACTCAGGCGTTGCCCTAAAAAGCTCCTGGGACCCCCCTGGCCGGTGTCCCCAGGTCAGGGCAGGACACTGGTGCCAGTGGAGGAGAAGGGAGAAGGTGTGGGGACAGGGGGTTAAGCCGTCTGCACCCTTCAGAAGCAGCAATACTGGTCCCTCCAACCCTTCTGCCCTGTCTCGGTCCATAGAGTTAAAATTATGCTGGGTTTGTCCTTGGATTTGTCCTCTGAGGTTTTTGCGAGGCTTAGCCAGGTTTTCCCAGGGGCTTTGAGCTCGTACCCTTCTGCAATTAAAATACTGGGGTGGGAATGAGAAGGACCCAGCTGCGGCAGATGTGGCTGGGAGCTGGGTGCTGTTGGCTCATCCTGGAGCCGGTGCAGCCAGGAATCACCCTGCTCCTGCCCCATCTCTCCCCTTTTCCTCTGCTGAGCCCCAAGCTGCTCATTTGTAGAGTGCAAATGGGCAAAACCCAGAGTCTGTGCTTCTCTAAAGGCCTTGGAAGGTGTTTGTCTCGGTGTGGTGGACACATTTCCTTGCTTGGTGGAAGAAGGGGGATGGAAGAGCGTTTGAAAATGCCCCCACGCCTGCTCACCTTTCTGGAGATCTTGGTAATGACTTTGTGGTTCTGGCAGCCGCGGAGTCTGCTGGGTGAAGGCTGTGCCGTGCCGCAGGGTGGGATGCTCTGCCGCCGTGGGAGGGTTCGCTCCGGCGCATTCCCTCCTGCCCCGTGCCCTGATTTCCCCGGCTCTCAAATCCCGCCTGCAAAGCATCCCTCTCCCGGGTGTCTGCAGATGGACCGGAATGGGCTGTGGGAGGGCTGTGGGGGTAGAAGCCAGCCCTGCATCTCAGATGGAGATGGAGCCGATTTGTTTAGCTTTCTCGCATCCCAGCTCCTCTCTAACAGCTCTTCCCTCTGAGGTTTCCCCTGGACCTCAGTCAGCAGAGGGGATTCCCTCTCCTCTGCCCGAGCTCCAGCTGCAGCCGGCATCGCTGCGGCGAACGTGAGGACGGGCTGTAATTGCCGCCTCTCCCCGGGTTCGCTGGGTTTTGTGGTCCTCACTTGGTCACCATGTCTCGGTGCCACCCTGCCGCCAGCTTGTCGAGGCGATTAGGGAAGCGCTGAATTAATCAGCGGCTGCTGTCGACCCTGCAGAGCTGTCCCATCTCCTGCGTTCCCCACCGCAGCTGCTGACATCCCCTGCCCTGGATGAATCTTTCATGCACTCGCCTCGTGTATATTTAATAGGCTGGGATTGGGTTCGAGCTCGTGCTGGCAGGGCTTGGGGGGCCGAAAGGGGCTGCATCCCCCAGCGGGATGAGGTTGGGAGGGGAGAGAGTGGTCTTCAAGGGAGAGCGGTGCAGAGAGAGGCAGAGAGCCCGTATCACCTGCGTCAGGCGGGATGCCGATGCTCGCAGGGAATATTTTGGCTCCACAGGGAATATTTTGGCTCTGCCAGGAAGGGTGCAGGGTTTTGCTGGCCAAGGTGGGGGTAACCCAGCGGTAGCAGGAGCAGAGAGCCCGTGGAGGCTTCTCGGAGTGTGTCGGGGATTGTAAGGGAAGCGGAGGAGCTGCCAGGACAATTAGCACAGGCTTGTTCTCGCCAGCACGTCCTTGGGATGGAGCAGGGCTATAATCAGCCTGTCGTTCCCTGGCTTTATTAATACATTGATTTTTGGGGGGGTTTGGCTCTGCGTGGCGCGGTGTCTGCCAGCGAAGCCTCTGCGGGGAGGGGGGGGGGTTGAGGTGGCATGACTCTGGGCATGGCAGTGTTTCATTTTGGAAGCTGTTCGGGCTTCTTCCTCGGGAACGATGGAGGAGGAGGAGGAGGAGAGACATCCCCTCCATCTGTGCACTGCCCTAGGAAGGGACTTAAATCACAGGCTCGCGAAAAAGAGGAAATGCGCCCGTTTTGCAGGCTTTGAAGCCTGCAGAAGCCTCCTGGGGATGCTCCCCTTCACTGTTCAGGGAGGTCTGGCTCGGACGGGATCTCCTTCCCTGGCCGTGGAGGCAAACACTGCCTGCCGGCGCCGGGGTGGGTTCGCTGCTCCGTGGCCTCCGTCCTGGCTGGTTTCTGGGGCTGGGGCAGCAGTGAGGACCCAGCTGCCCTCCTGCAGCTCCCAGGTGAGCACAGAGAGGAGGTTTGCTGTGCCCAGGGTCGGTACCCTGGTCTCCCATCCGTCCTCTGCTCCAGCAGCGAAAGGCAAGAGATGCTTTCCAATGAAATATATTAATATATAAATATAAAAATATAAATAAATAGAAATTAAAAATGTATATATATATATGTATATGTTTAGGGCAAGTTTTATCCTGATCCACCTTCCCATGCATCTGGGATCTCCTCCTTTGTGCCCTGCCCTCTTGTTCTTTCACGCTTCGGTGTGAACCTGCCTGACCAGTGCAGCATCCCTGGCACGGCAGCACCGATGCCACATGTGTGGCCATGCAGAGCCATCTCTTCAATTCCTTCATTTCACCAACTGTTACATAAATCCGCTTTTATACTGAACTTGTGGACGTCACTGAAGCTCTGTCCATACCCATAACATCACTGTTTCCATGGGAACCAGCGTACTTCCAAGGGGGAAAAAGTAGAAGGAGACTAAAAAAAGGACAAAGAAGGAACAAAATAAGACAAATATGTGACATATCCCAACTATGTGTCGGTGTAGGATGTTACAAAGATTTCACTGCAACTTGTTTAGGAAGCCTTGCATAACAGTTTTTGTCTTGAGTAATGCAGCAAGCCGAATCAGGGATGGTAGAAACTTAATAGTATCCCAAATATCCCGAGTCTCTTAGTGAGAGAGACGAATCTCTGGCAACTCTGCACGAGGTGCCTTTCTGCGTGAGCATGAGGGGAAGATGCATCTGCCTGTGTTGCAGCGTTTACCTGGGTTTCTGTGGGTTTTCCACCGTCCCGGACCACAGCAGGGGCTGTGGGGATGGCACCGCTGGGTGTTATGGGCACGTCCCGGTGAGCGGCCAGCACTGCCGCTCTTCTGCTCCGCTGAGCTTTAAGGGCAGGCACTATTAAGGGACAGTTTACAGGGAGTGAGTTTAAAAATATATATATATTTGGGGATTAAGTGTCTATCTGCTATGCACTTCATAAGGCGTGGTGGGAAAAAATGTCTTAAATACATTATCGAGCACCAGCAACAGCTTTGGCATATTTAGTGTATTTTAAGTGGTAACCCCGGGTCCCTCCTGCAGAGGAGGAGTCCATTAGGAAGGATTTTACTGCTCACGACAACATCTTCGTTAATGCCACGAGTGAGCTGCTGGGAGGGAGCCCATCCCCGGGGCTCTGTCGTGGAAGGCGATGGCTGGTGCGGAGGCTGAGCTGGGAGCTGGGAGGGACGGGTCAGGGAGGAGGATGGGGACGGACACGTTTGTGCTGGGGCACGCTCCCACCTCCGCAGCCCCGCTTTGGTGGGGCGAGTGGGAGGAGAGCCCGTCCCTGAGCCACCCAAACGTCAGCAGAAGATGCTAAACCAGTAGGGGAGGGAGGTTGCGGGGAGCTGGAGCTTCTGCTGGGCTCGGTCTGGGTAGCGAGGCTTCACCCGCTTCTCCTCTTCCCTTTGGGTGATGGAGGGCAGCGAGGGTCGGGGTCCCAGCGTTTGGCATCGGTTGGTGAAATAGCTGGTGAGCTCTGGCCCCGCGGGGCTTCCACCCCGACCCATCCTGCTTGCCCAGGGGCTGGGGGCCATGCGCTGACCCTGCCCTTTGCATGAGTCCGTTTTTGGGCTGGTTTTTGGTCTCTGCTCTGTGATGCCAAGACAGGCATGAGGAGGAAGGAAGGACTGGAATGAGGAGCTGGAATAAGTTCAGCCTAAAGTGCTCTTGTTTGACATTTTATTTTATTTTATAGTATTTTATTTTATTTTATTAAAGCACCCATCCTTGCAGCTGCTGGTCCCAAGGCCAGGCTGCCAGCAGCCGAGCCCTCCCAGCTCAGGAGTTAATTGCAAGCGATATGTAGGGCTTTTCTTAAAAGCTCCAGCTCCTGAAGTTTGGAGATTATGCAAGACACTCAGCTTGCAGGATTTTTTTTTATCTTCATTTTTTTTTTCCCTTTTTAAGCAATAAGATTTTAAACCCTTTTGGTTGCTGGAAAAAAATCTTAAAGTACAAAGCTAAAAGGTTATGGGGAAACAATTCCAAAACAGTAAGGCAAATAAGAACCTCGTCAGGATTTTTTTTTGACAAAACATCTTTTTTTATCAGGCTTCATCCCCTCTAAATACAGCATCATTCTTCGCTTCATCACCTGGGCGGCTGAGCAGGGTTCCTCCACGCTGCTGAGCAAATCCTACATCCCCCTTGAGAGGCGGCTGCGTTTCCGAGGCAGAGGAGAGCATCTCCTGCCTGCAGCCAACTGTGCGGTTTTTAAATCTTCGGGAGAAAAATAAGATGATTAGGATGATTACTCCCCGAAATCCCCTTTTTCCTCTACTTTTGGGCTTTACAGTCACCGTTGTGCGTTACGGGGCCCTTGGGGACCGTCACGCGGCCGTGGCCCCGTGGTCCCGCCGGGATGGGAGCAGAGTGCGGCCGTTTCATGGCAGAGGGAAGCAGCTGCCCGTGCATCCCCTTGAACATCTGCAAAAGAAATTAAATTGGAGACGAAATTTCCAAAAGCACGGGCATGAATAATCGCCCTGTTTTGGTTTCCCAGGTTTAATTGTGAAGCTGCATGCATTAAAATAACCTCCTGGGTCTGACTGCGCTGTGAGGCAAGCGGTTTCGAAGTGCTGCAGAGCAGTGACGAGGCAGGGATGCTCCCTGCCTGGCTTTTTCCCAGCTCAGAGCCTGCAACCGGGGATGTGCCGGGCTCAGTGGGGTCGTGCCGGCTCCCGGCAGCGTGTCCTTGGGCTGCCAGATGCGATGACCGGGGATGGGGCAGGCGCCGGGCACGTCGTGGAAATGCTTTCTGAGCAGAGTTTGAATTTTTAAATCCCTTTGCTGCAGCCCCACTGGAGGAGCGCCTCTGGGCTTTGCTTTCCAGGAATGCCCTGGCGATCGGACTCGCCTGGCATGAATCCCTGCGGACCGCAGGGCAGGAGGCACGCTCTCCGTCACACGCGTGCAATGAGTGTGCCCGGGGCCGCTGTGCCCGCAGCAGGTTATCCACCCCGCCAGGAAAAAAAGCAGTTTTGCTGCCGGTGCGGTGCCACGATGCTGCGGGAAGGGCTGTAAACCTGCCGCATCTTCCCTGCTTCATCCTGCTCTTGCATTCTACGGAGGGAGGGGAGGTACCATGCCTGGAAAAGCACCTGGGAGGGCAAACCCGCGGGGTAGAGACCGTGTCAGGATCACACCGGGGGCAGATCTCTGCCGGCGCTCAGCTGTAAGCCAGGCAAGCAGATTCACCGTGTAAAGATGCTCCGAGAGCACCTCTGGCATGCAGCGTCCAAGGGGATGCAGATGCTTCCTGCAAATGCTAAAAGCAAAAGATGGGTGCTGGTTTCGCTTTTGAAGAAGTATGGTAGGAAAAAAATAATGCTATTAAATGTCCAGGGTTGGGATGGGAATTCTATAACCTTTCAACTGGGCATGATATGAAGACACTTTTCCTGTTGGCCTGGTGCAGTCGGAGGCGAAGCTGGGAAGGGTTTATTATTTCCACCCATGAAGCAGATTAATTCTGAGGACTTTTAACTTTCCTTGCAAACGGCCTGAATTAATGTTTTAGGATTTTAGTCCCTGCCTCCTCCCACCCTCCCAAAGGCCAGACCCTGGAAGTCCCATTATGCTTCTGTCAAAGGGGCTATTTCTGGAATTGATGATATGAATGAAGCCTAAAACTCCGCTCTCATTAACGTCTGCAGCTTATCCCAGTGTCACTCCTAAGCTGGTGGGACTCGGTGACACTGCAGGGGAAGGCTGTCGTTTCAACCCAATTTTCACATCACATTTGCGCTAAAATTTCCAGGCCTCGCCACTGCTTGCTGCACATTTGTCAAACACCAGCCGCTGTCCCGGCGAGCGCAGGCTTTGCCTGGCACAAGAGAATTGACTGCGGGTGGTGATGGGGGACCCGACTGTGGCCATGGCCATGGCCCGTGGGTCTGAACGACCTCTCCTTGCCCCAGAAAACAGGCAGCAGAGCGGAGCCGAGGTGTCACCTGGCCAGATCCAGGCGGTTCAATGCATTTCTGCGCTTGGGTTTTATTGCAGGATACAAGCTTGCAGCCCCTGGTGCTGTGGGGCTGCCCGTAGGCTCCCCGTTGTGCTGACTGTGCTTTCGGGGGCTCCCACCCCATCTCCCGGTGACGGTAGGGTGGCAGCACCTTGCCGTGGAGCCGGTGCTTTGCTGGAGCACTGGTGCTGCTTAGGGCGAGCTGGAGTAGGGGGTCAGGGAGGGAGCCAGAGAGGAGAGAGAGGGATGCAGGGAAGAAGGAGAGGGGGAATGGCAGAAGCCACCTGGGAATAGCAGAGCACTAAGGGAAGAAATAAATATTAATCCCATGGAAGAGCGTGTATCCCTGTAAAGCATCGCCAAATGCTGCCCTCCATACCTGGCTCAGCTGTCGGCGCGGGTGCCCGGCCGCCTCGGGGAAGGGACCACCATCTCTGGGGATGGGCAACGCTGCGGCATGGTGGTGCCCGGTCTTCCCATCTCCAAACCAAAGAGCCCACCGGGAGCAGGGCGTGTGCTCCAGCTCGGCAGAGAGAGCCCGCGCTGCTGCTGGACCGAGCATCGTGCCCGCCGTCCTCTTGGTTGCTGCTGCCCTCGAGGAACAGCTTCCCATTTAATTCACTTGCCGGTGAATTTGATCCAAACTTCTGCAACCAAATCATAGCAAGCATAACACATTATCTTTCTCTTTTGATTATATTAAGCTGGGTAGTGCTGGCTAATTGAATCTGGGGGTCTTGCCTCTTAATTATGAAAGGTCAGGCTCTGCCGAGCGCGGGCAGGTAGCACAGGGATCGCTCGTGGTGGGAAAGGGGCTGAGGGCTCTTGCTCTGTGCAAAGGCTCCTGTTCATAACAAGTGACTGACTTGTGGTTATTTTCCTTTTTTTTGGTGCTCTTTATCTTATGAATTTTAAGAGTCTGGTTACAACAGAAGCGTTACTGGATATTTCTGTGTGGCAGAAACAGATTTTTTTAATTGAAAAGAATCTGTGAGCATTTTGGCTGTCTGTCTTGACCAAGTTGATGGTAAAAATGTGGATTTTTAAGAATAAGCTGGGGTGAGCAGGTGACCCTGAAAAGCAGGGTCTCTTTCTCTGACACCCATGGGATGGAGCAGGTGGGGTGATTACCTGCTGTGTGGGCATGAACCCCATCATTAATTTCTTTTAAACATCAGCCCTACGCATCCCGCCTGCCCGGTGTGAGGCGGGTGCAGGACTCCCCAGGGCCAGCTCCACTCCCGGTGAATATTTATCTCGTGCAACGTGGACCGTGGGCTCAGCTCAGCACTGGGATGAGAGGCAGTGGCGGTGCCACGGCTGCCCCTCGCGCTGAGCGTTTGCCTCCTCCTCCTCGCCTCAGCCGCTGGCCGAGGACCAGCACCGTCTCTGGTGCTTCCCAAAGCCCCTTTGCCCCTTCACTGCCCACGCAGCAGCGGCGAGCGGCATTCAATAAAGCACCTTCTGCTTTTGCTAATTGAAGAGTTTCCCTTTGTCAGCCTCTCGGCTCAAAGGAGGGTCGGTACAAAGCCATAGCCATCAGCACTTTGTGTGCCTCTGAAAATCCCATTAGCAGAAGAAAGAGCTTGAAGTTTCATTCAGCTGGAAAAAAAAAAAAAGGCAAAAAAATAAAATACACCCCCCACCCCCCCAACCTTCTGATCTATCAGCTGCACATTAACATACCGCCCTCGGCACCGCCGGGGTCCCTGTCCCGGGAATATTTAATCAGGGTGAAGTGTTATATTGGACTGAAATGTATTTGCTTGAGGGAGCGATATGCTGATAAGTGGGTCTGTGGTTAAAGCTGGGAGAAAAAAACCTGTCATCAGCAAATAAAATCCCCTCCCGCTCCACGGTTCCCCCCCTTCCCCAGGCTGTTTTCCTGCCTGTGGGATGTTTGTTCCTGCAAGGGGAGTCGGGGTGGGAGGGCATGGACCAGCCCTGGGCTGGGGGCACGGACAGACCTGGGGGGGATGCGATGGGGAGGGGTGTTCATCGTCTCGCTGGGGAGGGCGGCATGGGGGGGCCGTGCCTGTGCCAGCACCCGTGCCGAAATGGGGAGAGCTGGGGCTCTGGGCAGCGGGGTGTTTGGGCAGGTGGGGGCTGCCCACGGGGGACCCTTTGGTGGGTGCAGCTCTGACGCTGGTCCCCGCATCTTCTTCCCGGCCGCACCTCACACCCCGTGCCCAGCAGGTTGTGGTGTCTCTGCGCTCTCCTGGCTACCCTCCGCTCGCAATTAGTCGGCGGTGCTGGTGCCGGCACGCTAACGAGCATCGAGGGGCACCCGCGGCTTTGCTGTCTGTGGTGTGCCGGAGGAGGACCGGGAGGGTGCCCTCGGTGCCATCCTCTGCTGTTCCTCCCGTTTCAGGCACCGCTCAGCCCTTCGCACTGGACATGGGGCTGCGGTGAGGTTGGATCTGCTCGGCTGCGCTAGGTCTTGGAGAGGGAGGAGGTGAGATCAGAGTGGCTCCAAGCAGGTGCACATCATGGTTCCGTGCCCATCTCCACTCGCTTGGGAGCTTGCGGTCCCCGGTCAGCACCAAGCAACTCCCCACCGTGGCAAAAGCATCACCCGGGTCCCATGCCCGGCTGAGATGGAGCCCGTGGAGGAGAGCCAGGCCCAGTGCAAGGTCTTCTCCACCACCATGAAAGAATTTGCATGAAGCTTTGCCTGTCCGGGGAAGCATCCGTCTGCCTCCTCAGGTTTTGACCCAACCGAGCAGGCTACTCCCGAGCCTCCTCGCTTCCCTGCTGAATATCTTGCAGAGCCCTTACAGACACATGCTCGTCCTGTCACTCATTTGGGACCTTACAGGGGTTTTTAAAATTCTTTCTGTTCTCAAGGGCTTTGCAATTCCTCGCTGACAGAGCCGTGGATGCGGCTGGCTCTGCAGAGGGATGCTTTCCAGCCCCCCTAAGCT
Organism: Haliaeetus leucocephalus; assembly: GCF_000737465.1. Taxonomy (NCBI): domain Eukaryota; kingdom Metazoa; phylum Chordata; class Aves; order Accipitriformes; family Accipitridae; genus Haliaeetus; species Haliaeetus leucocephalus. Next base: position 30,968 of record NW_010973093.1, on the reverse strand, counting down.
GCTGCCCCCTCCTCTGGCTGCCCTCCGCGCCTGCCCCCGCAGGGCTATATTTGGGCTAAATATTCCAGCCCATAACCCCAACCTGACAGTTGGAATGTCTATCCCGATATCTTGTAAACATTTCTTCTGATTAAAAGATCCAGATTGCTGACGACCAAGCTGTGACTCAGCCCCATGTGATTTCCCAGGAATTCGCCCAGGCTGGGTGGCAGGAGCTGCCAAATCCAGCCCCGCGTGCCCGGCGGGGAGGCACCTGCTGATTCATCCTCACCTTCTTCTTCCCCAGCCAGATAACGCTACAGCACGGGCTCCCAAACACCACCCGCTACCGCGTTGCAGCGAAAGCTCTTGTCTGACAAGGGTTGTGCTTATTTTCCTAGAGCCTGGAAGCTGCTGCCTGCACCCAGGCAGGAGCGTGGCCCCGACTGCCTGCGGGTTGTGGCAGCCGATGGGCTGTTTTCCATGCTAGGCTGGAAGATAACCCCGGTGCCGTGTTGGACCAGCTCCTGGATTTTGCATCCCTGTGCCCCTAGCAGTCAAGAGCTGGCTGGAAATGGCCCCTAGAAGGATGCAAAAAATTTGGTACCAGGTTTGAACCATCCCTATGAGGATTTGCTGCAGCAGCACGCTTTATTCTGCCCCAAAAGTGAAAGCATCCAAAGTCTGTCCCAGCAGCTCAGCTCTTTAAAATTGCTCCAAGAGGCAGCAGTCAGGGTAGGGAATGGGCTCTGCGGGTTCTCACCGTCTTAAAGGCTTTTAGGCAGTTGGTTAATGGTTTTGACAGTCTTAATTTGGACTGGGAATGAAAAGTTCAAGTAGAGACTTCAGGGAAACGCCCCTGGGATAAGCCGTGACATGGTTAATAGAAAAATGTAATGTTGTTAAAGTGCTTTTCCATGAAATGCCAGGAGAGGAAATTAACGGTGTGGGGTTTATTTTTTTCTAAAAGTTGATATCGTTCTTTTAATTTAATTTTTTAATCCATCACATCAGCACTCAGCGCTCTTGCTATGAGACTTTCATTTTATAGCGGTTTTCACATTAGCTGTAGCTGTAGATGTCGGCGTGGGGAGAACACGCCGTCGGTTTGCCGAGCAGGTATCTAAAGAGCAGGCAGGCTTTCCCTGCAAACCAGACGAGGTCTAACCTAGAGAAGCTGGCGTGCACCTTGCTGTAAAGACGAGAATAACCTTTCTGATTTAGCGGTGGCTGCTCGCGGATGCTCGTCTGGGCCCGTTGCTTCCTTGACGGGGTGTCGCGCAGGTGGTTCGAGAGGGTGAGCATGCTGGTGATCCTGCTCAACTGCGTGACGCTGGGCATGTTCCACCCCTGCGAGGACATCGCCTGTGACTCGCCGCGCTGCAGGATCCTCCAGGTACGGCCTGCGGCTCGGCCGCTGCTTGGAGCTTAACCGCGGCTCCGGCTTGGTGGGGAGAAGGAAGGACCGAGCTGCGGCAGAGCTGGCTCTCGCCACGGCGGAGGTGGCCTCGTGCCCTGGGATGGCTGGGTCCTGCCTCCGCTGGCTGTCCCGCCAGCACTTAAAAAATGCTGATTTTGGTGCTCGGATGCAAAGGCACGGTGTCATCGGGCAAAGCCCTTGCCAGGCTCTGCCAGACCTAACGTAGCCAAGCCTTGCTTGGAGTGCTTGGGAAGGTTAACCATTGAGTTTAGAGTGAAAGCAGAGCCTAAAAAATACTTGTCCCTTTACCCTAGCACCGTGGGTGCTGTTGGCCAGCCTGGGTTGGGGGAAGACACGGAGCGGCTCTCATCACTGCCTCTGCCCAGGGATTTTAGCTCATGGTGGTGCAAGAGGAGACCTTGTTGGACTCAGGTCTCTAATTCCCTCCCCCGGTGTGAGTGTGCAGCAATGCAGGAGCATCCCTCCTCCCTTCCTTTCTTTTGCAGAGCTTCGATGATTTCATCTTTGCCTTCTTCGCCGTGGAAATGATCGTCAAGATGATTGCGCTGGGGATTTTTGGGAAGAAATGCTACCTGGGAGACACATGGAACCGCCTGGACTTCTTCATCGTCATTGCGGGGTAAGCGCGGCGTGGCTGGTCCCCCTCTCCCCACAATTCTGTTGTTATTTATGGCACCGCTTGGCAAGCACTGGATTTGGGGGAGCGGCTGGTTTGCAGCAGTGAAGGCTGGGGGCTTGCTGGGCATTGGTACTGTCGGCATTGCCCATCCTGGCTCCTCAGTGGGGATCACCACCCGGACCGCGGTGATCCCTCTGGTCTTCTCCATAGCTCGCGGGATCGCTGTTCAGCTCATGGAGAGAGCAAGGCAGGGTGACAAAAGCTGCTTGCAGTGCATTTTGGCCAGCCCGGGTCCTGGGGCTCCTCGCTGGGTGCTGGGCTCAGCTCTTCTTCCTCCAGCCCTGCTGGTGATTTTGGTTTCCATTGGGCGAGGTGGTGGTGGAGTAGGCGGTTGGGAGCACGCAGCGGCATGCCAGGGAGGATAATTCACTGAAATGTGCATGATTGCCCTCATGATTATACTTTGGTTTTTTTTGGTTTTTTTTTTTGAGGGAAAACGACCAAGTTCGCCTTTTTGAGCATTTTCCTTTCAGAGGCACCTGGTTTGAATTAAAGGCTCTTCCAGCACCCGAGAGTCTCCTGGCGGAGGCTGGAAATCCACATGAAAAGTCCCTGGCCCCCAGCCAGCGAGCTGAATTTCTTTGACACACGAGTCGCTCACCGGCCCTTGCCTCCCCTCCCCGCTCCAAGAGCCCAAAGACCTTTGGGAAAACACTGGGTTTTTTCCTCTTTTGATAGAGCTAGAGATCAAATTTACTGGATTTTCCTGGAAAGGAGCAGGGGGCCCTCCCAGCTGGGCTGTTTACCTGGCATGGGTTTGGTGTGCCCCAAGAAGGGGCAACACCTTGGTGGGCTTTGCTTGTGGTCCATCACTGGCCCCATAGGGTCACGGCACACACCTCTGCCAGGCAGCTGGAAGAACCAAAACTGTGGCCTAGTAAAACCAGTAGGGAGGTGCCAGGTATCCCAGTGCATCCTTGGCCTGGGAAACTCATTGTCATGGGGTGCTGCAGAGCCCAAAAGATGGAGAGAGGCTCAAGACCCAGACTGGAGGCAGAGATGGAGGGCAGAAAGGCCAAGAGCTGTAACTGTCCCTGTAACCCCATTTCTGCAGGAGGCTACAAGCTTGTCCTTTCCAGCTGCACCAGCCTCTGGCTCCTGGGGTTAGGAGAGGGCTCAAAGTTTCCTCCTGAAGTATCTGAGCAATGTTAGGGGCTGCAGCAGTGGGATGTTGGACAAAGTGGGACCCCAGGTCTGATCAGCTCTGGTAGGCTTGTAAACATCAGCAGCATGGCCAAGGGCTGGAGCCTGCTAAAGCCACCCTGTGTATTCTTCATTTCTTCTTTCTTATAATTTCTTATACTAGAATTAAGTGTGATGAAGAACCAGACCCAAGCAAGGCCAGACATCCCACCAGGGGAGGCACGGTGCTGGGTGCTGGGCTGCTTCCAGCTCTGCTGCCCCGGGGTGCTGCTGCGTTCCCCTCCCAGCCCAGTCCTGGCCTTACCTGTTGAGCTTGCAAAGTCTTTGGAGCTAGAGTTATCCCTGATGTGCTTCTACGGAGAGCCCACCGTGATGGGACCTCGGTCTAGAGGGACATCGGCAGAGACCGTCCCAGTTCCTATGACGAAATATAGCTGCACTTTGCTTAAGCAAGCATCAAATCTCCTGCCCACCTACTGCACCTAGACAGGCGTTTGGATGTGTGAGAGCCGCCTACTTCGCGGGCAGAGCACGGAGAGCGGCACCGACCTCCCCTCTGACACAGCCGCCTTCCCGATGTGCGGAGGCATTTATTTGTTGCAGAGGTTTTGCAGCCTTGCAGCTTGAGCGTTCCTGTGACTCCTGCCAGGTTGGCTTTGCCTCTCGCTAAATGATGGGTCTTCCCTTCGTGTGCATGAACTGTTCCCATCTGGGCCCCGTCAAAACCAATTCGGCTGACAAAGGATCGAACTGGGTTTAAATACAAAGCGGAGCCTCTCCTACCCCAGTGTCCGCTTTCTCTGCTCTCTTTTGTGCCCTCGCGCTCTCCTCCAGCCATTGCCCATCCATCCCAGAGCGTCGCATCCTGCTCGGAGCGTCGCTGCCGTCCCGGAGCATCCCTCGGCTCTCCCTGGCAGCACCGAGTGCTGGGGAAAGCCGAAGGGGCTGCAGGAATGGGCCACTGTTGTAGCAGAGGAAAAAATCAGGAACCCAAGCCCATTACTAGACTCAAGATATAGGAAAAAACACTGTAAGGATAAGAGAAAAAAGCACTCCAGGGTCAAATCCCAACCAGACCTCTGGTAGCAGATTCCTCTGGTAGCTCCTGAGCACAGCTCTGCGGTTCCAACGTGGGCCAAATTACACTGATGAGCATCCAGACCATGGTGCTAACAGCAAAGCACGGGAGCAAGGGACGAGCCGAGCTCGACGTGAAGGCATCTTGCATCTGAGCAGGTGTGTGATGTCAGGAAAGGGGCCAGAGCCGAGCTGCGGCCCGGGAGGAGAGCGTGCACCAGGGTGATCCTCAAATCCCCCCTGTATTTGCTAGATACCCGATAAAGCGTGTCCCATTTGTATGTAGGTCTCCTATAAGGGCTTCAGCCAGGTTCTCCAGTGCAATGACAGGGAAGAGACCCCCAAACTGACATTTCCACATGGCCCCGGTGACCGCAACGAAGCAGCTCTGCTTCTGCCTTCCCACTTTTTTCCTCCCCTTTTTGTGCAGGACATGGGAGAGGGGAAGCAGCAGGACAGCGTGGGCTCCCCAGTACCTCGCAGGTCCCCGGGCTCCTGCTCTCCTGCTTTCCCTGCCAATTCCTTTCCCATGGGCAGCAGAAAGTGATGGCAGAGGGAGAGCAGAAGCAGCAAACCGTGTCTGTGGGGCATCGGGTGGGGAAGGCACGTCATGCCGAGGGGCACGTGGGATGTGCTGCACACCGGGGCTGTGCGCTCCCACGGGCACACCATCCATCGAAACCCTTCCCAACTACCACCAGTCTAGCAGAGGCTTCAAAAAAAACCCCAAACCCCAAACTTGTAGTATTTAACCCCCCCCCCCCCCCGAGAAATTTCTGGACCTGACAGAGGGTAACGTTGCAGAGAAATCTTTTTGTGCCTTTGCCCCAAATCTGCCGCTTGCAGAGGGCTGGGAGAGCTGCTTGGGTGCTCTGCTTGCTCCTGCCGCGCTGCCGGCCACTTTCGTGGCATGCCATTAAGTACTTCTCAGCTCTGTTAAACTGTCCAGACCAATCTCATGAGCTCATGGAGAGTAAATGACTTCTTTGTGACAATGTAATGCAATTAGTGCTAATTGTAGAGTGTGTAATGTCTGCAACACATCTCTGTAATTACAGTAAAACTTGCTGGAGATGAGAATAGCGCTGTATTATCAAAACTCAGCTTAGTGAAACATGGCTTTGGCTGTAGGTTACTGAGTTGCATGGGGAAAAGGGAAGAAAAAAGTGATGAATGGCATAATTATGTTGCGTTATTTTAAAGGAGAAGATTTGGGGAGTTTGCTTTTAAGAGAACACTTGAAGGTTAACAGGCGTTGCAAGCCAGCTCTCGTCCTCTAAAAACAATTCAATATGATTCTGACCTCTCCCAGTGTAAGACGCAGATGTATCAAGGATGAACGCTTGTTTACATCCAAAAATATGCAGAAGCGTTTACCGTTTAGTGCTGACCAAGGCTTGGGCTGGTGAACTGGAGCTGTGGGATGGAGATGTGCCCTGACTTGCCATCTCCTTGGCCGCTCCAGGACCCGGCACCCGCTCTGCCTCCCCCTCCTCTGGGCAGGGTGCTGAGACCTCTTCTCCAAATCAGTCTGTGAGAAGCGGGTAGGCACAGGTTGAGATCTACCTGCTCCTCTGCTGGAGCCATCCCCATCCCCAGCCACTTTGCTGCAGTCCCACCAGCTTGCAGGACATCAGCTTGTTTTGACTTTGGTCCGATAAAGACCTCCGCGAACCTCTGCATCGCTGTGGATTGAATTGTGCTTTAAACCATCCTCATAAAAAAAAAACCAAAAAAACAACAACAAAAAATCCCAATGGTTAATTGTTTTCCCAGGAGGGAGGCTTTAAATCAGGGGATAATTTGGTGCTGTAAGAGCTTATGGGGTTCCTCTTTGCCTTCTCTAGACACAGGGTCGAGCAGGGCTCTGGATCCGAGCCGGTGTTTCTGCTCCCCTCCAAGGAGGGCTGTGCATCGTCCTGTGTTTGAGTTGTGTGGGTCTGTTGTTACTCGGGGCTCAGTCAGTTGTTTGGCCAAGTCTGCGGAGTCCTGTGTGCGCTTTGCTCATTGTAACAGTAACAGGCCTCTTAAAAGACTTTGTAGGAGAGTTAAACACTTCTGGAATATTTTGCTTACAATTCGAGACGAGCTGGGGCTGGAGGTGGTTGGCAGGCTGCTTTCTTCAGAAACGGAGACGCTGAAAATGAATTTCTTTTTCTCTTTGCTTCCTGAACACTTCTTTTATTGTTTGTTATCATTTTTTCTCTCTCTGTTGAAGGCTGTGTTAAAGAGTTAGCTCTGCTGAAGCCTTCATCAACAACCCTTAAGGATGTCTTGCTCCCTCCTGGTTTTGAGTGCTGAATTTCAGGGATGAAATATGCTGCGGGAAGCCTCGCTGTGTTCATAGGTAACAGAAGGGAAAGGAATACCGCAGTCCCCCTCTCCGTCCCTGCTCCATCTAAACCTGGATGGTTTCTGAAACGCATTTTAGCTCAGAAACTGGGATAAGGCGATGCTGCCAGGCTGGTCTCTGCGGGGAGCGGTGATCCTGTGGCTGCAGCGGCCAGAGCAAGGTCGCTGCTGGGTGCTTTGGGTGAAGCTTCCAGCACGTGGGCTTCACCTCACAGCGCCGGGTCGCTTCACAAGCGGGCAGGGCTCTTCTGAAGGGCACTTTAGCTGTATGAGGCTGATCAAGGGGCTGTTTCAACTCCCCGGTTCAGATGTGGGGAAGAAAGCACTGGTATGGGGCTGCCCACGGGAGTCCCTGCTGCAGCCTCCCGCTGCAACTGTGGGCAAAGGCTGTTCTTTCCCCATGTATTAGTCCCTTTGTCCCTTAAAAAAACCCCAAACAAACAGAGAGACAGGGATGAATGTTGCTTTTTCATCCCCTCTGTCTGCCTGTATTGATCCGTCTTGCACGGAGGAACAGCACCTTGGAGACGTGGCTGCGCGGTGCCCTCTGCGCTGCCTGGGCACCGTGGGGTAATTGCCCGTGTAAGCGGCCGATTTGCACACGCAATTACCCAATGTGCAATCACAGCCGCAGCTCCTTTGAGCTGCAGTGAAAGCTGCACCAAACCCTCTCCCAGGAATCTGCCCCTCTCCAGTGCTTGCCAGGATGGATGCGAATGTCCTGGAAGCCGGGAGCCTCCTCCCGGGCACCCACTGCATCCCGGCTAATCCTGAATTAGGTACCCTTTGCTCCAAGCAGAAGTGGCAGAACCACATCAAGCCGATACTCATGATCGCAAATCTCCGGGGGTTCAAAATCTGGGGTTGAGCTTTGCAATTTGATGCCTTCGGTGACTTTTGGGAGGATAAAAAGCAGCTGAAACCGGGGGCTGCTGAAGCCCCCCAGCTGCAGATGCTCTCTGCTCCGTGCTGCCTTAGCACAGCCTTCGAAGCAGAGCATCCCGAGCAAGCTGTGTCCCTGACTCACAGAAACCTGCTGGGTAAAAGCAACCCCTCCGCAGCCTCCCTTGCAGCTGAGCTGACTCAAACCCACCTGCAAAAAGACTTGGGTTTTTTTAAGTTTTAGGACTTTTTTAAAGAGAATTCTTCAGTTTCTTTCAGTTCTTCAGCTGAACTTGCTGCTGCTCCAAAAGCCTCATTATTCAAGTGTCCTGGCTGGGACACGTGGTGCGGCCGGATCCGGCAGGCTGCAGGGTTCACACTCCCTCCAGTGCTGTTCTTTTTATTCCATTCAGCTTGATTAAAACGAGTATTTTTAAAATTAAGCAACACCCACGATTGCGGTGAGACTTGCAAGACTTAAAAAGCAGCTCCTGAGCAAAAGCGGAGTGCAGCAAAGCCGGTGAGGGCTGGGAGGAAATTTCATTTCAGCTTTCTGAAGATACAATGCTGCCTAAATAATTTCCCCTTGTCTTTTCCAACACTGCTTAATATCATCCACTGATTACTGCACTTTGTAGATAAAGGGTGCCTATATGCCCGGTTTTGGGAACCTTTTAACGCTGAATAAATCTGAGCTCTATCTCTTGCCGGCAGCGAGCGGCGGCTCTGTGCCTCTGTGGGCAGAGACGGGGGCAGCTCCCTGGGATGCTGCCCTGGTATTGATGCTTTGCTACGGGTTCCTTGTGTGACCTTGGTCACATCCCCTGGCTGTACAGCATCCCCAGCACCCAGCTGTGAAAGGACGGAGTTCAAGTTTTCCTTGGAAAGGGCCCTCAGCACAAACTCCGTGACTCTGATGGGTCTTCCCACCATCTTCTGCTTCCTGAGCTGTGATCCCGGGGATGGGAGCGGAGCCAGGGCTGAGAGCAGGGTGGGTCGGAGAGGCGATGCTGGGTAGGTGTGGGAAGGGCTTTGCCAGCATTTCTGTGCTCTGTTAGAGGCTCGCTGGGTGAGAAGACCCCTTTCAACCCCTCCTGGGATGCTCCTGAGCATCGCTTCTGTAAGCCCTTCACTGCAGGCAGGGGTGATGCCCGGCACTGTGCTTACGAGATCCTTCCCAATGCTTTGGGTTTTATGTGAAAGAAACCCCAGCGTGCTCTGAGTCTCGCTGTCTCCAGGCAGAAATAGGAATGAATTTCAGCTGCCCGGTCCATCCTGAGCCATGCCTCGTGTCTGACTGCTGAGTCCCGGGAGTTTTCCTTCTCGGAGGAGGGTTTGCCAAAGGTTTGCATCAGCTCTCTCTCTGCATCCCACCACCAGCCCGTTGTATGTCTGGCTTTACAGATGCTCTGCTTTTATTCTTAGAAAGTCCTAAATATTTCCGCTTTCCATCTGAATAACTCCAGCAATCGGGGGTTGCTGATCACTCTGACGAGTCTCAGCATTTGCTATGAATCCATCCTACTTAATGCTGAGTATTTTTCTGAGCCTTTAGCTTGGCTGGGCATCCAGGTCCGTGGCAGAGGCACTGACAGGCATCGCGCTTTCCCGTTTGAACAGAAATGACATTTGAGTTGAAGCTTCATCGGGGGCTTTTTACACTGCAGATTTTCAATGCGTAAATGTTATATATGCTGGTAAATGCACCTGTCACCTCACCAGTTGGTGACATCCTGACGTTCACTCTCCCTGGGTATCTTCCCTTGCCAGGGACATGGATTGATTCCTCCCATGCATCCCCTTGCCTTGGGAAGTGACTGCAGAGCTGGGAAGCGGTGGGATTCTCGTTGGACTTGCTTGTTAGTGACTGATTTTTCCCCACAATTTTTTTCGCGAATACTGGGTTCTCTCGAGGCTCCTGAGCTGTTAGTTACCAGCAATGTGTAGATGCTGTAGTCTAGGTCTGGGGCTGAGCTTGCGGTGCTGTAAAGCTGGCGCTGGTAGCAGTGTCCGGCAGCAGAAGTAGGAGAGCACCCACCTGCTCTTGGTGTTCAAGTGTTTGCTCAAGCTACTGGGTTGTTGTTTGGTTGGTATTTTAAATTTGGCATTATAATTGTTCTTTAATATGTTAAATCAAAATGCATTTTACAACGTGCCCTTTGCAGCTTGCAATCACACGCGTCTCTGGAAGTGAGTCTAGAGCTGTCATTAATCAGAAAATGATTTGCCTTGTTGCAAATAACCATATGCTGCTCTGAATTTTGCTGGTAGCCTCTGTTTTAATAATGGATCGAAAAAAAGCTGTATGTGTGACATGGGCTTTTTACCTGAATTCTGCAAACCATACAAAAATCTTCTTTTCAAGTGAAAAGCGAGTGAAACTTGAGAACCATTAAAGCCCAGGGAAGTTGTTGCCCCTTTCCTTACCTTAGCCAAAACTCACCCAAGGCAGTGAGTCCTGCACACCTAAGAAGGGGCTGGTTTTGTCACTGGGACCGGGTGGGCTCTCGTGGGCATGCTGCCTTCCTCTCGTCGGAGGATGAGAACAAACTCCTAGTATCTACATGTGCCTGTCTAATATTCATCTTCTGGGACTGTCCCATGGCTGCGGGTGTCAGCTAAATACAGAGGAACATGTTAAAGTTATTTTGATCTTAGATATGGCTTGATCATCATCATCCTCATTAGAGCCTATCAAGAGAAATCAGATAAAGCGTCACTGCATCAAGTGAGGAGTCGTGTATTTGGGGGGTAGAAAATCTTCTCCGCCCCAGGTGCTCCTCACCTGCCAACGGGCAGGAGGGAGGAGAGTGGGTTTGGCTGATCACAGCTAGAGCAGAAACCTCCAGTGTGCTGCAGCCGTGGCCAAGCTAACAGGGCACTGATGAATCCTGCGGGACTTCCAGCAGGGAGGGAGGGGGCAGCGCTGATGCCTTTGTGCAAGGCGCCAGCAAAGCCTCCTTCAGCAGCCTGATGTCTAATCACGTAAGATTAATTCAGGCCAGGGCAGGTGTGGAGAAAGGTCGTGACTGGGAAGCAGAGAGCCTGTCTGTGAGATGGGGCTGGAAGAGCTTGGTTTGTTTGACTTTGCAAAATCAAGGCTGAGAGGAGATGTGATGTGTCCTCTGTAAATACATCGGGTGGGTAAACACCCGGGACAAAGAACAGCTATAGAAGCTACTTAAAAGACAGCGCTGCCATAAGAACAAATGGATATGAGCTTGTCCTGAATAAATTCAGGCTGGAAGTTAGGCTTCTAACCACCAAAGTTGGAGGGAGGGAACCACCCAACTAGCTTTGAGATGGAACTTGATAATTTTCGGAAGAGATTAATATCCTGTGGTTGCCTGTGGCAGCGGGAGCCTGGCTGTGCGGGGAGCCTCGTGGTCTTCTTCCTTGCCTTTGCCTGGCTCTGCCTTTTCAAGAATGCTTTTGGGCAGAGCTCTTGTGTTTTCTCATGGCTGGAGAGCAAAGTCCTGGCGGGGACGTGACTGATGCATCCTCAGACGAAGTCATGTGAAGGTTGCACCTCAGTGTCCTGTGCTGTGAGATAACCCCCTCAGGCACAGCGTAGGAGCACTGGGAGGTTCCTAGGTCCACATTTGCCTCATTTGTTATCTAAAAGTGTCATCAGTTTTGATTTGTGCGCTTGCCCGTCCACCTGAGTCCCACCTGCCAGTGATCTCTGCTGGGTAGAGCTGGCACAGCTCAGCGTCCCGTGGTGCACACTCCGGTGTCCCACAGAAAGGGTCTGCACCAGGGGATGCTCCTCCCTTCTCTTCAGGGTTATGGTGGTGCTCAGCACAGCGAACCCAGATTGATTAGAGTACCTGTACGATTGCTGTTAAAATCAGGGCTGTGTCTGGAAATTGCTCCCCTGGAGTGTGCAGGGACTTTCAGAAGCTTCTGCCCTGCACCTGTGCAAAAACAGTAACAAAAGCAGATGAGAGAGAAAGAAGATCTGTGGCTGTGTGAGCTGGTGTATCACATTCTCACTCATTGACTTTATTCTGATACGCAAACAACCCTTAATTAATTCCTCTGGCAAACTTTCCTGATGGGAGACATGCAGTAACAAGTCCCTCTGTGAGAGGTTGGCATATAATGTTTGATTTATAATGTTTGATAATCTAACATTTCTCCAGAAGATCCTTGACGTTCCTCCGTGTTCGTGTCTTTTGCAGGATGCTGGAGTATTCCCTGGACCTGCAGAACGTCAGCTTCTCAGCGGTCCGCACCGTCCGTGTCCTGCGGCCGCTCAGGGCCATTAACAGGGTCCCCAGTAAGTCAGATCCTTATTCCTCCCAGTTGATGCAAGTTCTCTGTATCTGTGCCCCAAAGATGGAAGAGCAAACACAGATGTTCCCCATCTTACATTGCAGCTCAAACGTTCACCTAAGCCTGGTAGTGCTAGGTCCTATCACCACTCTCTGGTTTCCAGTGCCTGTCCCTCTTCTACTTTAAATAATCCTTTTGACACCTGTGGCACCAGAGATGAGCCACCAGTCAATAAGATATCTAGGACTGTCTTCAGACACCTTTCTTTCTCAGCTGAAGAGGGTCTTAGGAGGCTCCTAAAGTGAAGGGATGCAGGCGTTAGGGATTGACTGAGCCGACAGCCTTTGCCAGGCAGCAGGGCAGAAGGGTCTGAGCCGTGCTGCTCCCACCCTTCCTGTGCTACCCCATCCTTTCCTGGAGAAACTGGGATGAGGAAATCTTGTTGTGCCTGGAGACAGCCCCCCGGGATGCGCTGAGGAGCCTTCTCTTGGAGCATCTCTTGCTCTTCTCCCCAGAGCTGGTCCATACAGCCCAAAACCCCAACACCGCCAAAGAAAACCTGGGTGGGATGGGAGGTGGCTAGTCAGTCCTGGTGTATCAGGTCATGTGTGAGGGTCTCAGACCCCCCCCTTGAAGAGCAGTGGGTGGTATTGCCTGCTCCTGCACGGCAGCAGGCGATGGTAACCCAGCCCTGTGCTCGGAGAGGCACTGGCCGTCGCAAACCCAACCAAACTGCCCAGGGAGCCGTTCCTGCTGCGCCGTGCTGGGCAGAGCCCGGAGCGCTGCGAGAGGCGCTGAGCTCCATCCCTCTTGGACGCTGCACGGATCGGGTGTGTTAAGCGTAAGTACAAGTGCATCAGAAACGTCGTTTTCCTGGTCCTACAGTCCTGGGTATCGAATCCAGCATTGTTTTAGCCAAATTCAATCCAAGTCCGAGCTCCCCTATCTGAACTAGCCCAATGCCGTGACGAGAACTAATCAGCTTCGGTTCTGTCTGCCGGTGCTGGAGGTGCCTGGGCTCTATTTATTTTTCTGGTCCTGACTAGTGAACTTAATCTGGCTTTGCTGCTGCTGCTGTTTCAATCATTATGGTAGCTTCAGAATCCTGTTTGCAATGGTTTTTTTATCCCCACTGCTGAACTGATGGATGGCTGAATTTATCCACCACTGTCTAACTGGGGATGTAATTCACTTAATGTATTTTGAAATCCCAGGTAATTTATCTTGGCTTCTCTGCAACGTAGTTACAATGGGATAGAAATGTAAGGTGGGAAAAGAAAAAAGAGAGTTTTGTATGATGATGATAAATGCAATAACCACAGAAAGTCATTTCAGTTAATTAGGAGTTGATGCAAGGTGGTTGTTCCCCAGTAGAGGAATAGAAATAAAACCCTGATAGAGGAGGTGACAGCATCAGGAAGAGAGAAAAAAGTCTTCCTGAAGTATCAAAGTAAAGGGTGCAACAGTAAAGCTTTCTTTAAATGAAAATCAATATAAGCGAGTGAGAGAATGCAGAAGATGGGGAAAGAAGGAGAGCGAGAGATGAGCAGAATATTACAGAGACGTCAGATGAAATCAATTTTTTTGTGTGTAAATGTCAAGTTGAAGTCACCATCAATTTGTCTTTGTTACAGAACTGGCTGTTCCTGAACTTGTGAGAATTAACTGCCAGAGAGAGTCCTGTATTTTAAGGAAGAGAGGGGATTTAGGGTAGATGAGGGGAATTAGGGAGGGGAGGGAATTTTAATATGTACTGAATGGGGAAAGAAATATGACTGAGCAAGGGAGAATGTCAGAGTTTGGTCTCAGGGAAGAAAGGAGACATAAAATTACTAGAAAACTTTAGGAGGAGAAAGAGGACTTGAGATGAGGAGTGAAGGGAGGGAGAGGGGAAGGGAAGGTAGGTCGTGTGCCCAGGAGCAGGACACGGATGAAGGCGGGTATCCCAGGGGCTTTGGGGGAAAACCAGTGGGGACTGGGGAGCTGCTGGAGTTTGCAAGCTATGTGGGGGTGACAAGGACAGTGGTTGGGAAGGCAGTGGCTGTCAGTGGAAGGAAAAGTATGGATGGAAAGGAAAGGGTCAGGAGGACATAGCTGGAATAAGAAAATTCAGCATGGACATTTCCTCTTTGCCTCAGGTATGCGCATCCTGGTGACGCTTCTTTTGGACACGCTGCCCATGCTGGGGAACGTCCTCCTCCTCTGTTTCTTCGTTTTCTTCATCTTCGGCATCGTGGGAGTCCAGCTGTGGGCAGGTTTGCTCAGGAACCGCTGCTTCTTCCCCGAGAACTTCAGCATGTGAGTCTGCGCAGGCAGCAGAAGTGTCTCTCCCGCTCGAGCAAGTCTATGTCTCCAAGAGACAAAGATATCCTCCATTAAAAAGCCCTGGTCTTCTGTAAATGTTTCCTGCTCCTAAATGCCACCACAACTCCTGCTCAGGCACACACAGCCAGAGCAGAGCAAGCTGCGACAATTTGCCATTCGAGTCCTGCAGGGCTGGCCTTAACCCTCAGCCGGCACTTGGGAACCTCTCTGATTGATAAGAGCTTCCAAAAAACCCCTGAGAATAAGAGTTCAGGCTTTCTAAATTCAGCATATCATTAACGTGTGACCTTTTCTGCATTTGTCGAGACGTTGAGGTCTGAATCCTGTTCAGCAGCTGGTAGTGTTTATTGGTATGACATTTATAGTCCCGCCTAAACCCCAGGGAAAACTGATGGAGATACCATACATTTTGTGATGCTAGATCCTTTTCAGTCTCAAAGCAACAGATAGTCCCTGTCCCAAAGTGTTAATTTTCACAAATCCCTGGATTTTAAGGCCAAGAGGACTATTGTGATCAAATGGGGTTTTGTAGCACCCAGTTTCCTGGCCAGCCAGCTTGCCAGATGTAGGAGTGTTTGAACAGTGGTCAAAATATCTGGTAGGTGTCAGCCTCTTTCAGACCAGGTTTTCCATACCTGTTCTCCTACCTACCTGGTTTTTTTTCCACCACCTCCCTCCCTTCGAATGCTAGGAGAAGGGCAGCTGACTTGCAAGCCCTTGATGGCTGCTCTGCCGGGCTCTGGTACCCCTGTCCCCTGTCAGTGGATTGCTTTCAAAAATTGACTCCCCGGAGTTGGTCTGGCTAGATCCACACCTGGATGGAGAAGTCCTGCAAGCCCCAAACCTCTCTCTTGCACACAGCAGGACCACGATGCTGCTGCGGTGGCTAGGCTGGCTCTCGAGTCTGGAGCTGGTACGATGCACCTTTTATCCTTTCCCACGCATCTCCTAATCAACTGCCACCCCTCTTGTAGGTCGTGTCCTCAAAGGGCAGTTGGGACAATCATTACCGGGCACGTCCCTGTTCAGTAAATGGCAACAGAGCAGAGGGACTGCTTCACCACTGAGTAAATCCAATAGAGCCACAGGTTTGGGTGCTGTTTAATTGAGCCAGAATTCCAGGGGTTTAGATAAGCTTTGAAGGGTATTAAAGGCAATTCTGCAGGAATTAACCGGGCTGAACTAGGCTTAAAAATATCTTTGCAAGCTTTACTGGAAGTCTTGGCAGCATTAAGGAGATAGCTGTGTGCAGAGCAAGAAGCCAGTTCCTGGCTGGCCATGGGTTGTTTCATCTCCCTGAAGAGTGTGTTTGCCTGGTTTGCTGTGGTAAGGCCACCCTCAGAGGGAATTTAGAGCTTATCTATGGGCTGAACAGGCACTGTGAAATGCAGATGAAGGCCCTGTCTTTGGTTTTTAGGAAGCTTGGGAGGTCCTTGTACATAGAGTGTCCCCAAGCAGTTCTCAGCATCTCCAGGAGGACAAGAGATACAGGAGTTTAACTGACTGATTTCCATCTTACTGCAGCAAAGGCATTTCAGAGAAGCCCTGCCGGGCTGAATCCTGCTCTTAGTCCCCTAAAGTCAAAGCCAGAGCACTTCCAGATGGAGTGACTCTTAATAATGTCATCATCAGAGGGGTTGCTGAGTGGCCGAGTGCACTGCCTCAGTTTCCCAAAACCCAGTTAGGGACATCATCTCACCCAGTGGGGCTGTAGAAAGTCCAGGGGGATCCCTTTAAAAAAAAAACAACTTTAAATTCCAGAATAACAGATGTCAGACTGCTGTTACAGTTATTACCTTGCCAGATTGCCTGCAATTGGTGTGCAAACCCCAGCCCTGTCTGGACTCTTTCAGCCCGTACACAGTGGATTTGGAGCGATACTACCAGACAGAGAACGAAGACGAGAATCCTTTCATTTGCTCCCAGCCCCGGGAGAATGGGATGCGCTACTGCCGGAGTATCCCAACACGGAGGGAAGAAGGTCTTGAGTGCACCCTGGATTATTATTCCTACAATGACACTACCAACACATCCTGTGTCAATTGGAACCAGTATTACACCAACTGCTCCGCCGGGGAGCACAACCCCTTCAAGGGAGCCATCAACTTCGATAACATTGGCTATGCCTGGATCGCGATATTTCAGGTGAGCCTTGTCTGCAAACTGTCACGAGGTGGGTGAACAGCCGGTCGTGCGCCCCAACATGTTCCTAGGGGCTGCGTAATCGCACTCTTGGGAGCTATTTTGCACCAGCAAGCATTATATAGCAGTGCACGGGTGCTCAAAATGTCGGGGGTGCAATCTGATGCTTGAAGATGCCTCCATCTCACATGCATGGACAAAACCCCAGTCTCCAAATCCTGTGTGTGTGCAGTAAGACCATCCTGATGCGGAGCAGAGCCTAGAGACTGCTCTTCCCTCTGCAAAATGCAGTAGTGGGCCTTAGGTCCAGCTGGAAAAGAAGGGCTGGCTTCAGGCTGAGCAGTTGGTAACGTGGCTATTGGCATTGGCAGGAGCAGGATTTGGCTCCTCAGTGTCTTGGACTGCACCGAGACCAGCTATGGGGTGTCAGAAATGACGCAGCCAGGAGAAACGTTGCTTGTGCACTTGGTGTTGGAACTGAGCCTTGATGGGGTCATTTTCCCTTCCTATCTCCACCAGGTCATCACACTGGAAGGCTGGGTGGACATCATGTACTTTGTCATGGATGCGCACTCCTTCTACAACTTCATCTACTTCATCCTCCTGATCATTGTGAGTGGCCTTAGGGGAAGGCGGGGGTCCTTTTGGCATTTGGAGAGAGCAGAGTGGAGTGACCCAGAGGAACAGGGCAGATAATACAGTGAATGTAAAAGCTGAGGCAGAAACCAGCCTGCTGGAAGACACGCAGCTTCAATATGGCATTGCATTGCAGCTGCATTTTGCTGCAGACATGAAGGAAGGAAAGATGTGCTTAAGCTATGGTAGATGCACTTCAGTGGCTGCTGCTTCTAGTACTTCTCTCCTTGTGCTCCAAGGTCCTCTCTCATAGTTGCCACCTAATATTTAAGTTTAAAAGTAGGCAAATTCCCCTGGTCAGATTTTGAGCTCTGGAAGGGGAGGAGGCTGCCCAGAAATTCCCCCATATCGAAGAACCCAGCTGGCTGGGACATTTCAGGAAAACAGTCCCAAACTTTAGAGAGCACATTAAGAAAGGAGGGAAGAGATTACTGCCCACAGCCCACCCACGCTTCACAGCATCATCCAAGACCACCCACAAAGGAGACAACAAAGAGTTTCTGTGGGGTGGGCTCCATGATGGGCTTCATCTATGCAAGCAGAATTGTCTACCGTGACTGGCTGAGCTCGTTGTCTAGACTCCCTTTATCGTCAAGGGAGAAAAATAGGTGCTTTAAGGGGGTGATTCATCTCCTCTGAAGGTAGACATCCAAAATAAATTAGATGCATTTCAGACTTGATGTGCCTATTTCTCTCTTGACTCTAAAGGATCATTAGGTGCCTCACTCAGATGTAGCTGAGATAAGTGAGATAAGTCCCCTTCTTGCTGCCTAATTGGCCTAAGTCCAGCAAAATAGCTGCACGTTGTCCATTAGGCCATTGTGGGGATTTCTGCTCCTCATCAAACCAGGACTCAAAACCTGAGGAGAAGGTAGGAGGTCGTTTAGTCCATGATGCTTTTTCTAGTTCATCTATTAGCTTCCCCAAAAAAGAAACAATCCCTTGCTCTCAGCATCTCCGAAATGATGGAGAGGAAGAGCAAGCAGTACTTTTCCAGATGCCATGTGAGTAACATTAGCAGTGTGTGATAGCCCGTTAGCACGTCAGTAATTCTCCGTGATCCAGGCTGGGCTCTGCAGAAGGCAGAACCTCATGAAACCCTGGTTGGAAATAAAATCTCCAAGCTGTGGATACAGACTGCTGATGCCCTTGCGTAACAGTCACCCGCAAATCCCGTTAGCAGGGGAAAGGGATCTGCTCGCAAGCTGCCCACACACTGCCAGAAAAAAGCGCTCCTATCAAGAAGGCTCAGTGCATTCATCGTAATGCCACTAATTGTGATAATTACAACCGCTGTCTGCGGAGAGAGAAAAACACCATCTTAAAAGAGCAAAAGGTTTTTGTCAAAATAATCTTCTCTCGTCTTTGATCTTTGGCATCCGCCGTAGAGCGCTGGCGTGGGAGTCCCTGGGTGGGGGCTTGGGGGCTGAGTCAGCCCCTCCGCGGTCCCGGCCAGCGGTCCCTGCTAGGTGACGCAGGGGACGGGGCTGGATGGGGTTTTCTCCCGGCTTGCGCCAGGGCGTGGGGTGAGGCAGGGCTATGGGGTGGGCATGGCCACCCTGAGGTGGCTGATGGCTCCTGTCCCCTTAGGTGGGCTCTTTCTTCATGATCAACCTCTGCCTGGTGGTGATAGCAACGCAGTTCTCCGAGACGAAGCAGCGCGAGAGCCAGCTGATGAAGGAGCAGCGGGTACGCTACCTGTCCAACGCCAGCACCCTCGCCAGCTTTTCGGAGCCGGGCAGCTGCTACGACGAACTCCTCAAGTACCTGGTTTACATTGCCCGCAAAGGCAGCAAGCAGCTCGTGGAGGTCTACCGGGTGGCGGGCGTGAGGATGGGTTTCCTCGCCAGCCCCACGAGCAAGGCAGGGGCTGACCGGCACTCCAGGAAGCGCCGGAGCAGAAAGAGGTCCTCCGTGCACCACCTCATCCACCACCATCACCACCACCACCACCACTATCACCTGGGCAATGGGAACCTGCGGGCACCCCGCGCCAGCCCGGAGATCAGCGATGTGGAGACCGGCTCCCTCCACAATGGGACCAACCGGCTGATGCTCCCCCCCTCGGCACCAAACCCCCACGGGGCCCCCGGCGCCGCTCCCAGCAACACCGAGTCCGTCCACAGCATCTACCATGCCGACTGCCACTTCGAGCCGGTGCGCTGCCGGTCATCCCTCCCGCAGCCGGGCCTCGGTTTGCCGAGCCCAGAGGGGATCCCCAAGAACATCGTGGGCGGCAAGGTGTACCCCACGGTGCACCCCAGTACCTCCCATGAGATGCTGAAAGAGAAGAACCTGGGGGAGGCGGCGGTCGGTGGTGGGAGCAGCACCTTGACAAGCCTCAACATCCCGCCCGGGCCGTACAGCACCATGCACAAGCTGCTAGAGACGCAGAGCACAGGTGAGCCTGGGGCTGGACGTCGGTCTGGGGTTACCTTGCAGAAATACAAGCTACAACCTCATTTCTTTCTCTTTCTGAATCTTTGCAGGGTTCTTTTCAGTCCACGTTACGGAGAAAGGCGATGGCTTTCCAGGTGAGGCCAACATGAATCTTCTGACCTACCTAAGGCGTCTTATAGCCAAAACCAGGAGAGAGGTTTTGACCTCCCAGACTTCATACTTGCAAGAATCCAAGGGAAATGAATGTTTTCAGTGAACCCATTTTCTTTCCCATCCCCATCTTGCCCCCAAACCAATTTATTCTGTAGTTACAGGGAACGCTTCCCAAATCCCTGCACTCCCAAAAGCCGCTAGAACTGGGCTCAATGACACTGAGCAGAGCTGGAGCCCAGCCTGGCCGCTCCCAAATAGCCGTGTCCCTTCCTCGCTAAAATGCAGGGCTTGGAGGTGGCTTCGTTGCCCAACACTTGCTGCAGAGCTCGGGGACGGACATCTTCCAGATCTGAGTCCCAGCACATCCGTGAGCACTGCGTAGCGCTCTTGTGGGACGGGAGGCTCACGGAGATCGAGTGTCTGTTTTGCACGAGTGCTCGATGGCAATTGCAGATGCCGAGTATTAAAGATCTGTGATTTGCTCAGGAAGCTCGTAACAAACAGAGCCAGATACTGAATGCAGCTTTCCTGGATCGGAGGTTTCAAACCTTCGCTGCAAGATGCTCTTTCCCCCTCCACATCCTGAGGTTTAGGAGCTTGGGCCAGTCTCATCCAAACCCCCTCAGCCTCCAAGAAGCGTTTCTGGCCAAGCTTTCCCAGGCGGTCAATGCCTTTTCCACCCCACCGCAGCAGCATTGACCTTTCCAGCCAGGAGCTGTGCAGGGAAGAGACCAAGTCCTGCCCCCAGCCCAGAGCTGCCTGGAGACTAAATACACAGAGCCGGGCTCTCAGTCGGTTTAGCGCTGAGTTTTTATTCGCACTGCTGCTTGCTGCTGTGCACGAGTCAGGAGCGTGCTTTGCAGACAGCCTCTCCCCTTGCAGCCAGCTGGTGGGATTTTTGGGGAATATCCCGCTGATATTGTCACCCCGGGAGCCACCTGGCAGCTGGGAGCTGCCGTTGAGGGCAGTTTGTGGAGGGCGAAGCTGGTGATTTCAGGGCATCAGCAAACAGTGGGAGCAGGAAAGGAGGCTGCTGGCGGCAGTGCTCCCAATAATTACAGCCCGGAGCCTGCCAGGGCCAGGGGAACTGATTGCTTTCTCCTAGCTCTAATGGCCAGAGGTATAACGAGGTGGGCTAGGGGTGCTGGGCTGGTGGCAGTGTCTGGCGACAGCAAGAGGGTTTTGTAACTGGGGAGAAGGCACTTGGGGAGCCCAGGTTTTGAGCTATTTAACCCAGCAGGAGCCCTTTTCACCTTAGGAAATGCCTGTCTTGTCGAGGGCAATGGTTTGGTGCTAACGGGAATGGGGGGTTGCTCCCGTGGCCGCCTGCAGCCCCTCTGTCCCAGCTGATGGATCGCCCTGCCCCTGTCCCGCTGGCATTTCAGGTCCCTGCCAAAGCTCCTGCAAGATCTCCAGCCCCTGCACCAAGCTGGATGGCGGCTCCTGCAACCCCGAGAGCTGCCCTTACTGCCTCAAGGCGCTGGCGAGCGAGGCCGAGCTGACGGACAACGAGACGGCCGACTCGGACAGCGAGGGGGTCTACGAGTTCACGCAGGACGCCCACTACAGTGACCAGCGGGACCCGCAGCGGGGCAGAGCCCGGGCCAGGAGAGCGAGCCGGGTGCTGGCCTTCTGGCACGTGGTGTGTGAGACCTTCCGGAAGATCGTGGACAGCAAATATTTTGGCCGTGGGATCATGGTGGCCATTCTCATCAACACACTCAGCATGGGGATTGAGTACCACGAGCAGGTGAGTGCTGGCCCAGCGGCTCCTGGCGCAGTGGGGATGCGGGCAGTGCTACAGGTCCGAATCCGGCCGCCGGCAGGATGGTTTGGGGCAAGAGGCATTGGCGTGCTGTAGGAAGGGTCCCAGGACAGAGCAGGGCTGATTTTTCTCCTCTGAGCCTGCTTCCAGCTTGCAGGCAACGATCACTCTGGCTGGTACCGGGCTGTGTGAGCTCCCACATCCCAGTCCTGCCAGGGGTGCTCAGCACCATGCCGGGACCGCCGTCACATGAGCAGCACCACGCGTTGCTGGTTTCTGCGGCGTGGGGTCCAAAGAGAAGGGAGCAGCCGTTTGCCACTGGGTTTGTGCCAGCCTGGCAGTGCTAGCAACGCTGCTGGCGGCTGCGGGCTCTGGGTCGGTGCAGCTGCAGGCAAGGAAGTCTATTGAATTTGCAGTCCCTGGAGAGGAGGTAACAAATGCCTTTGCCTCCCTGGTGAATGCTCCAGCAACAGCACGCTGAGTCCAAAATAGACTCATCGCTGGCTATTCCTCCGCTCGATTATCTAAGCCCTTGCAGGCGAGAGGCTGCCTCTGCTCCAGCCTCTCGCACACTTGTCCCCTAGCAGAGCTTTTCCCTATATATAGTCATTAAGAGAAGGAGTTACCATGTTCCTCTTGAAATGTCTCCATGAGATGACAAGAGCTCTGGTTTTAGAGCGGCTTTTGCGTGGTCTGGTCTCACGTAGGTTTTGTGGCTGCTGCTGGCGGCACGCCTGGCGTGGTGTCCTCGGTCCTGCCGCAGGCATGGGATGGCTTGGAGCTGCAGGTGCACGCTTCGTTTGGATTTGGGGTGAAGAGTTTATTAGCAGGGAGGCTGAGATGCTGCAGAACCTTGTTATATACCCCTCCAACTCTTGAGGGCTCCCAGTGGCCAGCCCAGCATGGTGCTTCTCCCGGGATGCCAGACCTCTCCCCTCCCAGCCAGACACGGCCACCCCTGTCCCAGCGCCAGCCTTTGCTGGGAAATCCCTTGCATCTCGAGTCGTGGCTGTTTACTTTTCTCCCTTCCTGGCATATTTTGTGTTTGCAGAGTCGCTCGCAGTTGCATGCAGAGCCGTTTCTCCCACAGCTCCCAGTGGCAGCGGTGGTGGCTGCAGATCGGTTCCAAATTCCCGTGTCCTCCCATGGCATTAATGCCTCACTGACCGAACGCCAGGGAGACGTGGCTGTGCTAAATGTGTCCCTTCCAGCCAGCACCTTCTCCCTGATGTCCTAATACAGTCTGGCTGGCTAACCGTTGTTTTCAGTACACATTAAACAGCAATGCGCTCTGAAGTCCTGCAGGTTTCACCTTCATGTGCTGCCCTTGGTGGGAGCTCTGCGGAGAAGCTTGAGTGATTCCACCTTTATTTAATAATACTGGGAAGATCATCTCCTCGGAACCCGGGCTGGGGGGGTGGCTCACAGAAACCAATAAACAGTTATATTCCTCCTTTGGCTGAAAGGTGAAAGCAGATCCGCCGTGTCTTTGCTGCGACTGTCCAAGGGGCGGATTGTCAAAGCTTGTTGCCCTTTATCAGGAGCATCTTTGGGAGATGCTGGTGTAGGCTCCCACTGTGCGTATACCAGGGGGACCATCCCACTGGGAATGGGTGGCTGAGCAATCTCCCGTCATCAAACACCCTAAAGGCAACACAGCTCCTTAATTCTTTGGCTCGGGAGAAATAGGGCAGTGGGGTGCTGGCCTCTGCCTCAGCCAGCAGTGAATCCCAGCAGGCAGCTGGATGGGAAGAAGCAGATTTTTGTCGTGGTTTTCGGGTAACAAGGTGAAGGGAGCTGATAAGCGTAGGGGGACTCCAGACGCTGTGGGTGGTTGCTTTCTTTGACGGTATTTTGAAGTTACTACTGTTCCAGATTCCTTTCTCCCAGGCATTTGGAGTGAATAGCGGAGATTGTTTTTATTAGTTCATCTGCTCAAAGTGGCGGCAGAGCAGAGAGGTGTTTTTCTGTAAACTCGAGAGGCTCATAGTCTGCAGTTTCATAATCTGACAGTTATGAGAGCAGGAATTAGAGGGGAGAAATGCTGGACCAGGCCTTTCTATAGAGATTATAAACACTGAAACATGTGATTTTTTTCTTTTAGAAGAGCCTTTCCTAAAAGTGCAAGTGATCAACTGCGCCAAATTTATCTTCATTGGCTGATGTTTGCAAAGACGTGAGGGGGCTTGGAGAGTACTTGACTCCATGACTTTCTATATTAAGCTCTCTGCTTATTTAATGAATATTTACCTCTTGGGCTTTTCACATGAGGCCACCCTGGGCACGCCGGGCTATATTAGGAAAAATACTTTCAGGATATGTTTTATGGTGCCATGTCAAAAGCCTTGTGTTGTTTACCAGCACCTTGCCAGAGGGGAGGGGACATGCTAGCAGCTACTGTGTGAGAGGAAGGATGGGCTAGTGGTTACTCTGGGAGGATGAAGGCTTCTGCCCTCCCATCTGTCCCCAGCAGTGCTGGGTGGGATTCAGCAGCTCTGGGACCACCAAGAGCATCCTGGACTTCAAGACGGGAGCTGGTCAGCTGAAGTCCTCATTGTAGCCAGCAGAGAAAAGTACGCTCCTCTGGAGGCTTTGTATCTCACCTTGGGACAGGCATCCTGGAGGGACCTGCTTTTCTCCCTGGAAGATGCCTAGAAAACTTAAACAGTCTTTCAGTCACTTGCTTAACAGACTCATCGACCAGAGAAGGCCAGGTTGGGATATTTAGGATGACAGTGGTTCTTTGAAGGCACATCAAAAAGAGTGGAAATTAGGAGTATGTTGAAAACACTGGCCCCCACCTCTTGCTGCTTGTTTGCATTCACCCATCAGTCAACGTGGGCAGACTGAGCGCCCATGGCCGGGGGGGCTGGATGCACATAGCAAAGGTAGTTCATGTCCCCAGGAGTTCATCTCCTACCTTAGACCCTTCCATCCCAAAGCTCCTCTCCATAGACCACCTTCCACTGTAAAGTCGTCATCAACTAATATTTCACCATCGAATGGCTGGGGCTTCAGGAGCTGGGTTTCCTCTAAGCTCCTTCTGACGTGAGCTTGCTGACTTTCTCACTCAGCATCAGGTTGCTTCCACGTGGTTCCTGCACGTGCGTGAGCCGTAGGTACACCTGACCAGCCTCAACTCTGCGTTTTCTGCCCATCCTCCCCACCCGTCCAGTTCTGGCTCTTGCCTTTCTCACGACTGCTGGGTTTAGTGGGAGGAAAGCAGAGCGGTTTGAGGTGCACATAGCACTCACCACGTCGCGGCTGCTGGGCAGCAGTGTGAAATTTTCCATCAGGGAAATGACAACCAGATTGCTGCGGATTATTAATGTGACTGCTAAATAGCTTGTTTTTCTACAGAGATGAAGCAAAATGCAGGTAGAAACTATTAGCTTTGGGTAGAGGAATATAAAGGTGATTTAAAGGTAGACTCCGGGGATTTTAAATACACTGTTGAACCAATTGACTGATTCGCCTTAGGGAAGCTGAGACTCTGCAGCGCTACGGGTTCAAACGGCTAGGGCTTTGCAAAAGCTTGTCTGCCATAGAGCAGGAGTAGAATGTGCTGCTAAACCAGAGGGTTTCTATGCTGCTTTCCCCCCAGCCCTGGCTGTAAGCCAGACTGTGTTCCATAATGGGCTCCATTTTTTTTTTTTTTTCTCCAAGTCCTTCCTTGGAGTGAAATGCAAAGGCTTTAGTACAAGGCATGATGTTGGACTCCTCAGCAGGGGAAAGAATTCAGCAAGGGCTTCCTTGAGGAAGGGCTTTGGGGTTTTGTTTTTGTTTTTAAAATCTGGTTCGCATTGAGCTGCCTGGCTGTTCCGATTTTCCTTGTCTGAACTCGCATTGTATGAACTATACCCTACATATTCATTTGTTTAAATAGCGCTTGAATTTCAGCCGCCGTCTCTGTGGTGTTTTGCCATTGTTAACATAACAAGAGACTGGAGAGTCCTGCTCTGGCCTCTCCAAAGCTGCAGTCAGTTCAAATCCATGGCTGGAGCTTGTGGGGACTTGGATCTAGAGTGGTCCCAAACTCTGGTGTCTCTGAAGGAAGGAAGAGGGAATTGGTTCAGACCTATAGAGATCCTTTTTTTAATTCTTAAAAGCAAATTGGAGAGATGACAGGGGTGAATGACTCTTTGGGACAGCACCCAAGGAGAAGAGCTCATCATCCATGGGGGGCAATTCTTCAAGGAAGTGGGAAGAGGCGATGCCTGACATTCCCCTAGCAGGAGGATAACTGGTGGAATACCCCCAGCTACAGCAAAGTGTTGTAGGAATCCGCAAAGCAGCAGTGCCACGAACCAAGGTGTGCAAACTCCATCTGCAGAAGGCAGGAGCAGCCTAAGCTCATGGCAGTATCTCAGGCTGAATTCCTAGTGCATCCCGCTGCAGGGGCCCAGAGTGTACTTGGTACAGATGATGTAAAGTTGTCACCGGTAACATTACAATCTAATAGCTGCTGCGGCATGGAAATATCAACCATCTGTGCCAAAGCATCAAAGGAAAGCTTGCTGGCAAAATGCATTAATGTGTCTATTTATGTAAACAGTCGAGGCTGGAGAACATGGGAGTCTTCCTAATCAGCATCAGAGGACATGAAATTTTCAGGTATCCAGGACGATCAAGAGGGGAGGTGAAAGGTCAGTAACAGCAGCAGCATTAGAAAATCTGCTGGCGTGGAGAAACCATTAGGCTCCAGGTTCAAGCATTTATAATAGTCACCCAAATGGTATTCATGTACTTCTGTTTCTGCCTGAATTCAGCATGCAGGGAAGAAGGTAACTGAAAATTATTAGCTGTCATG
>NW_010973093.1:1968-2513 GCF_000737465.1 Haliaeetus leucocephalus | reverse complement strand
GTTATAATTGTTTTTTTGCTGATGTTAGGAAACGACCGGCTTTTCCCCCATGGAACGTCTGTCAGCATTAGAGATAGTGTTACCAGCATCAGAAACCCAGGTTCAGCAGAACTGTGCAGGAGCCATACAGAGACAGCCTTTTTCTTTCTCTTTTTTTATTTCCTCCCTCCCCCTGGTACCTTCTCAAGTACTAATGGGGAGATAAGTTTCAAACTTGGTTTAGATTAACTAGAAATAGAGGGCTTTAAATCTCAAGTACTTACAAGGTGTGACCAAGTGGAAACGCAGCTTTTGTTCAGCTTAAGCTCCTTCGAAACCTGGGCAGAGGGATGAGCCAGTTCATGTTTTTCTTGCATTTTCTGGGATAATATTCATCCAGAAAATCTCAAGCTGAGAGAGATAAGGAGTTCAGGCAAGAATATCTGCTGTGCCTCCTGAGAGCGGTAAAGAGAGCCCAGCCCCAGGGCCTGGGGAAGGAGAGCACGGTCTGCAAGTCCTCTTTATGGTCCTGGGCAGGGATAGTTCATGGCAGGTCCCTTCAGGGT
>NW_010973093.1:0-586 GCF_000737465.1 Haliaeetus leucocephalus | reverse complement strand
TGCCTGGGCAAGGGGGAGATGGGAACGGATGGATCTGTGCCAGACATGCCCGTGGTGCTGGGTGCAGGTCTGATGATGATGATGAAGAGCCTGTGCCATGCCTGTGCCTTATATGGGTCATGGCTGGAGGAAGGGAGGAGTAGGAGCCGTGTAAGCTCTGTGCACCATCTGCCAGGGCACTTGGTTGCGCTTCATCACACGGCAGGGCTTGTCTTTCAGGAATTGGGGAACGCAGCCCCCGGGGCTTGCGCTTCTAATGACCCCAGTCCTGTCCTCACCTACTCCCCACTTGTTGCCTGCAGCTATACTTGCCCAGCAGGCACCTTTGAGCCCCGTACACAAGAAGGAGTAGCGTGTGCCACCATCTCACGCCCAGATGGAAATGGAGCAAGTCCCTTCTGCCATCAGAAACCTCACTCGTGAGCTTCTACTCAGTTTAAAAAAAAAGAAAAGAAAAAAAAAGAAAGAAAGAAATGCATTACAGCCTATTTCTGAATGCTGAAAAAGGACAAAGCGATGGTCCAGCTCTGAGATACCCCTCGAGGCAACATTTAGTACCTGGGGACATCTTCCCTTGCCTCCTCCT
>NW_010973092.1:20761742-20762040 GCF_000737465.1 Haliaeetus leucocephalus | reverse complement strand
TTTGACAGCTGGCCTGTTAGATGGATAAGGAACTGGCTGGCTGGCAGTGTCCAAAGAGTTGTAGTCAATGGCTCAATGTCCTAGTGGAAATCAGTAATGTGCGGTGTCCCGCAAGGGTCCGTACTGGGACCAATACTGCTGAATATCTATCAAATAATACAGTGGGACTGAGTGCAGCCACAGCAAGTTTGCAGATGACACTGAGCTGAGTGGTGCAATTGATTCACTAGAGGGAAAGGATGCCACCCAGAGGGACCTTGACAGGCTGGAGGATTGGGCCCATGTGAACCTCATGAAG
>NW_010973092.1:20758537-20759668 GCF_000737465.1 Haliaeetus leucocephalus | reverse complement strand
TACGCCATCCCCGAGGAGCTGGGCAGAGGCTCGCTGGTGGGGCCGCTGGCGCGGGACCTGGGGCTGAGCCCGGCCGACCTGCCGGCACGCCAGCTGCGGCTCAGCGCCGAGAAGCAGTACTTCGGCGTGAGCGGGGAGAGCGGGAACCTCTACGTGAGCGAGAGGCTGGACCGGGAGGAGATGTGCGGCGAGGCGGCGTCCTGCTCCGTCAGCTTCGAGGCGCTGGTGCAGAACCCGCTCAACGTTTTCCACGTCGAGGTGGCCATCCAGGACATCAACGACAACGCCCCAGCCTTCAGCAAGGCTGTTTTGGACATAGAGATCAGTGAATGGACACTTCCCGGGGCGCGTTTTCCGCTGGAGATGGCCCGAGATACGGACGTGGGCAGCAACGCGCTCCTGACTTACCAGCTCACCAGCAACCCGTCCTTCACCCTGGCCGTGAAAGAGAGCCCGGATGGAAGCAAGCAGCCGGAATTAGTGCTGGAGAGAGCGCTGGACCGGGAGAAGCAGAGTTCCTTTCAGCTGGTGCTGACGGCGGTGGATGGCGGGGACCCCGTGAGGTCCGGGACTGTCCAGGTTCATGTCAACGTGACGGATGCCAACGACAACGCTCCCGTGTTCAGTAAAAGCAACTACGAGGCACGAGTGCGGGAGAACCTTCCAGCGGGGTCGCTGGTGCTGCGGGTGCGGGCCACGGATGCAGACGCGGGCTCCAACGGGCGGGTCTCCTACTCCTTCGGCAATGTGCCGGACGGCGTCCGCGCATTGTTCAGTGTTGACAGCGACAGCGGCGAGGTCAGGACGGCGGGACCCCTCGATTTCGAGGAGAAGAGCAAATACAGCTTCGCCCTGGAGGCGAGGGACGGGGGCGGTCTGGTGGCGCACTGCAAAGTGCAGATAGACATCACGGACGAGAACGACAACGCGCCCGAAATCACGATGTTGTCGGTGTCGAGCCCGGTGCCCGAGGACGCGCCGGCCGGCACGGTGGTGGCCCTGTTGAAAGTGCGGGACCGGGACTCCGGGGAGAACGGTCAGGTGTCGTGCGAGCTGTCGGGCGAGGCGCCGCTGTCGATCGTGGCGTCGTCGGGCGGCTCGTACAAGGTGGTGACGGCGAGCGCGCTGGAC
>NW_010973092.1:20756413-20758415 GCF_000737465.1 Haliaeetus leucocephalus | reverse complement strand
GGACGAGAACGACAATGCGCCACTGGTGCTGTACCCCTCGCAGGACAGCAGCCCCGCGTCCAGCGAGCTGGTGCCCAAGTCATCTGAAGCGGGGTACCTCGTCACCAAAGTGGTGGCTGTTGATGCCGACTCGGGGCAGAACTCGTGGCTCTCGTACCACCTGCTGAGGGCCACTGACCCTGGGCTGTTTGCAGTGGGTGCCCAAAGTGGGGAGGTGCGGCTGAGGAGGCCGGTGACAGAGAGGGATGCTGTGAAGCAGAAGCTCGTCGTCCTGGTGCGAGACAACGGGCAGCCACCGCTGTCAGCCACCGCTGCACTGAGCGCGCTCCTGCTCAATGACTTCTCAGACGTGCACCTACCACACAGCAGCCTGGCCACGGAGGATGAGGGTGGCTCCCTGACAACCTATTTAATCATTTCATTGGTCTTTGTCTCAGTCCTCTTCCTCGCATCCATGGCAGCCTTCATCGCGCGCCAGGTGTGCAAGGGCAAGGAGCTGAAGGGGGGGCACGTGCTTTACGGCACTGGCAACTTGCAGAGTGGCCTGGCTGACGCGGCCGCTGCGGGGACCCTGCCCCACGCCTATTGCTACGAGATCAGCCTCACGACGGGCTCGGGCAACAGTGAGTTCAAGTTCCTGAAGCCCATCCTCCCCAGCCTGCCACCGCAGCACAGCGGCATGGGCAGGGGCACGGGCGATGAACAAGAATTCTCCCGTGGCCCTGTCACCATGGAGGATGTGGCACCAGACAACCCAGGGACGCTTTCTGCGGAACAGTTCGATAGTCTTTCCTTCAACTAGCATGGAGTCAAGCACAGCCAGAGGCTTCGTGCCTCGCAACGGGAAGGGATCTGGGCTACAACACGTGGCAACGTTCCCCCAGAGTAAATCTGCATTTGCCATTGGCATCACCGATTTCCCACAAATTCTAAGTCAGAAGAAAGGTTGTCTCCCCCTCCCAAACTAAAGAAACAAAAGAAACTAAGGCTCCCTCAGTCAGGCAACGGTATGTTTCAGCTCTGTTTCAGCCTTTTCTGAAATGCTTGGCATGTGGGGTTAGGTCCAGGGCCCCCAGCTAAGTTCTTGTCTCACTGGCTGTTAGGCAAGACCCTGAACTCCTTATTCTGTGCTGTTATGCAATGGCACAGTTGGGCAGACAAATCCCATGCTCGCTGAAAAGCACGTAGCCCACCTCCTCAGTCAGGAAAGCAAGGAAATTGTGAGTACTGTGTTACAACGTGGTGCAAGCGTGGGGCTCTTTCTCCTCTGGATCCTGGATGTCTCTGTGTGAGATGTGTGGGCTCTGTCACTATGTCTGTCCCGACAGCCTTTGTTTGCCTGCACAGGCTGCACGATTGCTGCCCGGCAAAGCAGGGAGTTGCTCACATCTAACTGTTGCGATGTGCACAATTCCAACTCATCAGGCAAGGAGGGTGTTTTGATCCTTTGAGTACAGAAGTATCATCTTCCCTAGGGGAGAGCAGTAAAACATGAGAGATCTTCTTTTGGCCCAGAAGAGGGGGTTGGGCGGGCAGGCTTTCTTGCTGGGATTGCCTTGGACATACAGCAGCACAAACGGTGTTGGGACAGGCTGCAACTGTACAGAGGTGTGAAAACATGTTCAATTGAGTTTGGGTGCGTTGTAGGGAAACTCTACAAGTGGCTTCAAAGAGCATTTTCTGAAGGCAGAATCAAGATGAACTTGGAAAAGGGCCCCTGAGCTTGTTCTCATCTTTCTTGTTCCCAACTTCAGAAGCTCCTTGATGGGAGTGGAGAGCTGTCCCAATAGGATTTTCTGGGTTTGTCTTATCATAGAAGCACAGAATCGTTTAGGTTGGAAAAGACCTTTAAGACCATTGAGCCTAACCGTCAACCCAACACCACCATGTCCACTACGCCATGTCCTGAAGTGCCACATCCATGCATTTTTTGAACACCTCCAGAGATGGTGACTCCACCACTTCCCTGGGCAGCCTGTGCCAATGCCTGACAACCCTATCA
>NW_010973092.1:20749423-20756244 GCF_000737465.1 Haliaeetus leucocephalus | reverse complement strand
GTATGCTGTGAGAGACAGTGTCAAAGGCCTTACTAAAATCCAGGTAGACAGCATCCACAGCCTTCTCCTCATCCAGTAGGCGGGTCACGTGGTCAAAGAAGGAGATCAGGTTGGTCAAGAGCAGGAACCTGCCTTTCATGAACCCATGCTGCCTGGGCCCGATCCCCTGGTCGTCCTGCACATGCCACGTGAGCACACTCAAGATGAACCGCTCTGTAATCTTCCCTGGTACCGAGGCCAGGCTGAAAGGCCTGTAGTTCCCTGGATCCTCCTTCCGACCCTTCTTGCAAATGGGCATCACATTGGCAAGCCTCCAGTCGTCTGGGACCTCCCCTGTTGACCAGGACTGCTGATAAATGATGGAGAGTGTCTTGGCAAGCTCCTCCACCAGCTCCCTCAGTACCCTTGGCTGGATCCCATCTGGTCCCATAGACTCGAGAGTGTCCAGGTGGCGTAGCAGGTCACTAACTGCTTCCGCCTGGATTATGGGGGATATAGGCTGCTCTCCGTCCCTGTCTTCCAGCTCAGGGGGCTGAATACCCTGAGGATAACTGGTCTCACTATTAAAGACTGAGGCAAAGAAGGCATTAAGTACCTCAGCCTTCTCCTCATCTTTGGTGGCAATGTTCCCCTCTGCATCCAATGAAGGATGGATATTCTCCTTGGCTCTCTTTTTGTTGCCAACCTATTTGTAAAGACATTTTTTGTTATCTCTTACGACAGCGGCCAGGTTGAGTTCTAGCCGAGCTTTTGCCTCTCTAATTTTCTCTCTGCATGACCTAACAAGATCCCTATACTCTTCCTGAGTTGCCTGCCCTTTCTTCCAGAGATGGTAAACTCTCCTTTATTTCCTGAGTTCCAGCAAAAGCTCCCTGTTCTGCCAGGCTGGTCTCCTTCCCCGACAGTTCGCCTTGCGGCGCATGGGAATAGCCTGCTCCTGAGCCTTTAAGACTTCCTTCTTGAAGAATGTCCAGCCTTCCTGGACCCCTTTGCCCTTCAGGACAGTCTCCCAAGGGCCTCTCTCAACCAGTGTCCTGAACAGGCCAAAGTTTGCCCTCCGGAAGTCCATGGTAGTGGTTTTGCTGACCCCCTTCCTTACCTCACCAAGAATCGAGGATTCTATCATTTCATGGTCGCTAAGCCCAAGACGGCCTCCGACCACCACATCTCCCACCAGTCCTTCCCTGTTTGTAAACAGTAGGTCTAGGGAGGCTCCTCCCCTGGTAGGCTCACCTACCAGCTGTGTCAGGAAGTTCTCTTCCACACACACTCCAGGAACCTCCAAGACTGTTTGCCCTCTGCTGTGTTGTCTTTCCAGCAGGCGTCTGGAAAGTTGAAGTCCCCCACGAGAACAAGGGCACGTGATTGTGAGACTACTGCCAGCTGCTTGTAGAATGTTTCATCTGCCTCTTCAACCTGGTTGGGTGGTCTATGACAGACTCCCAGCACAATAGCTGCCTTGCTGGCCTTCCCCTTCATCCTTACCCACAAGCACTCGACCTTATCGTCACAACCATGGAGCTCTGTACAAGCAAACCCCTCCCTAACATAGAGAGAGAGACACCCCACCACCTTTCCTTCCTTGCCTATCCCTATGCCTATCCGAACATCTTAGAGCATTTGCATTCTCCTTTTTACCCTTTCTCCTTCTACTCTGCACACTGTGTTTGAGCCTTCTCTTGCCTACTCCTCTGAAAATAGACTGTCACTTCATGTATAATAACGGATAGTTTGAATGAAGGCGGTGCGGCACCAGAGTATTCGGAAGCCCTCTCGCTGTGTAGTGCTGCAGTTATAACCTGTACTGCTGTAAACACGGATACCCTTTTGTGTAAAAGTGAAATAAAGAAGACAATCGAATGGCTTGTGTGGAGACAGTAGTCTTTGCAGAGAGGTTCTTTCTGGGAAAGCTCTGTCGAAGTTTTTAAAGGGCCAGGAGGTTTTTTCCTCGTGTTGTCCCTGGGCTGAGGTAAGGTTGAGCGGGTACATTGCTTCAGTTTGGAGATGAGGGCTAGAGTGCATTGGGGGAAGTTAGGGGGAGCCGGGAATTGCTGTCAGGCCTGTGCAGTGCAGGTCTTCTGAGCACTGAGCTTGTGGCTGAGGCAGAGCGCAGTTAGGTGAGGGTGGAGGCCAGGAGGAACCTGGCCCCTACCCGAAGCGGGGCCCTGGGTGTGCAAAGGCCTCTGCAAGGCAGTCAGGGTGGGGGGCGTGAGCTTTCCAAGTCTCCTGACAGCTCCAGCTGCAGGTAACAACTGTAAGGGTTTTGAGGAGAAGGTATTTTTGATCTAAATGTTTTGGGGGATGGAGAGCAGGAAGACAGCATACATGTTCCTTTGGAGGAGTATTTGAGGGATCCCGAGGAGGTGGGCATTTAATGAGCAAAAACCGCTACCAGGGAGAGGATTCAGTCTTGGGAAATGCAGACAGAGGACTACAATCATCCCTTCCACAAAGGTCCTGATAAAAGGTAAGTCCTGAGGTCAGGCTGGTGTAGTGATGCTGAGCAGAAGACCAATGTACATCGAGGACTGAGTGTTGCACTATCCAGTCATTCTGGGAAGGCTCAGGCCTGTGCTGTGCTGTCCTGTTCTGTGTTGTGCTGCATAAATCCCTGGTCAGCAGGAGAAGCTCAGCCAGGTTATTGTAACAGAGGAACCTGCAGGCAGCTCCCACTTGCTACTCGTGAGAAAGCTACATGCAGGCAAGAAGTCTGCATGCAAACTTCTTTTACTGTGACACTAGAAATGGGGAATAGAATTGCTTTCTTGTAATAAAGTCCTGTAATGGCTTGAATGACTGAAACAGGGGCACTCTTTCTTTTCTATGACCAGGGTCTGCATACTGTGTTCTGTGTGGCTGGAGTCCTCTGTGAAGCTACTCTGCTCAGTGTTCTCTGCATCTAAAGGGGCATAGGATTATCTATGCTAATCTCTTCCAATAGTATGAGCTGTAGTAAACAGAGTTGTGAATGACGTTTCAAGAGAGTTGTCGTGTCTCTCTTACTGAGATCACAAGGAACCAGCACATCCTGGTGTAAAACTGCTGCTTCTTGGGTCATTCCAAGTTGAGGGTCTGGGTGCCTGGTGCAGTTCCTAACTGGATGGTTTAGTATGGTTTTTACCCTATGAGGGGGGAGGCTGTTTTGTGCATTGGAGGGCCTGAACACACTGTTGAGCTTTCCTGAGGGGCTAATCAGAGGTGCTGTTTAGGAAGGATAACTTCTTAGGCCACATAATAGACAGCCCTGCCAGGGGGGATGCATTACTGGGATCTGTTGGTCACCAGTACAAATGAGCTAATCAGAGATGTCAAGACTGGAGGCAGCCTGGGCTGCAGTGATCATGCACTGGTGGAATTCACAGTCCTGAGGGATATGGGTCAGGCGAAGAATAAGGTCAGGACCCTGAATTTTAGGAAAGCAAACTTCCATCTGTTCAAGGAGTTAGTCAATGGGACCCGCTGGGAAACTGCCCTCAGGGACAAGGGAGCAAAACAGATGGTAGGTATTTAAGGACAGTTTCCATAGAGCACAAGAGCTCTTGATCCCCATGTACAAGAGATCAGGAAAGGAAGACAAGAGAGCGGCATGGATGAGTTGAGACCTGCCAGTCAAACTAAAGGGCAAGAAGGAAATGCACAAGCAGTGGAAGCAGGGATAGGTTTCCTGGGAAGAGTATAGGGATGTTGCCCAGTTGTGTAGGGATGGGGTCAGGAAGGCCATGGGTCCAGAAGGCCAAGACATGACTGGAGCTGAACTTGGCAAGGGACTCAAAGAATAATAATAAGAGCTTCTATAGATATGTCAGCCAGAAAAGGAAGGTCAAAGAAAGTGTACCCCCCCAACGAACATGGCTGGCAAACTAGTAACAACAGATGAGGAGAAGGCTGAGGTACTCAACAACTTTTTTGCCTCAGTCTTCCCTGGCAATCTCTCTTCCCACACCTCTTCAGTGGATGGACCTCAAGGCAGGGACTGGGGGAGCAAAGTCCCTCCCACTGTAAGAGAAGAGCAGGTTCAAGACCACCTGAGGAACTTGAACATACATCAGTCTATGGGACCCAAGATGCATCCCAGAGTCCTGAGAGAATTGGCTGATGTAGTTGGCAAGCCACTCTCCATGATATTTCAAAAATCATGGCAGTCAGGTGAAGTCCCTGGTGACTGGAAAAAGGGAAACATTGCAGGTAGAAAGGAGGACCCTGGGAACTAGTGACCTGTCAGCCTCACCTCTGTGCCTGGGAAGATGATGGAACAGATCCTCCTAGAAGCTATGCTAAGGTACACAGAGGACAGGGAGGTAAATCCAGACAGCCAGCGTGGCTCCACCAAGGGCAAGTCCTGCCTGACCAATCTAGTGGCCTTCTATGATGGAGCAACTACATCATTGGACAAGGGAAGATTATCTATCTGGACTTCTGCAAAGCCTTTGGCACAGTCCCCCACAACATCCTTCTCTCTAAATCGGAGACAGATGGATTTAAGGGGTGGACTGCTTGTTGGATGAGGAATTGGCTGGATGGCTGCATCCAGAAAGTGGTGGTCAATGGCTCAATGTCCGGATGGAGATCAGTGATGAATGGTGTCCCTCACAGATCCATATGGGGATTGGTCCTGTTTAATATCTTTGGAAGTGACATAGACGGTAGGATCAAGTGCATCCTCAGCACAGCTGCAGATGACATGCAATGCAACTGAGTGGTGCGGTTGACATGCTTGAGGGGCAGGATGCTATTCAGAGGAACCTGGACAAGCTTGAGAAGTAGGCCCATATGAACCTCATAAGGCTCAACAAGGCCAAGTGTAAGGTCCTGCACCTGGGTCATGGCAATACAGGCTGGGGGATGAAAGGGTTGAGAACAGCCCTGCAGAGAAGGACCTGGGGGGTACTGGTGGATGAAAAAATGGACATGAGCCAGCAATATGTGCTCACAGCCCAGAAAGCCAACCATATCCTGGGCTGCATCACCAGCAGCGTGGCCAGCAGGTCGAGGGAGGTGATTCTGCCCTTCTACTCTGCACTGGTAAGACCCCACCTGGAGTACTGCATCCAGCTCTGGTGTCCTCAGTACAAGAAAGGCAGGCACCTGCTGGAGCAGGTCTGGAGGAGGGCCACAAAAATGATCACATGGATGGAACACCTCTCCTATGAGGAAAGACTGAGAGAGCTCAGGTTGTCTAGCCCGCAGAAGAGAAGGCTCCGGGGACACCTGATTGCAGACTTACAATACTTCAGGGGGGCTTACAAGAAAGATGGGGACAGACTTTTTAACAGGGCCTGTTGTGATAGGACAAGGAATAATGGTTTTAAACTAAAAGAGAGTAGGTTCGTACCAGATATAAGGAAAAAAAAAATTATGATGGAGGTGGTGAAACACTGGAACAGTTTGGCCAGAGAGGTTGTAGATGCCCCATCCCTGGAAACATTCAGGGTCAGGTTGCACGGGGCTCTGAGCAACCTGATCTAGTTGAAGATGCTCCTGCTCATTGCAGGGGGGTTGGACTAGATGATCTTTAAAGGCCCCTTCCAACCCAAATCATTCTAGGATTCGAGGATGCTATGATACTATTCTATCATTCTGTCATTATATCATCCCATCACTTCGTCATTCTATGAAGCAATGCGGTGGGCAGGACTTGTCAGAGAGACTATTCTGAATGCATGCATGCCCCCCGAATCTGTAAGCACTGTTAGCAGGAATGATGGGAAACGCGGGGCTGCAGCAGGCGCGGTTGGCTGAGCAGGAGTAGGAAGCCAGAAAGGCGGAGGACCGCTTCCCAGCGCCAGAGCGCTGCAGTTGCTGTCTGCGGCTGTGAGTGTCGCTGTTGGCTCATGATGGGCCGAAAGGCTCGGGAGGCGGCCGCCAGAGTAGCGGCGAGACGGCGAGTGAGCCGCGGGGCTGCAAGGTCTGCGACCGAAGCAGCGTGGTGGGAACGAGCCGAGCCGGACTGCTCGGGGGAAGACGGGCGGGAGGAGCGCAGCGGCAGCGGTGACCCGCAGGTCGGCTCCTGTGGGCGGAGGGGCGAGCGGGCAGCTGCTGCTGGGCTGTGCAATGGCGGAGAGAGGAGGGAGTTGGGGCCAGCAGAAGAGAGCCCTGCTGTGGTGCGTCCTGGTGGCGGCGTGGGAGGCGGCGTGGGGGCAGCTGCGCTACTCGGTTCCCGAGGAGATGCCGAAGGGCTCGTTCGTGGGCGACGTGGCCAAGGACCTGGGGCTGGAGCTGCCGGCGCTCCGCGAACGCGGCGTCCACATCCTAGACAGAGGTAGGACGCAGTATTTCGCTCTGCACGGGAAGACGGGACATTTGGTGACGGCGGAGAGGATAGACAGAGAGCAGCTCTGCGAGGGTGTGCAGCGATGCGTGCTGCGCTGTGAGGTGATAGTGGAGGGGGAAATGCAGGTTTACGGCATCGAAGTGGAAATCACGGACATTAACGACAACGCGCCCAGCTTCCGAGAGGCGGAAACGGAGCTGAGAATGAGCGAGACGACAGCCCCGGGGTCGCGGTTTCCCCTGGCCAGGGCCCACGACCCGGACTCGGGACGGAATTCGCTGCAGAGCTACGAGCTGAGCGGCGACGAGCACTTCTCGCTGGCCGTGCAGGCGGGCCCCGGCGGGGAGCAGCGTCCCGAGCTGGTGCTGGCGAAGGCGCTGGACCGGGAGGAGGCGGCGTTTCACGAGCTGGTGCTGAGGGCGAGCGACGGCGGAGAGCCGGCGCGGACGGGCACGGCGCGGATCCGCGTGGCGGTGCTGGACGCGAACGACAACGCGCCCGTGTTCAGCCAGGCGGAGTACACGCTGCGTGTGCCGGAGGACGTGCCCGT
>NW_010973092.1:20748509-20749413 GCF_000737465.1 Haliaeetus leucocephalus | reverse complement strand
ACCCATTCAAGTCCGTTAACTTTCCTGTTTCGGTATTCGCTGCCTCTGTAGGTCTTCCAACAGTTTAATGATGTAGCCATTAGCTCAGTATCGTCACTGAAGCACTCCATTGCTCTCATCCCGTTCTCAAATACTGTCGGGACTTGACGACTAGCGGGAAAATAGGCGCAGAAGAAAAACTGGGAGCAACGCAAAGGTGTCGTATGGCTGCAATCACCCTCCACCCACAGAATGAGCCGAATGAACGGGAGTATTTCAAGGAAAGTTCCTGAAGCGTGGGTTCATGAGCCTGATATCCTTGCTTTTCCGGGGTGTGTGGGGGATGTGTGTCCGAATATGACGTTTTGTATTTCAGAGCCTGTTTTCTCTTGCTTTCCTTGTAGCAGTCATTCAAGCACGACGAATACAGAAAGTCGTGTTAGAGACTGTGGTACGGGCTTAGATTCTCAGTTGATTGACCCCACCTTCTTGGGCCTTTGAATGTCTAATCACAGCCAATTGTCGCGGTGTACTTAATTTCCAGCGTGTTCCTTATTGTTGTCCCACAAACGGGGTTGGTTTTCCCGGCCCGCAAGCCAATACCACACAGAGTCGAGGTATTTTTAAATTAATTTCATAGATGCACATGAACGGGTGCCTGTCTCAAGACAGCACACCTTTGTCTCAAAACTCCCCATGTTTATCTAATTAAGTGATACATATTCATTATTATTTCCCTTAACGATTGGTCCTTTCTTCTTCGCCTGTCACGTAAATTACTGCGCAGACTCGGTCTTTCTCCTTCATGGTCTTCTTTTGAGTAGGTGGTCTCATTTCAATAGCTGGTCAATGAGTCGGTGGTCGCGATCTCCCCCTGTAGGAATTACCTCTTACCTACTTCTTACTCTGTCTTGGCAGTTACAGG
>NW_010973092.1:20747636-20748427 GCF_000737465.1 Haliaeetus leucocephalus | reverse complement strand
CCTTCTGGAATATGAAAGCTAGGGAAAATTTCTGTTGATAAGGCCTTAATGATTTCTCTAGCCTTCTTGGTACGACATGGAAAGGCCTCTGGCCAACCAAAAAAGGTAGCTACTCTCATCAAGAAATATCTGTATGAAGTACACCTTGGTAGTGACATAAAATCTATTTGCCCGTATTCCCCAGGAGTTGCTCCTTGTTTCACAACTTCTCCTGTAACCCTCTTGGTAATTTTTGGGGTGATTAGCACAACAAATAGCACGTCTCTTAACTATTATGTCTGTCAGATTTTACATTTTTAGTCCTACAAGCTATCTTTTTGGCAGTCAATACCAATGCATTTGCTCTTGAATGTGTTTCTCGATGCAATCTTTTAAGTAGACGTTCCATCATCTTTTCAGAAAGTAGCAATTGTTTTCAAGGTGTCACCCACCATCCCTGATCATTCTTAGAACAATCTAATTGTTCTAGCAATTGATCTTCTCTCTCAGTATATTGTGGAGGTGATGATTCTAAACGAGGTGCTGGAATTAAGGCTCCCTCAAATATTGACTCTTTGAGGGCTGCTTGTTTTGCCACTTGGTCCGCTTTTCGATTTCCGTTTATCATTTCACTGTTCCCACTGTGATGGGCTTCACAATGTGTTATTGGAACTTCCTCGGGTAGAAGAACTGCCAGTAAAAGTTTCGCTATTTCTTCTCCATATTGAATTGGGGTTCCCTGCGAGCTTAAAGGTCCTCTTTCTTTCCAAGTGGATACATGTGCCTGCTTTGGCCACGCTTCAGCCTTTAAA
>NW_010973092.1:20740141-20742790 GCF_000737465.1 Haliaeetus leucocephalus | reverse complement strand
GGGCCGCGCCGTCGCCGAGGGCGCTTGGCCGCCGCCGCCGCTGCCCAGCCTGGCCGCGGAGGAGCTTCTCGGCGCGGAGCCCTGCGGGAAGAGGAGCCCGACCAGCAGCGCCGGCGCGGGAGAGCCGCCCGCGGACGCCGAGGCCCCGCAGGTCTGTAAGCCCGCGCAGTCCTTGTCTCTGAGCCTTTCCTAACCTCACGCCGAGGGGCGTGGGCTCTTGCTCGTCCTTCGGCCGCTTGGGCGCCTGCTGACGCGCTGTCATTCCGTCAACGGATGAAGTAATCCTCTGCCGTGTCTTTTCTGGCAGCAGGCAGCGGGAACCGGCACTTCCTGCCTCACCGCCTGTCACACGTGTAGGCTCAGTGGAGAGTTCTTACCATTCAGCTTGTGCTGGGTGAAATGATACAAGTGTGGTGAAGCTCTCAGGTGGAATGAGCTCTGCTGATGCTGAACGTCAGTGCTTTGCATTTGTTCACTTGACACTCAGAGCAGGCAGGTAGCGGCGGCAGTTCTTGGTTCATAGCTCGTTCAGTTTCACCTGAGGTTTTTCTTGTGGAACGTGTGTTCTCTAAAATGGTATGAGTTACTAGTGTTGAACGCAGATCCCTACCGTGTACAATGAGATGCCCTAAGTCTATATGATGGAGTCGGGAAAGTGGGATTGGTGCTTGATGTTTGAGATTTTTACCTTCCTGATGGCTTTTTCCCGAAGCGATGGACTTGGGAACTGGTTGACAGCTGGATAAAAACACCCCGTTGTTTAATGCTGTTTCTAGAATGGAGCAGCAAGTCCTAAGTGTAAGCACAGCCTGTACCGTGTAAGGCTGTAAAAACAAAACAAAACAAACCCGAAAAAACAAAGTGGGGCGAAATGGAGGCTGATTGAGAGCGGCCTCCGGTGTGCAGCCGAAAAGCAACGAAGTCGAGAGCGAAGGGCCGTCCCTGAGGAGGACTCCTTGTGAGGGGGGATCTTCATTGCTGCCTTGTGCTATGGCTGGGGGTTTGGGAAACTAATGTGGCTGGTGGCGTTCCAGTGTGACACACTTTTGATCTGCGGAAAGGGTGAGGGAAAAGTCGTGCAAGCACGACTGCTGCTCATTGCTGTGCAACTGGTGGTGCAGATTGTGCTTTTGAACTAACGGGCCAAGACTCGTAATGCTCTGCACGGAATATTAAGAGCACTTTATCTCTACATTGTATCACCGTAACAGAAACATTAATCCCTGCGGTAGAAATAACACAACCACGGGAGGCGTGTCATTTCTTTCTGGTCGTCATCGCCCCTTCCTCGCCGATTCCTTCACGTTATCGAATTAATTGTTTAGGTGTAAATGCCTATGAAGCATGCAGACCCTTAATTTATGTGGCCTCATGGGAAATCACCCATTCAAGTCCGTTAACTTTCCTGTTTCGGTATTAGCTGCCTCTGTATGTCTTCCAACAGTTTAATGCTGTAGCCGTTAGGTCAGTGTCGTCACTGAAGCACTCCATTGCTCTCATCCCGTTCTCAAATACTGTCGGGACTTGACGACTAGCGGGAAAATAGGCGCAGAAGAAAAACTGGGAGCAACGCAAAGGTGTCGTATGGCTGGAATCACCCTCCACCCACAGAATGAGCCGTATGAACGGGAGTATTTCAAGGAAAGTTCCTGAAGCGTGGGTTCATGAGCCTGAAATGCTTATTTCTCCAGTAGAGTAGAGTGTGTGTCCGAATATGACGTTTTGTATTTCAGAGCCTGTTTTCTCTTGCTTTCCTTGTAGCAGTCATTCAAGCAAGACGAATACAGAAAGTCGTGTTAGAGACTGTGGTACGGGCTTAGATTCTCAACTGACTGACCTCACCTTCTTGAGCCTTTAAATGTCTAATCTCAGCCCATATTAGTGGTGTAGATAATTTCCAGCGTGTTCCTTATTGTTGTTCCCACAAACGGGGTTCATTTACCCCGCCTGGAGCCAATACCACACAGAGTCGAGGTATTTTTAAATTAATTTCATGGATGCACATGAACGGGTGCCTGTCTCAAGACAGCACACCTTTGTCTCAAAACTCCCCACGTTTATCTAATTAAATGATACATATTCACTATTACTTCCCTGAAGGATTGGTTCTTTCTTCTTTGCCTGTCTTATAAATTAGTGCACAGACTCGGTCTCCTTCCTTCATGGTCTTCTTTTGAGTAGGTGGTCTCATTTGAGTAGGTGGTCAACGAGTCGGTGGTCGCGATCTCCCCCTGTAGGAATTGCCTCTTACCTACTTCTTACTCTGTCTTGGCAGTTACAGGTGGTTCTTCAAGGTTTATCGACCAGACCACAATCCATTACCTTTTCGACATAAACATGAAGCCCCACTGTCTGATAGTTAGTTGCTAAACCTTAATTATAGTGTATAGTTTTGTTTCCTTATTTTCAATATTAACCGATGGGGTCTGTAGCCAGGACTTTAGCAGTTCCCTAGTTATTTCAATCATATTATGCATATTAATTGATAACAATTTCCCCCCTCTGAGACTTGTGAAGTGTCGATATATTTTAACAAGTCTCACTTTCTATCTCTTATCACTAATACATATGGTTGAGATGCCTGTCTCATGATGAAACTCTTGAGACATCCAAACAATATAGAAACAAAAATCACTGTAATAACCAAAA
>NW_010973092.1:20738009-20738898 GCF_000737465.1 Haliaeetus leucocephalus | reverse complement strand
TGGGAGGCGGCGTGGGGGCAGCTGCGCTACTCGGTTCCCGAGGAGATGCCGAAGGGCTCGTTCGTGGGCGACGTGGCCAAGGACCTGGGGCTGGAGCTGCCGGCGCTCCGCGAACGCGACCTCAGCATCCTAGACAGAGGTAGGACGCAGTATTTCGCTCTGCACGGGA
Source organism: Haliaeetus leucocephalus (assembly GCF_000737465.1). Taxonomy (NCBI): domain Eukaryota; kingdom Metazoa; phylum Chordata; class Aves; order Accipitriformes; family Accipitridae; genus Haliaeetus; species Haliaeetus leucocephalus. Next base: position 20,738,729 of record NW_010973092.1, on the reverse strand, counting down.
AGACGGGACATTTGGTGACGGCGGAGAGGATAGACAGAGAGCAGCTCTGCGAGGGTGTGCAGCGATGCGTGCTGCGCTGTGAGGTGATAGTGGAGGGGGAAATGCAGGTTTACGGCATCGAAGTGGAAATCACGGACATTAACGACAACGCGCCCAGCTTCCGAGAGGCGGAAACGGAGCTGAGAATGAGCGAGACGACAGCCCCAGGGTCGCGGTTTCCCCTGGCCGAGGCCCACGACCCGGACTCGGGAGCGAATTCGCTGCAGAGCTACGGGCTGAGCGGCGACGAGCACTTCTCGCTGGCCGTGCAGGCGGGCCCCGGCGGGGAGCAGCGTCCCGAGCTGGTGCTGGCGAAGGCGCTGGACCGGGAGGAGGCGGCGTTTCACGAGCTGGTGCTGAGGGCGAGCGACGGCGGAGAGCCGGCGCGGACGGGCACGGCGCGGATCCGCGTGGCGGTGCTGGACGCGAACGACAACGCGCCCGTGTTCAGCCAGGCGGAGTACACGCTGCGTGTGCCGGAGGACGTGCACGTGGGCTCCGTCCTCGTCACCGTCACGGCCACCGACGCCGACGAGGGCATCTACGGGCGCGTGAAATACAGTTTCCATAAAATTTCAGAAAGCTCGTCGGAACTTTTTTACCTAGGCTCTGAGACAGGACAAATATCCCTTAAGGAGGATTTGGATTTTGAGGAAATCTCCTCACATGAACTGGAGGTGC
>NW_010973092.1:20731893-20737999 GCF_000737465.1 Haliaeetus leucocephalus | reverse complement strand
CCCTCGTCACCGTCACGGCCACCGACGCCGACGAGGGCATCTACGGGCGCGTGAAATATTCGTTTCATACCGTTTCAGTGAAAGCCTCGCAGATTTTCCAGCCGGACACTGAGACGGGAGCGATCACACTGGTGCGGAGCCTGGACTTCGAGGAATGCGACTCACACGAATTGGAGGTGCAGGCACGAGATGGCGGGGGCCTTTTCGACACGGCCAAAGTCGCGATCACGGTGACAGACGTGAACGACAACGCGCCCGAACTGACAGTGTCGTCGGCGCTGAGCGCGATCTCGGAGGACGCGCCGCCGGGGACGGTGGTGGCCCTGCTGCACGTGCAGGACCGGGACTCGGGGGCGAACGGCGAGGTGCGGTGCAGCATCGCCGAGCGCCTGCCGTTCCGGCTGGAGAAGTCCTTTGAGGACTACTACCGCGTGGTGACGGCGAGGGATCTGGACCGGGAGGAGGTGGCGGAGTACAACGTGACGGTGCGGGCGGCGGACGGCGGGTCGCCGGCGCTGTGGAGCAGCGCGGTGCTGGCGCTGCGGGTGCTGGACGTGAACGACAACGCGCCGGTGTTCGCGGAGGCGCGCTACAGCGCCCGGCTGCCCGAGAACAACGCGGCGGGCGCGCTGGTGCTGACGGTGCGGGCGGCGGACGCGGACTGGGGGCAGAACGCGCGCGTGCGGTACCGGCTGTCGGAGGGGCGGGTGCGGGGCGCGCCGCTGTCGTCCTACGTGTCGGTGCAGGCGGAGACGGGCGCGCTGTACGCGCTGCGCTCCTTCGACTACGAGGAGGTGCGCGAGGTGGGGCTGTGGGTGCGGGCGGAGGACGGCGGCGCGCCGGCGCTGAGCAGCAACGTGTCGGTGCGGCTCGTGATCGTGGACGAGAACGACAACGCGCCGCAGGTGCTGTACCCGCCGCCGGCGCCGGCGCCGGGCGCGGGCTGGGCGGGCGTGGAGCTGGCGCCGCGCTCGGCGGAGCCCGGGGCGCTGGTGGCCAAGGTGGTGGCGGTGGACGCGGACGCGGGGCAGAACGCGTGGCTGTCGTACGAGCTGGCCAAGGCGACGGAGCCGGGGCTGTTCCGCGTGGGGCTGCACAGCGGCGAGGTGCGGACGGCGCGCTTCCCGCTGGCCCGCGACGCGGCGCGGCAGAGCCTGGTGGTGGTGGTGAAGGACCACGGGCGGCCGGCGCTGTCGGCCACGGCCACGCTGACGGTGGTGCTGGCCGAGAGCGTGGCCGAGCTGCTGTCGGAGCTGGGCAGCGCGGCGGCGGCGGCGCCGGGCGAGCCGGCCGGCAGCCTGACGCGGTGGCTGGTGGTGGCCGTGGCGGCCGTGTCCTGCCTCTTCCTCGCCTTCCTGCTGCTGCTGCTGGCGCTGCGCCTGCGGCGCTGGCGCCGCTCGCAGCTGCTGGCGGCGGGCAGCGGCGCCTTGCGCGGCGTCCCGGCCTCGCACTTCGTGGGCATCGACGGCGTCCGCGCCTTCCTGCACTCCTACTCGCACGAGGTGTCGCTCACCGCCGACTCGCGCAAGAGCCAGCTCCGCTTGTCGGGCGGCAGCTGCTGCGACACCCTCCCGGCCCGGCCGCCGGCTAAGGCTTCGGGTGATCTCGTCCCTACAGGAGATCATGTTGCCGAGAATGGTGGCCAAGTTTCCTTTCAGGTACCTTAATCTCTTTTAACCTTCTATTGTGTACGCGGTGCTTAGGATTCTTCGGTTAGCCATGACATTTTTAAGTGCACTCTTCGCAGTCTTGGAAATCACATTTTACGATAGTCGCCAGCTCGTCAATGTCTCCCCTTGAATGTGCGCTGTGTCTGTTGTGGGTTTTTTTATGTACCATGTTCTCTACCAGCTGGGCTGAGCTCATTGTATCTAGCTTTCTCAAAGGCTGGAAGGTTCCGTTGCGTGTGCAACTGAAGAAGGAAATTTCAGTCTCTAGGTCTTCCTTTGATACTTCCTTGGAATTGTTTAAGTACTTGCTAGTACCCAGTTCCCAGAATTTCATTGCCATCCTCTGTATCAGCTCTCAAATGGTGTTAACAACCTTGTAGCCCGAAAGTCAACATCTCTGAAGTCCCAGATTACTTGGAAATCCACCTTCAACAAACTAATTAATCCATCCCGCTGAAGGACCCTTAAAGTTCTACGAATAGATTCCTATTACATAGTGAAAAATTCCTCTGATATCCCATCGAGTTTTTTCCCGCTGCTGGGCTTTGTGACTTAACCTTTGGATTCGATATGAATGTAATTGTCGATTAGTGTACAGGCATAGACATCGAAACAGAGTGTATTTTCTAGCATATAGATGGAAAATATTTTAAAACAAAGTATGATTCATCACAGTCTGTTTATCGTGTGTCTAATGTCTGAATGCGAATTAATGTAAGAATATAAAATATTTTACTCTTTGATTTCCTTATAATATTAAAATATTTTTTTCCTGCCAAACATGCAATCCTGTTCTGAAAGCCTGCCTACCAAACAGGCTGTTTTGGAAGCGGCTGGCCTTATTTCCTCCATTACAGATCTTTCATCATGGACTGAACAGGCTTTTAGGACTTCAGGAATATAATTAATGAATAACATTACGTTGCTCTGTGTTTGTTATTCTGCTATTTAAGCTGGTGATACATTGTATCATTGCGTTTTAAACAAAGTAAACTGTTGTCACATAAAAATGACGGCTTTCAAGCTGAGAGAAAATCATACTGTAATGTTCCTGGTGAAGGGCTGCACAGATTTTTTTGTGCCGATTCTAGACCTTGTCAAAATATTGTGAATTGTACAGGCACTTTTGTGTGTGGTGGGAATGTAAACTGAGCCAGAACCTTATACTTCATGTGACCTAACCTTGTAGTCATTACCCCCTTCTGCTGCCGTCCATCAGCCACAAACTCACATGCGATATGCATGTGGGAAGAAAATGTTTCCCTCTCTGATGCAGACTGGTTCTTACTTGCATCCGCCTAGGACTTAACTGTGCTGTTGCCCTCAGGCTCGGGTACAAGGGGGAAGAGAAAATCCTGGAACTAGGAGACATCAATTTCCGCTTGGAAACAGAGATTTGGAGGGTGCTTCGTGGGTGAAGATGCATGAAAATGCGTGTCTGGGTTGTGATAAGCAATTCTCGCCATATAGAGGGCAGTGAATTGACCGTGACGTGTTTCAACAGAGTCCCCTCGTCCTATATAAATATCAACATCCTTCTCTCGACCTCGCATAGAGATGCTCATATGCTTGCTACTTGACTCCTGAAACACTACAAATTCAAACCAGCTCCTCGTTCTGACAGGTTATTCATTTGTTACCGTGAGTTCTGTATAGGTGCAGCTGGAGGAAAAGGAATTATCCTCCACTGGATGAATGGCCGGGGTTAGCAGGAAAACATATTCTCTAACGACACCTTACTGGGAAGGTGAGGACGTCTTCACATTGGCATCTACAGAGAGTCAGCGTTGGGGTATATGCGAGAGCTACTTCACTGGGTAGGTAGTCTGGAGGGTTTTCTAACCGTTTCTTATCTTCTGCAAAAGGGGCTGTGGTGATACAGCCTTCCTTCAGGTCTTTTTTTTCTTCACCATAAGAGAGACGAAGTTTTAATGCACAGGAGAAATACAAGGGCTTTTCGTGAGAGAACTGTCTGTTTTCTCTTGGCTTGTTCAAGCAACCGTAACCGCTGTCGACATTTGCCAGAAAAATATTCTTAAGGCTTGAGACCCACTTTAGTAAGTAATGGCCGGCTTAGGAGATGAGAACGTGGTACGGAAAAAGAAATTTGGAGCTGGGTTGTATGGCACTGATAAGATGGTCTGGGGTTTTGAATGTAGAAAGAGATGGGATCTAGCAGGTCTGGTGTGACAGCTGTGGTTTTCTCAGTGGCTGGGATTCCCGGCTTTGCTCGTCCATCAGCGATCACCGTTCAAAGTGGGAAAGCTGAGTGCTAGCTCGGGATCTCTCAGCTATAGAAAATAAATCCTCTGTCTACGAGCAGTGCTTCAGCGTTCTTCCCGTCCTGCCGTTTCTCTCACTGTGGTGATGAGACGGCAGCGGGGAGACGCTCGCGCCCTCACCCTAGAACCAGTAAGATCACTGTGAGGCAGAGATAGAGATCCTGCTCCACATCCTCCGAGTAACAGGGGAGGATTTGTCCTGCAGAAGACTTGCAAGTATAAGGAATTCAGGCAATGGGAATTATCGTTTCAGCACAGATACAAATTTACTGTTTCCCGCTACTGTATTTTCCAACCCACCTGTGAGTGCAATTTAAGGACGCGCGTAGCAGGACCTTCGGGCTGTTCTCGCGGATGCTGCGGTTCTCAGGAACGGACTCAGGGTGTCACTGTTGGCCAAGGCGGAGAAGCGGCTCCGCCGTCGGCTCCTCCCCGGCCCCAGCGCCCGCGCAGTGCCGCTCCGCACAGAGCAGAGCAGAGAGAGGAGCAGGAACTGCCCGACTCAGCCTGTCCTGCGACTGACAACAGGGATTTCATATATTTATTTCTCTCAGGTACTGATTCAGCTGCTCGGGAAGCCTAAATAAAAATTCTGCAGAAGGTGCTTCAGCAAAGCAGAGGATGGAGGTCCGACCGACAGCGCAGGGCCGGGCAGCCGCCGGGCGGGTCGCGCTGTTGGCGGTGCTGCTGCCGTTGTGCTGCCGGGCGGTGCCGGAGCGGGTCCGCTACGCCATCCCCGAGGAGCTGGGCAGAGGATCGCTGGTGGGGCCGCTGGCGCGGGACCTGGGGCTTAGCCCGGCCGACCTGCCGGCACGCAAGCTGCGGATAGTCTCTGGTGACGAAAAGCAGTACTTCACTCTCGGCGGCGATAATACGAATCTGCTGGTAAACGAGAGGATAGACCGAGAGGGCATCTGCGGAGCCTTGTCGCCCTGTGTCCTCAGTTTGGAGGCAGTCGTGGAAAACCCTTTCAATATATTTCATGTGAGCGTTACTATCCAGGATATCAATGACAATGCGCCGCAGTTTGACAGAGAATTTATTGCCATAGAAATAATCGAGTCCACGCCTTCTGGGGCCAGGTTCCCACTGGGCAGTGGCAGAGACCCCGATATTGGGGCGAATTCATTACACAACTACCAACTTACCCCCAACCCAATCTTCTCCCTTGTAGTGAGGGAGAGTCCTGATGGGACGAAGCAGCCGGAATTAGTGCTGGAGAAAAGCTTAGATCGAGAAAAACAGAGAAATCACCATTTGATACTGACGGCGGTGGATGGCGGGGATCCAGCCCGGTCTGGGACCACCCAGATTAAGATTAATGTGACCGACGCAAATGACAACCCGCCAGTATTCACCAAGGAGATCTACAAAGTTCGACTGCTGGAGAACGTGCCAGAGGGCTCCTTAGCTTTTCAGGTGAAAGCTACTGACGGTGACGAAGGTACAAATGCAGAAATTACCTACTCTTTCAGTGACATCGCAAACAGTGCTCGACAGCTCTTCACGCTGGACTCCAGGACAGGGGACGTGAAGGTTACAGGCCCCTTAGATTATGAAGAGGGGAAATATTACGAAGCCAGTGTTGAAGGCAAGGATGGAGGAGGGCTGAGTGCGCACGCCAAAGTGCACATAGACATTCTAGATGTGAACGACAATGCGCCAACCATTTCCCTCCTCCCTATCTTGAACCCGATACCCGAAGATTCGGTCCCGAGCACAGTTGTAGCTGTGATCAATGTCCGTGACAGAGACTCGGGAGATAACGGAGAAGTGAACTGCAACATTGACGGCGATTTGCCATTTAGACTAGAACCGTCATCAGAGAACACCTATAAACTAATAATAGCTAGTACCCTGGACAGAGAAAAGGTCTCCGCATACAATATGACCATCACTGCTATAGACCGGGGCAGCCCGGCGCTCTCCAGCCGCGCGGCGCTGGTGCTGGAGGTGTCGGACGTGAACGACAACGCGCCGGTGTTCGAGGAGGCCGCCTACAGCGCCTACGTGGCGGAGAACAACGCGGCGGGCGCGCCGGTGCTGCGCGTGCGCGCGCGGGACGCGGACGCGGGCGCCAACGGGCGCGTCAGCTACTGGCTGGCGGGGGGGGGCGGGGGGGGGGGGGCCGCCGGGGGGGGGGGGGGGGGGGGG